>NC_084550.2:37882500-37965000 GCF_033978685.3 Nerophis lumbriciformis | reverse complement strand
ACAGGTGAAACTAATGAGTAGTCATGGAAACAAAACAAGCAAGAGTGCACAACCAGGAACTAAAAAGAGTCCAAAAAACAAACAGCACATGGCCAAACAAAAACATGATCAACAGACATGACAGCGTTTATTAGTATATATACTTTATTTGCCATTATTTATATTTTCTGGATAAATTATGTGACAATGTTCATCATTGGTGTTGATTTTCGATCCATCAAGATATAAAAAAATCATCTAAAAATCAAATAAAAGTTATTTATGTAGTTTGATCATTTTCTTCGACTGGTGCACTAACATCATGTGGTTTATTTTGTACATATATAGCATCATCTACAAAGATACAAAGAATTGCTATTGCAACATCTAGTGGACACATTTAGAACAGCCGTTTCTTACATTCAAAAATTTCTGGTTAATTTTTATACTTGGCAAACTCATCCCGCGGGCCGGATAAAATCTGTTCGCGGGCCTGATCCGGCCCTCGGGCCGTACGTTTGACACCTCTGTACTAGAATATAGTGGAAACAAGTGGCAATATTTCTCAGACAGTAATGATGTTTGTATAGCTGGAGAAACATTTCCGCCTCCAACCTGCTCAAAAAGAATTCAAAAGAAACGTTTAGAAGAGGGGGGGAAAAAAACAGGTGACACAAAGCTGCTGAAATATCTGTGACCTTTCTCGTTTATGTGACAAAGACAAGTCACACTAACTAACCCAATGTGGTAAAAAAAAATAGAGCAGGAACTAAATGCTTTCTTCATCGCTAGTCTACAATGTATAAATATAAATATATTAAGAAATAGTGTAATCATATACACACACGACGTAATAATTTTTGCTTGAGAAAGAAACCCAACAAAAAACATTTTGCATTTGATGTGAAATGATAAACTATGCATTTGTTTATGTCAAAAAGACATTTAGTAGATCACAGTTTATTCCCCAGATGTTGGTGCTGCAGCACAACTTTAGATACGTTGGTGAGTTACGCCCTCTAGTGGCAAGACTAGTGTAATGTTTTTTTTTTAATTATTTAGTATTTCACTCATTACTCTTTATTTGTATAATCAATATTAAAATGTAAAGGTAAAGTGGCACAACATACACCACTATGCAGGGATCATTTATTGTGGGGTGTTGCGGGCACATTTGATTTTAATTATAACATACATAAAAGTCCTTAAAAGGGAACTGCACATTTTTTTGGGGAACTGTGTCCATCATTCACAATCCCTACATAAGAGGAAAAAACAATCATGTGTAGAGGTTGCCCTTCAGGGGGTTCTTCGGACCACCAAGCACTGACATGATAGCCCGGTTCAGGTTCAGAATACAGTTTTATTTTGCAATAAGTCTGTCTCTTGCTTTCCAGCATTTGTCTTATGTCTGTCTCAGGCTTGCTCTCGCTCCCACATCTTTTAACAGAGCGACAGGTGACTAGATAACCTGGCCCAGGTGGACCATTTACGCACCTGTTGCTGATCTCGAAGCCGGTCCTGGCACACCCCGCTTCGCTGCAGGTCCGCAGGCCACGCCCTCCTCCACATCATGTTTTTCTTTTCTTTTTTATGCATACCTGAATATGAATTAAATACTAGCGATATTGTTATTATTAGCGCTAAGGCTGAGCAACTATTTTTAGCCGCACCGTGACCACGGAGCGCTAACCCCGTTTCCATATGATTTGGGAAATTATGTTAGATGTAAATATAAACGGAATACAATGATTTGCAAATCATTTTCAACCCATATTCAGTTGAATATGCTACGAAGACAACATATTTGATGTTCAAACTGATAAACATTTTTTTTTTTTGCAAATAATCATTAACTTTAGAATTTGATGCCAGCAACACGTGATAAAGAAGTTGTGAAAGGTGGCAATCAATACTGATAAAGTTGAGGAATGCTCATCAAACACTTATTTGGAACATCCCACAGGTGAACAGGCAAATTGGGAACAGGTGGGTGCCATGATTGGGTATAAAAGTAGATTCCATGAAATGCTCAGTCATTCACAAACAAGGATGGGGCGAGGGTCACCACTTTGGGAACAAATGCGTGAGCAAATTGTTGAACAGTTTAAGAAAAACCTTTCTCAAGCAGCTATTGCAAGGAATTTAGGGATTTCACCATCTACGGTCCGTAATATCATCAAAGGGTTCAGAGAATCTGGAGAAATCACTGCACGTAAGCAGCTAAGCCTGTGACCTTCGATCCCTCAGGCTGCACTGCATCAACAAGCGACATCAGTGTGTAAAGGATATCACCACATGGGCTCAGGAACACTTCAGAAACCCACTGTCAGTAATTACAGTTGGTCGCTACATTTGTAAGTGCAAGTTAAAACTATCCTATGCAAAGCGAAAACCGTTTATCAACAACACCCAGAAACGCCGTTGGCTTCGAAAGGCCTGAGCTCATCTAAAATGGACTGATACAAAGTGGAAAAGTGTTCTGTGGTCTGACGAGTCCACATTTCAAATTGTTTTTGGAAACTGTGGATGTCATGTCCACAGTTTCCAAAGAGGAAAGGAACCATCCGGATTGTTATAGGCGTAAAGTTGAAAAGCCAGCATGTGTGATGGTATGGGGGTGTATTAGTGCCCAAGACATGGGTAACTTACACATCTGTGAAGGCACCATTAATGCTGAAAGGTACATACAGGTTTTGGAGCAACATATGTTGCCATCCAAGCAACATTACCATGGACGCCCCTGCTTATTTCAGCAAGACAATGCCAAGCCACGTGTTACATCAACGTGGCTTCATAGTAAAATAGTGCGGGTACTAGTCTGGCCTGCCTGTAGTCCAGACCTGTCTCCCATTGAAAATGTGTGGCACATTATGAAGCCTAAATTACCACAACGAAGACCCCCGGACTGTTGAACAACTTAAGCTGTACATCAAGCAAGAATGGGAAAGAATTCCACCTGATAAGCTTAAAAAATGTGTCTCCTCAGTTCCCAAACGTTTACTGAGTGTTGTTAAAAGGAAAGGCCATGTAACACAGTGGTGAACATGCCCTTTCCCAACTACTTTGGCACGTGTTGCAGCGATGAAATTCTAAGTTAATTATTATTTGCAAGAAAAAAAAAAGTTTTTGAGTTTGAAGATCAAATATCTTGTCTTTGTAGTGCATTCAATTGAATATGGGTTGAAAAGGATTTGCAAATCATTGTATTCCGTTTATATTTACATCGAACACAATTTCCCAACTCATATGGAAACGGGGTTTGTACTTTACCAAAGCATTGTTCAACCCATCCTTATGTACTGTTCCACATGTTTTTTCACCATGCTTTCTGTAACCAACCGGACCAAACTCACACGCATTACAAACATAGCAGCTAAAATCACCGGCCTACCCACACCCAACATTTCAGATTTAAACCACAGGTCCATCACGGTCCATCACTCGACTGGCAAACACAATAGTCCAGGATATCACTCACCCACTACACCAATACATCATCCCACTACCATCAGGGCGCAGGTACAGAACCATCAAATTCCAGAGGGCCCGCCTCAGGAAAAACCTGATCCCTGCAGCTATAGCCGCCCTTAACAGACCTGTCTGACAACCCCATAAATGTGTTTGTCATGAATGATGTATTTTTGTTTTTTTTGTTTTGCGATGTGTAATGTCTATTGTTTAAATGTACGGCAATGAAAATGAATTTCCCCACGGGGACCAATAAATCTATCTATCTATATTAGACTTAGACTTCCTTTTTATTGTCATTCAAATTTGAACTTTACAGCACAGATAAGAACGAAATGTCGTTACATAAGCTCATGGTAGTGCAGGATAAAAAAGCAATAAGGTGCATATATAAATAAATAAATATATACAAATAATATATAAATATATATATATATAAAATACATAAATAAATATAAATACCGGTATATATAAATAAGGGAATAAGCGGTAGAAAATAGATGAATGGATGTATATATATAAATAAATAAATAGATGACTGTACAGATAAATATATTGCACTTTTTCCACATGCGTCCACGTTTATGGATGTATGTTATATTGTCTTTTTTATTCCAGCGAGTTAATCCATTTTGAGGGGAGTTGAGGGGATAATTTAATTAAGATGCGTTCAAGAGTCTTACGACTTGAGGGAAGAAAGTGTTACAGAACTTAGAGGTTCTGCTTCGGAGGCTGCGGAACTTCTTTCTAGAGTCCAGTAGTGAAAACAGTCCTTGGTGGGGGTGGGAGGAGTCTTTGCAGATTTTCTGAGCCCTGGTCAGGCAGCGGCTTTTTGCGATCTCCTGGATAGGAGGAAGAGGATTCCTGATGATCTTTTCCGCCGTCCTCACCACTCTCTGGAGAGACTTCCAGTCTGAGGCATTGCAGGCTCCAGTACAGACAGACGCCCGGAGCCTGCAATGCCTCAGAGTGGAAGTATATATATATATATATATATACATATACACACACACATATGTTAGGTCAGGAAAAAACACAGAGGTTATTTCATCCCTACAAGTCTGTTTCCTGCTCAGGGAAACCTACGAAACAGGCTTGTGGGGATGATATAGCCTCTGTTTTTTCCTGACCTAACGTAAATATAACATACAGTATATGTAATATTTACATACAGTATATAATGTATACTGATATATTATTATATCATATTATATCTTGCATATAATATATACAATATGTTAATATACAATTATATGTTTTGTTTTGGTATTGTTGAACAGCTGCCAGTATATGGCGACATCTGTTAAGTAATTGGACATTACCATTGTTTTATTTAACATGAAAAATGTGTCAGGCTTGCCCCTGACAGTTTGGTTGTGTTTTAGTTTTTCCTCTGTGTGTGTAGTATTTCCTGTCAGCGCTCTTGTTTTGGTTCTGTTTCTTGTTTGTCTCCCTGAGTGCTGTGTCCCCTTAGCTGTGGCTGATTGGCACCTGGCCACACCTGGTGTCAATCAGCCATCTGCTATTTAAACCTGCCCTACCCTCCAGTCACTGCTGGATTATTATCATTGTCATTGTCATTGTCGCTAATACTTGTTGTCACTACTACCTGTCGTTGTAGCTCTGTCTACTTTTGTTCACTCTGCTCATGTCATAGTTCTTTTGTGTCACAGTAAGTGTTTTTGTTTCTTGTCGACAGTTAGCCTTTGTGCTATTTTAGTTCATAGCCAAGTTTGTTATCCGCCTTGTGCGCGCCTTTTGTTTGTACCCTTTTGTTTTTGTTTTTTGCCATAGTGTTTAATTAAATCATGCTTTCTCGCTCAATGCCTGCCGTCATCTCTGCATCTTGGGGTTCGTCACCAACAAAATCTGACAAAATGAAGAGTGACACAACACAAATGATGGCCAGTAAGAATTTAAAAACAAGTCAGCTTTTGTCCCCTGAGGGTTAAAAGTCTAAAACTAAATATTTTGTATTCATGTCTGATGCTTCGTATACAAAAATGGAAAAAAAAAAAAAACACGTGAAATGGTAGAATTTTACAAAAAATAAATAAAAAATAGAGACATTGCATCTTCTGAAATAACAGTAAATCATAGTGGTGATAGTGTAGTATAACTAAAGTTTATAAATACTTCCATCTCCAACAAAACCCTTTTTTAAGACCAAACTCCACCTACCATGACCACGACCTCATGTGACCCAGGCAGGAAGGAGGCCTCGGGCGCACTCGTTTCCGGGGGTTCAGTTTCCTCAGTACCAGGAGGCCCGGGCTCACACGGAGGGACAGGTGACGGCACCATGGAGTACAATCAGAAACTGGCGGAAAAACTCAGCATCCTGAACGAGAGAGGGAACGGCGTGTTGATACGCATGAACTACATCAAGAAGGTGAGGGAAGCATCTTCATAGGCCCTCATGCTGTACTGTCTGCTTAAAACATGACTTATAAACATATTACCTGCATAACGCTTCAATTGTGCACCTAAATATGGATATAATATATTATGTACATGATTTATGGACTTAAAGCCCACGGACTATGTGGTTTTGGGGATCATTTCAAGTCAAGAGAAGTACAGCGGAGTGCCTGTGCTTTTTGTGTATATTGCACTTCCTGTCTGATAGTTGTACTCAAAAAATGAGGAAGTGCAACCAGGAAGCGGGTTTAAGTTAGTCAACACGAGTTGCGGTTGGCTCAAACTTTAAAAAAAGATCAAAATGCATTTGGTATGAGCAGCATCACACCTTTGGGTCTGGCATGACACAGTAGAAGTGCGGTCATCATAATCTAATGGGGGCCCTAAGCAGAACTTGAGTTTGATAAAGCACAAACTCATTGTCAAATTATTGTACTTTGTTGTAACTCATAGTACTAATAATTATAATAATGGAAAGAAACACTACTAAGGGCTACTTTGTTCTCTGCTGTTTGTTGTCGTCCACAAGTTGCAGACATTCTCCGTGTGTGTTTAACGCTCAAAATTTTTTTGTCCATCTTAAACATTTTATTTATGTTCAAACACATTTACCCCCGCTATTTAAGAGCATGTGTGAAGTGTTGAGAGCCATCTATAGCGCTAATTTTTGTTGGTAAATGAAATATGATGAGAGATCATCATCATCATACTTCAACTGCTCTACTGCTCCTTTGCTCGTCAACATTGCAAACAAAACTCTGTTATTAATTGTCTTACCATGGATAAATATAGGTTAAACAGATTAAATATATATATATATATATATCAGTGACGTGCGCTGAGGTTGATGGCTGGTGAGGAACTGACTTCATCACAGTCAGATTTACAAACATATGAACCCTAAAGAGTATCTTATTCACCATTTGATTGGCAGCAGTTAACGGGTTATGTTTAAAAGCTCATACCAGCATTCTTCCCTGCTTGGCACTCAGCATCAAGGCTTGGAATTGGGGGTTAAATCACCAAAAATGATTCCCGGGCGCGGCGCCGCTGCTGCCCACTGCTCCCCTCACATCCCAGGGGGTGAACAAGGGGATGGATCAAATGCAGAGGACAAATTTCACCACACCTAGTGTGTGTGTGACAATCATTGGTACTTTAACTTAACTTTACACATACAAACTGTAGCACACAAAAAAGCACATTTAATAAAAAAACATTATTATGGTCTTACCTTTACTTATAAATGCGCCGCTGTTGTGCTGGATTAATGAACCCCCTGATGGGAGTGTTATATCAACTAAAGCCCTCACTTCAACTTTCCACGTGCAAGATTGAATCTATTTAAAAAAGTGTAACCGAGGGTTTATAAATGTCGCCTATAATGTATGAAACTACAAAATAACAAACACGGAGGCTCCAGTTTACACGAGGACCACTTTATTTACCTTCTTTCAAAAACCTCCGCAACATGACATCACATCCGCTCTTAGCGCCTTCAAAATAAGAGCTCAAGGCATATACTGTATAACAGCACATAACAGGAACTTAACATCACAAAGAGGAAAGCCCATGAAAATAGGTTACAAAAGTTATTTAATAAGAAGCCAAAAAGTGCAAAAACAATAATGTTTGTGTTGGAGGAGTTGTGAATTAGGTACACCTGCAGTCTGCAGGTGTACCTAATGTTGTGGCCCTGCAGTCATTCACAACTCCTCCAACACGAACATTATTGTTTTTGCACTTTTTGGCTTCTTATGAAATAACTTTTTTAAATAGATTCAATCTTGCACGTGGAACGTTTAAGTGTGGGCTTTAGTTGATATAACACTCCCGTCAGGGGTTGCCGTGCATTCTACGGCGGGGGTGCAGGAGGCAAGCCTCAGCCAGTGCGTCTTTTGCAGCCGTTTTATGATCGCTCAGCACAAGAAATACTTTACACACATACAGTTGTTGACAAAATACACTGTACATTATATACCTCAGCTAACTAAACTATGGAAATGTATACTATAGTTCATATAGCAATACGGTCTCACTGCACAGCAGGCCAGCAGTTAGCCGAGTCCACAATCCATGTTGAGGCACTGAGTGACGTGCCTCAACTGGCTGCTGATCACTGCACCGTCTCTTCTCAGTATTTGAACGGCAAATGTGAAAATTCAGCGATTTTGAATAGAAATAATCTAAAACTGGTGAACTTAATTGGAAAATAACTTTAAAGTATAATCACTGAATACATAACAATTTAATTATTTTTTTTTCTTTTTACATTTTTTTTCTTTCCGCCTCACCTGCCTCCAGTGACCGCACGTCACTGATATATATAATTTTTGGTGATTTAACCCCCAATTCCAACCCTTGATGCTGAGTGCCAAGCAGGGAAGAATGCTGGTATGAGCTTTTAAACATAACCCGTTAACTGCTGCCAATCAAATGGTGAATAAGATACTCTTTAGGGATCATATGTTTGTAAATCTGACTGTTATGAAGTCAGTGCCTCACGTCACTGATATATATATATATACATACAGGTAAAAGCCAGTAAATTAGAATATTTTGAAAAACTTGATTTATTTCAGTAATTGCATTCAAAAGGTGTAACTTGTACATTATATTTATTCATTGCACACAGACTGATGCATTCAAATGTTTATTTCATTTAATTTTGATGATTTGAAGTGGCAACAAATGAAAATCCAAAATTCCGTGTGTCACAAAATTAGAATATTACTTAAGGCTAATACAAAAAAGGGATTTTTAGAAATGTTGGCCAACTGAAAAGTATGAAAATGAAAAATATGAGCATGTACAATACTCAATACTTGGTTGGAGCTCCTTTTGCCTCAATTACTGCGTTAATGCGGCGTGGCATGGAGTCGATGAGTTTCTGGCACTGCTCAGGTGTTATGAGAGCCCAGGTTGCTCTGATAGTGGCCTTCAACTCTTCTGCGTTTTTGGGTCTGGCATTCTGCATCACCAGAATCATCACCCAACCATGCAAATTTTGCATTTCCTTTGGAAATCGAGGTCCCAGAGTCTGGAGGAAGACAGGAGAGGCACAGGATCCACGTTGCCTGAAGTCTAGTGTAAAGTTTCCACCATCAGTGATGGTTTGGGGTGCCATGTCATCTGCTGGTGTCGGTCCACTCTGTTTCCTGAGATCCAGGGTCAACGCAGCCGTCTACCAGCAAGTTTTAGAGCACTTCATGCTTCCTGCTGCTGACCTGCTCTATGGAGATGGAGATTTCAAGTTCCAACAGGACTTGGCGCCTGCACACAGCGCAAAATCTACCCGTGCCTGGTTTACGGACCATGGTATTTCTGTTCTAAATTGGCCCGCCAACTCCCCTGACCTTAGCCCCATAGAAAATCTGTGGGGTATTGTGAAAAGGAAGATGCAGAATGCCAGACCCAAAAACGCAGAAGAGTTGAAGGCCACTATCAGAGCAACCTGGGCTCTCATAACACCTGAGCAGTGCCAGAAACTCATCGACTCCATGCCACGCCGCATTAACGCAGTAATTGAGGCAAAAGGAGCTCCAACCAAGTACTGAGTATTGTACATGCTCATATTTTTCATTTTCATACTTTTCAGTTGGCCAACATTTCTAAAAATCCCTTTTTTGTATTAGCCTTAAGTAATATTCTAATTTTGTGACACACGGAATTTTGGATTTTCATTTGTTGCCACTTCAAATCATCAAAATTAAATTAAATAAACATTTGAATGCATCAGTCTGTGTGCAATGAATAAATATAATGTACAAGTTACACCTTTTGAATGCAATTACTGAAATAAATCAAGTTTTTCAAAATATTCTAATTTACTGGCTTTTACCTGTGTATATATATATATATATATATATATATATATATATATATATATATATATATACATACACACACGTTAGGTCAGGAAAAAAACACAGAGGTTATTTCATCCCTACAAGCCTGTTCCGCAGGTTTCCCTGAGCAGGAAACAGGCTTGTAGGGATGAAATAGCCTCTGTGTTTTTTCCTGACCTAACGTGTATTCCGCTCTACCCCGGTATTGAGCACTGTATAATGGATAAACCACAGAAACCTTGACATATATATATATATATATATATATATATATATATATATATATATATATATATATATGTGTGGGGGAAAAAAAATCACAAGACTATTTCATCTCTACAGGCCTGTTTCATGAGGGGGGTACCCTCAATCGTCAGGAGATTTTAATGGGAGCATTCGCATACCATGGTTTATATAGGGCACAGAGTGGGTGGGTACAGGCTGGCCTAGGGGCGTGGTGATTGGTTCATGTGTTACCTAGGAGGTGTTTCCGTCTATGGCGGCATGTTGTTACAATTTCGCTGCGCTTGTTGAGGGATGACAGGTCTGGACGGTAGATAATAAACAGTTTCTCTTTCAAGCATAGGTTGCATCTTTTATTACCACTATTGTAAGGTGTGCTGGATGGTAATAAAAGCAATAGTGGTAATAAAAGATGCAACCTATGCTTGAAAGAGAAACTGTTTATTATCTACCGTCCAGACCTGTCATCCCTCAACAAGCGCAGCGAAATTGTAACAACATGCCGCCATAGACGGAAACACCTCCTAGGTAACACATGAACCAATCACCACGCCCCTAGGCCAGCCTGTACCCACCCACTCTGTGCCCTATATAAACCATGGTATGCGAATGCTCCCATTAAAATCTCCTGACGATTGAGGGTACCCCCCTCATGAAACAGGCCTGTAGAGATGAAATAGTCTTGTGATTTTTTTTTTTTCCCCACACATACATATATTGCGCTCTACTACGGTATCGAGCACTATTTTTTGGATAACCTTATTAAGACATATATATATATATATATATATATATATATATATATATATATATATATATATATATATATATATATATATATCTCATGGTGTGGGGTGGTTTTTCAGGAGTTGGGCTTGGCCCCTTAGTTCCAGTGAAAGGAACTTTGAATGCTCCAGGATACCAAAGCATTTTGGACAATTCATTGGGATGGCACTTCAAGTTCATATGTGAGTAAATGCAGGTGGCCATATAGTGTATGAGTGATAAAGTCATGGCCCTCTAGAGGGCACTGGAGGGCCCATAAATGGCCCGATGGTTAAGAAACACTGAACTTTTTGGCATAACTCTAATTTGACCTCTGATTGGCAACCAGTCTAGGGCAGTGATTTTCAACCACTGTGCCGCGACACTAGTGTGCCCTGAGATATTGTCTAGTGTGCCGTGGGAAATTATGCCACTTCACCTAATTGGTCCAAAAAAATATTTTTTGCAAATCAATAATCATAATAATGTGCCGTTGTCTAGTGCCTGTGCTGTGTAGAGCTTGGCAATCCCAATATGCAGAGCACAGCGGGAGACAGGTAAAAAGGCATGTAACTAGGGATGTCCGATAATGGCTTTTTGCCGATATCAGATATTGTCCAACTCTTTAATTACCTATATCGATATCAACCGATACCGATATCAACCGATGTATGCACTCGTGGAATTAACACATTATTATGCCTAATTTGGACAACCAGGTATGGTGAAGATAAGCTACTTTTTTTACAATAATAATAAAATAAGATAAATACATTAAAAACCTTTTCTTGAATAACAAAGAAAGTAAAACAGTTACATAGAAACTAGTAATTATTGAAAATGAGTAAAATTAACTGTTAAAGGTTAGTACTATTAGTGGACCAGCAGCACGCACAATCAAGTGTGCTTACGGACTGTATCCCTTGCAGACTGTATTGATATATATTGATATATAATGTAGGAACCAGAATATTAATAACAGAAAGAAACAACCCTTCTGTGTGAATGAGTGTGAATGAGTGTAAATGGGGGAGGGAGGTTTCTTGGGTTAGTGCACTAATTGTAAGTGTATCTTGTGTTTTTTTATGTTGATTTAATTAAAAAAAAAAAAAAAAAAAAAAACGATACCGATAATAACAAAACCTTTACCGATAATTTTCAATATTACATTTTAACGCATTTATCGGCCGATATTATCGGACATCCCTATATCATACTTGCCAACCTTGAGACCTCCGATTTCGGGAGGTGGGGGGCGTGGTTAAGATATATATATATATATATATATATATATATAAGAAATACTTGACTTTCAGTGAATTCTAGCTATATATATATATATATATTTTATTACATATATATATATATATATACTGTATGTATGTATATATATATATATATATATATATATATATATATATATATATATATATATATATATATATATATATAAATAAAAGAAATACTTGAATTTCAGTGTTCATTTATTTACACACATAACACTCATCTACTCATTGTTGAGTTAAGGGTTGAATTGTCCATCCTTGTTCTATTCTCTGTCACTATTTCAGAACACACACATTATACAAATATACATTATAAAATCAATAAGAAAACGGGAGCTCTAATTTGGGAGTCTGAATTAGGATCAGAAGTTCCTATATAAACATTGCGCACTCACGTCGCCTTTTTGTATTGATTACTGCAGCTGTGCACTGGATTCATTCACAAATACAAACTACAACTCACAAACACTTTAGAGTTAGGCTCCACCATCAGAATGTGTACTTAAACTTATAAAGATCACATGGATATTATTCAGTGAGTTGATTCACCAAAACTAACCTGTTATACAGGAGGAAAAAGCACACAGGACGTTTCAATTGTTCACAGACTGGTCGCGCTCATCAGAATGACAAGACACTTCCGGTCTGCAGGTGATCGCATTCAATTGGGAAGAAACGCCCTACTGCCCCCTACTGACCAATGTGAATACTGATAAATCTGTAATGACAGCTCCAAAAACGAATTGAAACCACAAAATAAAATAAATAAATCAACACAAAAATGTGACACATTATGGGTGGGTCACATATGCATGTACAGTAGATGGCAGTATTGTCCTGTTTAAAAGTGTCACAACATTGCTGTTTACGGCAATGTTGTGAACAGGCTGTCAACATGTCACTCAGGTCCGCATGGAGCTGGAGGGGGCGTGGCCTCCAGCTCTGCCTGAATTTCAGGAGATTTTCGGGAGAAAATTTGTCCCTGGAGGTTTTCGGGAGAGGCGCTGAATTTCGGGAGTATCACGGAAAATCCGGGAGGGTTGGCAAGTATGCCCTATATGTAACGCTTAAACCAAAAATTAATACAAAAGGCAAGTCCCGCTGGGAAAAGGCACTGAACCATAGGGATGGCTATGTAAAACAAAAGTAAAACTGACCTGGCTACAAAAGCAACAAAAACAGAATGCTGGACGACTGCAGAAACTTACAGCGTGTGGAGCAAAGACGGCGTCCACAAAGCACATCCGCACATGACATGACAATCCACAATGTCCCCACAAAGAAGGATAGCGTATGCACAACTTAAATAGTCTTGATTGCGAAAACAAAGCAGGTGTGGGCAATAGCACTCAAAGGAAGGCATGAAGCTGCTACAGGAGAACACCAACAAAACAGGAAAAGTCACCAAAATAACAGCGCAAGACAGGAACTAAAGCACTACAAACTCAAAATAAGGCACGACAACCTGGTGGAGTTTCATTTTTTAACCTTTTCTGCTGGTGGTGTGCCTCCGTATTTTTTTTATGAAAAAAAATGTGCCTTGGCTCAAAAAAGGTTAAAAAACACTGGTCTAGGGCAGGGGTCGGCAACCCGCGGCTCTAGAGCCGCATGCGGCTCTTTAGCGCCGCCCTAGTGGCTCTCTGGAGTTTTTTAAAAAATGTATGAAAAATGGAAAAAGATGAGGGGAAAAAAATCTATTTTTGTTTTAATTTGGTTTCTGTAGGAGGACAAACATGACACAAACCTCCCTAATTGTTACAAAGCACACTGTTTGTATAAAACATGCTTCACTGATTCGAGTATTTGGCGAGCGCCGTTTTGTCTTACTAATTTTGGCGGTCCTTGAACTCACCTTAGTTTGTTTACATGTATAACTTTCTCCGACTTTCTAAGACGTGTTTTATGCCACTTCTTTTTCTGTCTCATTTTGTCCACCAAACTTTTAACGTTGTGCATGAAAGGTGAGTTTTGTTGATGTTATTGACTTGTGTGGAGTGCTAATCAGACATATTTGGTCACTGCATGACTGCAAGCCAATCGATGCTAACATGCTATTTAGGCTAGCTATATGTATATATTGCATCATTATGCCTCATTTGTAGCTATATTTGAGGTCATTTAGTTTCCTTTAAGTCTTAATTCAATGTATATGTCATGACACACAATCTGTATGTAATATGGCTTTTAATTTTTTGCGGCTCCAGACAGATTTGTTTTAGTATTTTTGGTCCAATATTGCTCGTTCAACATTTTGGGTTGCCGACCCTAGACTCTAGGGTGTACCTGAAGTGAGCTGGGATAGGCTCCAGCTGCCCATGTTTTACTGACCAAACCGGGTGCTTTTCTATTTTGCCATAATAAAAAAAAAATCTATCCGCAACACGACTGTTAGCAGTTAAACAGTTACCCTTTTCATCTGAAAATTGGCAAATTCTTTGTTGCAGTTGTGTGCAGACGTCAAGCTCCGGCCAGCCATCCTTACAGAAAAATCAATGGAGCCTGCCATCAAATATATCAACAAAAAGTTCCCAAACATTGATTTCCGAGGAAACATCGTAAGTATTTTGATTTTTTTTTAATGTTATTTGGAAAACATCATTATCAAGCACAAATTGCTCTGACTCATTCTAGCAAAACCTGAGCAGCATCCAAAAGCAAAAGTCTGCAGTGATGGAGGCCACGACCAGCTACTACGACTCTTTTCTGGACGTTATCGAGTTCAGGGTAATTCTACTTATTTCTTTATGGTCAGAGAATATGGTACAAACATGCATAAGACTTTACATTAAGAGGCATCAGGTGTTTGCATCATTCAACCTGTCCTAAAAAAAAGTAGGAAGAAGTAGAATAGAATTTTCTCCCATCTCTGTGTCAGCAATTTGTTCACATTGGTACACATTGTTATGCTCTTGAACGCATCATAATAATACCCTCAATTCCCCCCAAAAACGGACTAACTCGCTGGAATATAAAGACAATATAACATACATCCATAAACGTGGATGCATATGCAAAAGTGCAATATATTTATATTTATTTATATCTGCACCTTATTGCTCTTTTATCCTGCACTACAACGAGCTAATGCAACAACATTTTGTTCTTATCTGTACTGTAAAGTTCAAATTTGAATGACAATAAAAGGAAGTCTAAGTCTAAGTCTATTGATAATCAAGATACAGAATGTGTAATCATAAATAACCTTTTCAGCGATAAAAGGACGAAAATGAGTGTGAAAGATTTTTAAATAAAACCAAAAAAAAAAGGGGTTAAAATGCATTTATAAATAATAAATACAAAAGTAAAAGACAAACATTGTACAGTATGGTGTAGGCTTATATACGTAAGGGTTTTCACACAAATTACACTTAAAGGCCTACTGAAATGCAATTTTCTTATTTAAACGGGGATAGCAGGTCCATTCTATGGGTCATACTTGATCCTTTCGCAATATTGCCATATTTTTGCTGAAAGGATTTAGTAGAGAACATTGACGATAAAGTTTGCAACTTTTGGTCGCTGATAAAAAAGCCTTGCCTGTACCGGAAGTAGCAGACGAGTAGCGTGACGTCACAGGTTGTGGAGCTCCTCACATCTGCACATTGTTTACAATCATGGCCACCAGCAGCGAGAGCGTTTCGGACCGATAAAGCGACAATTTCCCCATTGATTTGAGCGAAGATGAAAGATTTGTGGATGAGGAAAGTGAGAGTGAAGGACTAGAGGGCAGTGGGAGCGATTCAGATAGGGAAGATGCTGTGAGAGGCGGGTGGGACCTGATATTCAGCTGGGAATGACTAAAACAGTAAATAAACACAAGACATATATATACTCTATTAGCCACAACACAACCAGGCTTATATTTAATATGCCACAAATTAATCCCGCATAACAAACACCTCCCCCCTCCCGTCCATATAACCCGCCAATACAACTCAAACACCTGCACAACACACTCAATCCCACAGCCCAAAGTACCGTTCACCTCCCCAAAGTTCATACAGCACATATATTTCCCCAAAGTCCCCAAAGTTACGTACGTGACATGCACATAGCGGAACGCACGTACGGGCAAGCGATCAAATGTTTGGAAGCCGCAGCTGCATGCATACTCACGGTACCGCGTCTGCGTATCCAACTCAAAGTCCTCCTGGTATGAGTCTCTGTTGTCCCAGTTCTCCACAGGCCAATGGTAAAGCTTGACTGTCATCTTCCGGGAATGTAAACAATGAAACACCGGCTTTGTTATCCGGCACAACAGTCAAGGGGTGCATTCTACGGCGGGGGTGCGTTATACGGCACAACACCTGCCGCAAAACACCGCTTCCCACCTACAGCTTTCTTCGTTGTTGTCTCCATTGTTCATTGAACAAATTGCAAAAGATTCACCAACACAGATGTCCAGAATACTGTGGAATTTTGCGATAAAAAAAGACGACTTAATAGCTGGCCACCATGCTGTCCCAAAATGTCCTCTACAATTCGTGACGTGACGCGCAGGCGTCATCATACCGAGACGTTTTCAGCAGGATATTTCGCGCGAAATTCAAAATTGCACTTTAGTATTGGAATGTGTTGCAATGTTAAGATTTCATCATTGATATATAAACTATCAGACTGCGTGGTCGGTAGTAGTGGGTTTCAGTAGGCCTTTAATGGAGGGGCCAGTGCCTATGATTTATGGCAGGGGTCCCGAAACGGATCCGGCCCGCCAGCGTCCAAAATCCGGCCCGCGGGAAGTCCCAAGTAACAAAAAAAAAAAATATATATATATATATATATATATATATATATATATATATATATATATATATATATATATATATATATATATATATATATATATATATATTTTCATTTTTATTTTTTTAAATCTGTCCTTTGTGTCCGCGTCCAAAATCTGGCCCGCAGGAAGTCCCAAGATAAAAAAAAAAAAGTTTTTTTAATTTAAAAATAATTATTTTTTGTTGTTGTTTTTTTAAATATATATATTTTTTTAATCTGTCCTTTCTAATCAATTGTCTACCGCCATATCTATTCTGTTTTTATTTACCATATACACAATGTGCCAACTTCACTGGTTTTGGGGTTTGGTATAATTCAGGAAATTTCAAATAGGAAGACAGACATAATAGATAGATAGATAGATAGATAGATAGATAGATAGATAGATAGATAGATAGATAGATAGATGGATAGTACTTTATTGATTCCTTCAGGAGAGTTCCTTCAGGAAAATTAAATTTCCAGCAGCAGTGTACAAAATTGAGATCGAATTTAAAAAGTTAAACGTAAAAAGTAAATAATGGGGGTATAAATGGAAACAAAATAGAAAACTATTACAATAGAATAAAAATAAAAAGCAACAATGAGAATAAAAATATAACAGTAAAATAAGAATATAACTGTTAAGATAGAGTTCAAGGGTGGACCCCGGGATGCAGAGAATGGAGGCAAGTTACGCGATAACAAATGAAAATATTTAATAAGTCCAAAATGGTAACTAAGGGTGATGGGGCAAAAGTGCACACCATGGGAAATATAACAAAAGTAGTCTCTTTCAGAGGTTGGCGGAGCAAAGGTCAGGACGCACACAGCGTGGCAAAAACTAGTCCTCTCAAAACAAGGTGGCTAGGAAAACAAAAACACAACGAGGTCAATATTACAGAAATATGCGAAGGGCAACAGACCAGGGAAGCAGAATCAAGGTAGCACATGTCAGAGCAGAGTTCAGGAACAATAACCGGCAGGGACCAGCTGGTGGAGGCACAGTGGAAGAGTGGCCGTGCGCGACCCGAGGGTCCCTGGTTCAATCCCCACCTAGTACCAACCTCGTCATGTCCGTTGTGTCCTGAGCAAGACACTTCACCCTTGCTCCTGATGGGTGCTGGTAGCGCCTTGCATGGCAGCTCCCTCCATCAGTGTGTGAATGTGTGTGTGAATGGGTAAATGTGGAAGTAGTGTCAAAGCGCTTTGAGTACCTTGAAGGTAGAAAAGCGCTATACAAGTACAACCCATTTATCATTTATCATTTAAATGCTACCAGGAAGTGATTAGCAGCAGGTGTGCCTCGTTGGGGACAAAAGACTGAGGAAGAAACTGAAAAAACCAATAGAGAAGGCAGGGAGAAGACAACAAACATAACAATAACAAAGAAACTAGGCAGTAGTGACCATGTTATGAAAAAGTATTGCACTGTTATTGTTTTGCATCCCCTGTCATCCTAGTACACTCCCTCCCCCCTAATGATAATAATGGCACTTAGCATGTAAATCTATAGCTTTATAACACTGGAAGGCATTAAAAGAGAAAGTACAAAAGCGGGCAAAACATGAAGGAAGGCAGGATTGTTTTATAATAGAATAGAATAGAACATAATGCCTTTTATTGTCACTATACACATGTCATATACAATGAGATTAAAAGTAAGTCCGGTATCAGTACGACAGTATACAAATATGCAAAACATAGGAAGGAAAGAAAAAGAAAAATAGTGCAAAGGGAGGTAAGGTGCACAGTCCAGTCCTGAGAACGAATGTCCTGAATGTGTTGTTTAAATATTATACTACAGAAGCATTCAGACTGTGGGTGGAAAGTAAAAATTGCACACAGAGAGGTGCTAAACTATAAAATCAGTGCCTATGAGAGTTCACCGTGGTTATGGCTTTAGAGAAAAAACTGTTCTTGAGTCTGTTTGTCTTAGACCTGATGACTCTGTAGCACCTTCCTGAGGGCAGCAGGTCAAACAGGTTAAAGCCATGTTGAGAGCTGTCCTTGATAATGTTGGTAGCTCTGCTGAGGCAACGAGAGGTGTAAATGTCTGTCAGGGAGGGGAGAAGGCAGCCGATGATCCGCTGTGCTGCCTTTACCACTTTCTGGAGCCTCTCCTCGTCTGCAACGGTGCAGCTGCCGTACCACGCTGTGATGCAGTATGTCCGCAGGCTCTCAATGGATGAGCGGTAGAAGGTCAGCAGCAGGTTGGAGTCCAGGTTGTACTTCTTAAGGACTCTCGCTGCTGAGCCTTCTTAGTGATGGCAGTAGTGTTATCTGACTAGGAGATGTTGTCAGAGATAAGGACGGGAGCCTCTCCACACACTCACCCTTGATGTAGAGGGGGGCTAGGTCAGTGCTGTGTTTCCTGAAGTCGACGTCCTTGGTTTTCTTGGTGTTCAGAGCAAGGTTGTTCTCTGAACACCAGTCTGCCAACTTCCGGACCTCCTATCTGTAGGCTGCCTCGTCCCCCTTTGAGATGAGTCCGACCACCGTAGTGTCGTCCGCGAACTTCACTGAGGTTATTGTTGTGGG
This sequence comes from Nerophis lumbriciformis, assembly GCF_033978685.3. Classification (NCBI taxonomy): domain Eukaryota; kingdom Metazoa; phylum Chordata; class Actinopteri; order Syngnathiformes; family Syngnathidae; genus Nerophis; species Nerophis lumbriciformis. Next base: position 37,945,682 of record NC_084550.2, on the reverse strand, counting down.
TCGGACTGCAGTCGTAGGTGTAGGTGCAGTACAGAAGAGGGCTCAGCACACAACCCCGTGCGGGTGAAGGAGAGGTGGGGGCCGAGTCGCACAGTCTGGGGCCGGGTGGAGAGACAGTCCTTAATCCAGGCATAAATGAGGGCGGGAGGACGAGAGTGACCAGTTTTGTAATAAGGATGTCCGGTATTATTGTATTAAGGGCAAAACTTTAATCCACAAAGATTATCCGGACATAGCTCTGCTGTTGCTCCAGGTGGTGTAGAGCAAAGTGGAGAGCCACAGTGATGGCATCCTCAGTGGATCCGTTCGCCCGATGTCCGACGATAAATGTCTCTGCTCTGACTCCATGGTTTGATTTCACATTTTTAAGACTAATGCAGATCTAAACTACACAAAACAGGTACCAATAAAGTCCCCTTCCACACAATTATCCAACATTGTAATAACATTTCTATGTCAGAAAAGACAAACAAAAAACATAGGTTCCCTTTAAACAAAGATAAAAAAATTCAGGATACATAATTTTAGACACTATGTTCAGCAGCATACAGTCGTGGTCAAAAGTTTACATACACTTGTAAAGAACATAATGTCACGGCTGTCTTGAGTTTCCAATAATTTCTATAACTCTTATTTTTTTGTGATAGAGTTATTGGAGCACATACTTGTTGGTCACAAAAAACATTCATTAAGTTTGGTTCTTTTATGAATTTATTATGGGTCTACTGAAAATGTGACCAAATCTGCTGGGTCAAAAGTATACATACAGCAGTGACGTGCGGTGAGGTTGATGGCTGGTGAGGCACTGACTTCATCACAGTCAGATTTACAAACATATGAACCCTAAAGAGTATCTTATTCACCATTTGATTGGCAGCAGTTAACGGGTTATGTTTAAAAGCTCATACCAGCATTCTTCCCTGCTTGGCACTCAGCATCAAGGGTTGGAATTGGGGGTTAAATCACCAAAAATGATTCCCGGGCGCGGCGCTGCTGCTGCCCACTGCTCCCCTCACATCCCAGGGGGTGAACAAGGGGATGGGTCAAATGCAGAGGACAAATTTCACCACACCTAGTGTGTGTGTGACAATCATTGGTACTTTAACTAAACTTTAACTTTACACATACAAACTGTAGCACACAAAAAAGCACATTTAATAAAAAAAACGTTATTATGGTCTTACCTTTACTTATAAATGCGCCGCTGTTGTGCTGGATTAATGAACCCCCTGATGGGAGTGTTATATCAACTAAAGCCCTCACTTAAACTTTCCATGTGCAAGATTGAATCTATTTAAAAAAGTGTAACCGAGGGTTTATAAATGTCGCCTATACTGTATGAAACTACAAAATAACAAACACGAAGGCTCCAGTTTACACGAGGACCACTTTATTTACCTTCTTTCAAAAACCTCCGCTCCACTCCAACGTGTCAAAATTCCGCTCTTAGCGCCTTCAAAATAAGAGCTCAAGGCATATACTGTATAACAGCGCATAACAGGAACTTAACATCACAAAGAGGAAAGCCCATGAAAATAGGTTACAAAAGTTATTTAATAAGAAGCCAAAAAGTGCAAAAACAATAATGTTCGTGTTGGAGGAGTTGTGAATTAGATACACCTGCAGTCTGCAGGTGTATCTAATGTTGTGGCCCAGCAGTCATTCACAACTCCTCCAACACGAACATTATTGTTTTTGCACTTTTTGGCTTCTTATGAAATAATTTTTTTAAATAGATTCAATCTTGCACGTGGAAAGTTTAAGTGTGGGCTTTAGTTGATATAACACTCCCATCAGGGGTTGCCGTGCATTCTACGGCGGGGGTGCAGGAGGCGAGCCTCAGCCAGTGCGTCTTTTGCAGCCGTTTTATGATCGCTCAGCACAAGAAATACGTTACACACATACAGTTGTTGACAAAATACACTGTACATTATATACCTCAGCTAACTAAACTATGGAAATGTATAATATAGTTCATATAGCAATACGGTCTCACTGCACAGCAGACCAGCAGTTAGCCGAGTCCGTCCATGTTGAGGCACTGAGTGACGTGCCTCGACTGGCTGCTGTTCACCGCACCGTCTCTTCTCAGTATTTGAACCGCAAATGTGAAAATTCATCGATTTTGAATAAAAATAATCTAAAACTGGTGAAGTTAAATGGAAAATAACTTTATAGTATAATCACTGGATACATTTAACAATTTAATATATATTTTTTTCTTTTTAATTTTTTTTTCTTTCCATGATGGCAGGTGAGGCCCTGCCTCACCTGCCATCATCTAGTGACTGCACGTCACTGACATACAGCAATGTTCATATTTGCTTACATGTCCCTTGGCAAGTTTCACTGCAATAAGGCACTTGTGGTAGCCATTCACAAGCTTCTGCTTGAATTTTTGACCAATCCTCTTGACAAAATTGGTGCAGTTCAGCTAAACCTTTTCCCCTCCAAACATATTGCTGGGTATTGTGGCCAAAAAGCTCAATTTTTGTTTCATCTGACATCACATGGACAAAGATAAGACCTTCTGGAGGAAAGTTCTGTGGTCAGATGAAACAAAAATGTAGCTGTTTGGCCACAATACTCAGCAATATGTTTGGAGGAGGAAAGGCGAGGCCTTAAATCCCAGGAACACCATTCCTACCATCAAGCATGGTTTAGTATTATGCTCTGGGCCTGTTTTGCTGCCAATGGAACTGGTGCTTTACACAGAGTAAATGGGACAGTGAAAAAGCCATGACATTATGTTCTTTACAAGTGTATGTAAACTTTTGACCACCACTGTATATATCTTGGAAACACCACGATCTTACAAATATATTAAAGTGTTCAACGTTGAGCAAGCATATGTGTGTTTTAAACGTGGTTTTTGCTTGCTCTTGTTGTATTATGCTACTTTTCTGTTTTACATCCACCAAATTATATACTTCATAATTACATTTTTTTTTTTGACAAAAGCATAAATAAACCGATTTCCACCCTCTCTCTCCTGCCTCCCATTTAATCTTTATCCAGTATTACATTTGCATATAGAGTGGATCATATCCTGACTTGGAAAATAGTTGATGTTCCCCCAAATATGATATTTGGTGCCATTTTTTACACTTTCACCCGTATGGAGATTGCGTCCAGGTAGAGGTATTGTCTGTATTCATGAGATAGTCTATAACAATAATAATATGATGGTTAATATAAGCATTTTTTTTTTTACAGGGATTAAATAATTTGTGCGAATGTTGATTCACATTTTAATAAAGTCCTTTCTATCTGCTGCAGGACCACGTCTATGAGTTGCTGAACACCATAGACGCCTGCCAGTGCTTCTTTGATATTGTAAGTACGTGTTATTGCTCGGTATTACAAATAAGTCCTTTTAAAAATAAGACTGAGTTGAATTGTGGATTTTAGGCTGTAAATTTTGACTTCACCAAGAGCTACTTGGACCTGATCGTCACGTATGCCTCTGTCATCATCACCCTCGCTCGCATTGATGAGAAGAAGGCTCTGGTGGGCATGTTCAACTGTGCTCATGAGATGATAAAGGGCAGCGGGTGAGACTAACTCGGTCCTGATGCAAGGTTCTTCTGAATACAGTCATGGTGTAAAGAACATAATGTCATGGCTGTCTTGAGTTTCCAATCATTTCTACAACTCTTATTTTTTTGTGATATAGTGATTGGAGCACATGATTTTTATCTGCTCCAATCACTATATCACAAAAAAATAAGATCATTCGGTTCTTTTATGAATTTATTATGGGTCTACTGAAAATGTGAGCAAATGTGCTGGGTCAAACGTATACATACAGCAATGTTAATATTTGCTTACATCCATCCATCCATCCATTTTCTACCGCTTATTCCCTTTGGGGTCGCGGGGGGCGCTGGAGCCTATCTCAGCTACAACCGGGCGGAAGGCGGGGTACACCCTGGACAAGTCGCCACCTCATCGCAGGGCCAACACAGATAGATAGACAACATTCACACTCACATTCACACACTAGGGCCAATTTAGTGTTGCCAATCAACTTATCCCCAGGTGCATGTCTTTGGAGGTGGGAGGAAGCCGGAGTACCCGGAGGGAACCCACGCAGTCACGGGGAGGACATGCAAACTCCACACAGAAAGATCCCGAGCCCGGGATTGAACCAAAGACTACTCAGGACCTTCGTATTGCGAGGCAGATGCACTAACCCCTCTGCCACCGTGAAGCCCTATTTGCTTACATGTCCCTTGGCAAGTTTCACTGCAATAAGGCGCTTTTGGTAGCCATCCACAAGCTTCTGCTTGAATTTTTGACCACTCCTCGAGACAAAATTGGTAAATTCAGCTAAATTTGTTGGTTTTCTGACATGGACTTGTTTCTTTAGCATTGTCCACACGTTTAAGTCAGGACTTTGGGAAGGCCATTCTAAAACCTTCATTCTAGCCTGATTTAGCCAATCCTTTACCACTTTTGACGTGTGTTTGGGGTCATTGTCCTGTTGGAACACCCAACTGCGCCCAAGACCCAACCTCCGGGCTGATGATTTTAGGTTGTCCTGAAGAATTTGGAGGTAATCCTCCTTTTCCATTGTCCCATTTACTCTCTGTAAAGCACCAGTTCCATTGGCATCCAAAACAGGCCCAGAGCATAACACTACCACCACCATGCTTAACGGTAGGATTGATGTTCCTGGGATTAAAGGCCTCGCATTTTCTCCTCCAAACATATTGCTGGGTATTGTGGCCAAACAGCTACATTTTTGTTTCATCTGACATCACATGGACAAAGATAAGACCTTCTGGAGGAAAGAGAAAAAGTGCCTAATTGCAGTGAAACTTCCCAAGGGACATGTAACCAAAAAATTAACATTGCTGTCTGTATACTTTTGACCCAGCAGATTTGCTCACATTTTCAGTAGACCCATAATAAATTTGTAAAAGAATCAAACTTCATGAATGTTTTTTGTGACCAACAAGTATGTGTTCCAATCACTCTATCACAAAAAAATAAGAGTTGTAGAAATGATTGGAAACTCAAGACAGCCATGACATTATGTTCTTTACAAGTGTATGTAAACCACGACTATACATCTAATGAGTTGTTTTATTGCACCCTGCAGTGACCCCTCCTACCCACGCCTCAGCCAGATGCTTGTGGAGTGTGAGCATCCCTGGAAGAAGCTCACTGTGGAGTTTGGACCTCACACCAGGGTGGGGACTGTTTGAACAACTCCAACTTTCATGTGATTACAAGATGAATGTTAACCTTGGTGATTGTGTTCCCCTCCAGGCAGTGACAGCAGCACTGCTGTCTCTGAGAATGATCTACCCAAGAAGGAACCTACCGGCCGAACAATGGCGGTGCAACCAGCTCCTTAGTCTGCTTAGTTCTACGGCCACCATGATGGATCCAGTCTGCTGTGACACTGTGAGTCCCGCTACTTCACCTATAGATTAAACCTTTTTTTCAAACTAATGTTGGATGCAGTTAAGTGGATGGATTGGTAAGTAGCCAGATAGGTAAGTACAAAACCCAAACCAAGTGAAGTTGGCCCGTTGTGTAATTCGTAAATAAAAACGGAATACAATGATTTGCAAATCCTTTTCAACTTATATTCAATTGAATAGACTGCAAAGACAAGATACTTAACGTTCGTTGTTAATTTTTGCAAATATTAGCTCATTTGGAATTTGATGCCTGCAACATGTTTCAAAAAAGCCTGCACTAGTGGCAAAAAAGACTGAGAAAGTTGAGGAATGCTCATCAAACACTTATTTGGAACATCCCACAGGTAAACAGGCTAATTGGGAACAGGTGGGTGCCATGATTGGGTATAAAAGCAGCTTCCATGAAATGCTCAGTCATTCACAGACAAGGATGAGGCGAGGGTCACCACTTGGTGAACAAATGCATGAGCAAATTGTTTAGGAACAACATTTCTCAACCAGCTATTGCAAAGAATTTAGGGATTCACCATGTACGGTCCGTAATATCATCAAAAGTTTCAGAGAATCTGGAGAAATCACTGCACGTAAGCGGCAATGCCCATGACCTTGGATCCTTCAGGCGGTACTGCATCAACAAGCGACATCAGTGTGTAAAGGATATCACCACATGGGCTCAGGAACACATCAGAAACCCACTGTCAGTAACTACAGTTGGTTGCTACATCTGTAAGTGCAAGTTAAAACTCTCCTATGCAAGGCGAAAACTGTTTATCAACAACACCCAGAAACGCCGTCGGCTTCGCTGGGCCCGAGCTCGTCTAAGATGGACTGATGCAAAGTGGAAAAGTGTTCTGTGGTCTGACGAGTCCACATTTCAAATTGTTTTTGGAAATTGTGGCTGTTGTGTCCTCCGAAACAAAGAGGAAAAGAACCATCCGGATTGTTATAGGTGCAAAGTTGAAAAGCCAGCATCTGTGATGGTATGGGGGTGTATTAGTGCCAAAAGCATGGGTAACTTACACATCTGTGAAGGCACCATTAATGCTGAAAGGTACATACAGGTTTTGGAGCAACATATGTTGCCATCCAAGCAACGTTACCATGGACCACGTGTTACAACAGCGTGGTTTCATAGTAAAATAGTGCGGGTACTAGACTGGCATGCCTGTAGTCCAGACATGTCTCCCATTGAAAATGTGTGGCGCATTATGAAGCCTACAATACCACAACGGAGACCCCCGGACTGTTGAACAACTTAAGCTGTACATCAAGCAAGAATGGGAAAGAATTCCACTTCAAAAATGTGTCTCCTAAGTTCCCAAACATTTACTGAGTGTTGTTAAAAGGAAAGGCCATGTAACACAGTGATAAAAATGCCCCTTTTTTTTTACAATGTAATGCTGCCATTAAATTCTAAGTTAATGATTAATAGCAACAAAAAAAATATGTTTCTCAGTTGGAACATTAAATATCTTGTCTTTGCAGTCTATTCAATTGAATATAAGTTGAAAATGATTTGCTAATCATTGTATTCTGTTTTTATTTACCATTTACACAACGTGCCAACTTCACTGGTTTTGTAGGTCAGTAATTAGGCAAGTAGATGGATGAATGGATGGATGGTTGGGAAAAACATCAATTGGGTATTGTCGGAGGCAGATATTTACATATATCCGAATTTAAGTGTTACTTCTTTTATTTCATAATCATATTACAAAACAGCTAGTGTTTTTCTTCCAATTGTGGTCTTTTGGTTGTCTGCAAAAACTGTGTGCTTAACCTTGAATGAGGAATGTAAGAAAGAGAGATACTCCTTTCTCTTATCTAGCCTTATTCCCAGGTGCGGGCAGGTAGGTGGATGGATGTTGGGTGTATGGTAGGAACACAGATTAATTGATAGGTAGATAGGTAGGTGAATGGATGGATGCGTGGGTGGGTTGTGGAACTAATTCTCCTCTAAATGTGTGGTCCTCTTCACTGCCACCTTCTTCTGCACCTTTTTGCACCTCCTCAAATATAATTGTTCTATATTTCTGCCGTTATTTCATGTCATGCGTCACTCTTATGCATGCCTGGAGATGTTCTTACACAGTTTATTCACCTCTATGGACCTGCAGGCGCGCTGTTAATGTTTGCTATGAAATATGATACATGAGACGACGCAGTGTGTTTTCGAAAGGCTCCTCAAAAAACTCATCATTTGAATGCGAGAGTGGATAGAACCAACACAATTCAATTGTTCAAGTGTCTTTCTTTGCGTGCATGTTACATGGGAGGCTGTTGTGATCTATCATGGTTGGCAGTTAATAAGCCTGATGTACCCCCCACCCCCCCTCCACACCTTTCACAGATGGCATGTGAATATATGCCTTTGGAGGTGATGGAGCGCTGGATCCTCAGTAAGTCATGAATACCATTAGTGTCATTCTTGGGAGGTCTGCTTTATTGTCATGTGGATAAATATCATCCACTCCCTTGTCCCTGCAGTCGGCTTCCTTTTGTGCCACAGCAGCCTGAACAGCGACCAGGCCTCTCAAGAGCTGTGGAAAATGGCTCTGCGGAGCGGCCTGTACGTCACCCTCACCAGAGACCAGCTGCTGAGCATACACAAAGTCTCAGAGGACCTCTTTGACAGCATCAAAGGGTATGGAAATCCACCACAGTAATACATACACTGTACTGCACTCTATATTCCCCTCCATTTTTAAACACATTTCAATAGCACTATACCGTACCCTGTTTTTTTAATATTATCACAAGTATATGTTTTATCATACAATATTCATGATGTGTTCATAAAGGTACACATCTGCAAGTTAAGAGGCTGCTAACAAAATCAGAATCAGAAATACTTTAATAATCCATCCATCCATCCATCCATTTTCTACCGCTTGTCCCGTTCGGGGTTGCGGGGGGTGCTGGAGCCTATCTCAGCTGCATTCGGGCGGAAGGCGAGGCACCCCCTGGACAAGTCGCCACCTCATCGCAGTACTTTAATAATCCCCGCGGGGAAATTAAGATTTTCAGAACAATCCCATTCAAGAGCAGACAACATTACAGGGAGACAGAACAGGATCGCTGACGGGTGTCAGAGTGTGTTGGTGACGAACCCCAACATGCAGAGAAGGCAGGCTTTGTCGAGCAGGAAAACATGATTTAATTTAACACTATAACCAAAAACAAACAAAAGGGTACAAACAAAAGGCGCGCACAAGGCGGAGAACAAACTTGGCTACGAACAAAACTAACACTTAGACAGAAACTATGGACATAAAAAACTACACTTACGTGGCAAGAAACGAGACTATGGCATGAGCAGAGTGAACAGAAGTAGACACAGCTACAACGACAAGTATAAATGACAGGTAGTAGCGACAATAATCCAGCCCTGACTGGAGGACAAAGCAGATCTAAATAGCAGTTGGCTGATTGACACCAGGTGTGGCCCTGTACCAATCAGCCACAGCTCAGGGGAAAAAAAACACTCAGGGATACAAGCAGGAAATAAAGACAACATAAGAGCGCCAACAGGAAATAAACACAGACAGAGGAAAAACTAAAACATGACCAAACTGTCAGGGACACGTCTGACAGTAGCCCCCCTTCCGATAACGGATACCAGACATTATAGCAACCCCCCCCAAAAAAAAAAAAACAGTCCAAAGTCACGGAAGGGTGGAGGGAGGACAAGGCGGTGGGCCGCCAGGCCAGGTGTCCCCGTAACCAGCGGGGAAGAGTCAGGTGGCGACGGTGAGTTGAACGCCGCCGCAACTGGCGAGGCGGTCGCCCGTGAAACGACCACATCTGTGGCCGACAAGAGTATGGTGGCACCCTCTGCTGACCCACCGGAGAGGGTGGTGGCGACCCCTGCTGGTCCACCGGAGAGGATGGTGGCGACCCCTGCTGGTCCACCGGAGAGGATGGTGGCGACCCCTGCTGGTCCACCGGAAGGGGATGGTGACGCCCCCTGCTGCTGGCCCACCGGAGTGCATGGTGGCGTCTGCTGGCCCACCGAAGAGGGTGGCGCCGTCTGTTGGTCCAAAGGAGAGGATGGTAGCGACCCCTGCTGGTCCATCGGAGAGGATGGTGGCGACCCCTGCTGGTCCACCGGAGAGGATGGTGGCGACACCTGCTGGTCCACCGGAGAGGATGGTGGCGACACCTGCTGGTCCACCGGAGTGCATGGTGGCGACCCCTGCTGGTCCACCGGAGTGCATGGTGGCGACCCCTGCTGGTCCACCGGAGTGCATGGTGGCGCCCTCTGCTGCTGGCCCACCGGATTGCATGGTGGCGTCTGCTGGCCCACCGAAGAGGGTGGCGCCGTCTGTTGCAGACCCACTGGGGTGAGAAGTAGCTGTCCCTCCCCGGGCTGCACAGCTACTCATAGACCCCCCCCCTCAAGGGACGGATCCCAGATGTCCTCCGAGAAGCCAACACAGGACAGGGATGGGTGGGAGGGATTACAAAACGAGGCAAAGCATTTCCTCGATTCGGCCATCAATTTTAAAGCATTGTTAAGCCTCTCCGCCATAGAAATCTCCGCGAGGTTAATGTGGTGCTGGATTATTCTGTCAGAGTGTGTTGGTGACGAACCCCAAGATGCAGAGATGGCAGGCTTTGTCGAGCAGGAAAACATGATTTAATTTAAAACTATAACCAAAAACAAACAAAAGGGTACAAACAAAAGGCGCGCACAAGGCGGAGAACAAACTTGGCTATGAACAAAACTAACACTTAGACAGAAACTATGGACATAAAAAACTACACTTACTGTGACGTGAAAAAACAAACACTTACGTGGCAAGAAACGAGACTATGGCATGAGCAGAGTGAACAGAAGTAGACACAGCTACAACGACAAGTATAAATGACAGGTAGTAGCGACAATAATCCAGCCCTGACTGGAGGACAAAGCAGATCTAAATAGCAGCTGGCTGATTGATACCAAGTCTGGCCCGGTGCCAATCAGCCAGAGCTGAGGGGAAAAAAACACTCAGGGATACAAGCAGGAAATAAAGACAAAATAAGAGCGCCAACAGACAGAGGAAAAACTAAAACGTGACCAAACTGTCAGGGACAAGCCTGACAACGGGTCTGCCAACCTCTGGCAAATTCAGTCCAAGCCTGGTCCCAGGAGAGGGGTCCAGACTGAAAAAACCCTCATAGCCATAGCACAAAGGACATTAAAGACATTAAAAGAGCAGAGCTGATGCAACCAGTCACTTCTACACAGCCACAAAAGTAAAACAACAACAACAAAAACTAAAAAACATATACACTGTGGTGGCCTGGGCGGTGCTCCATGCCATCGTCTGCTGGGGTGGGGGGAGCATGGCCAGAGACAGGAGCGGACCCAACAAAGCAACCAAGAGAGCCGACTCCACCCTCGGACGCACCACCAACTCTCGGCCAGTGTTCAGTCCGCACGGATGAGCGAGGATACGTCCAAGGAGACCGAGTTGTCCGATACCTGCTCATTCAGCCAAGACACTGCGAAGCTTGTCCATCCCGGCACTCTGCGCCAGCTCATTAGCACCCGTCTCGTCATCCGCATCTCCTCCAGTCTCTCCAAACGGACTCTGGAGTGGCAGAGACCCAGCAGCTGGTCTCCATGGCCAAAAGGATCCAGAAGTTCACAAAAAAGCACCGCAGAAGTCACAAAAGTGCCACCCCTTGTCGCACCCTAACCACTAACCCTAACCCTAACCCGAACCCGAACCAAAAGGCAAAAAAAAACAACACATAAAAACAAGAGGGAAACATCAGGAACACAAAATGATGACAAAAGAGCACAGAGCTCCTGCCAACAGTAGATATTTTTTACAATACAGTATAGTACTGTTTAAGGTAAGTCGTGATGAGAGTATTTATTTTTTCCAGATACAGCAAGCGTGTTGCAGACATTAAGGAGTGCCGTGATCACGTCTTAGCCAACAGGTACTGTACAATTAGGCCCGACATCTTCAAATAGATCACAGGTATGATTTTTGACAGTGGGGTTCTGCACCGGGAGAGGCGACACTTCCTTCGAGGAGCCCTGAAGGAATTAGTGATGGTCCTGGAAGATGAACCAGGGCTGCTGGGACCAAAGGTACACATTTTAATCGGGTTGTATTTGATGGTTCCAGTTACAGTGTAAAAGTACAGTTAGTCCCAATCAATTGAGACATTTTGCTATTTTAGGCTCTCTTTGTCTTCATGGCCCTGACGTTCTCCCGTGATGAAGTCCTGTGGCTTGTGCGACACACCGAGAACATGCCCAAAATGAAAACACTTGAGGACTACATTGACAAGTACATATTGCATGCTCAAAACAAGAACCAAGTGGTAAAATACAAAACCCAAAACCAGTGAAGTTGGCACGTTGTGTAAATGGTAAACCAAAACAGAATACCAATATTTGCTAATCCTTTTCAACTTATATTCAATTGAATAGACTGCAAAAACCTTTGTTATTTTTTGCAAATATTAGCACATTTGGAATTTGATGCCTTTGACATTTTTCAAAAGAGTTGGCACACGTGGCAAAAAAGACTGAGAAAGTTGAGGAATGCTCATTAAACACTTTTTTGGAACAACCCACAGGTAAACAGGCTAATTGGGAACAGGTGGGTGCCATGATTTGGGTATAAAAGCAGCTTCCATGAAATGCTCAGTCATTCACAAACAAGGATGGGGCGAGGGTCACCCTTTTGTCAACAAATGCGTGAGCAAATTGTCCAACAGTTTAAGAACAACATTTCTCAACGAGCTATTGCAAGGAATTTAGGGATTTCACCATCTACAGTCCGTAATATCATCAAAAGGTTCAGAGAATCTGGAGATTATCAAGACTTGGACTATGGGGTGTTTGTTTTTCCGAAATGCAAGTAAAGTTGGAGTGGACATCGCGTGAAGGTAAATACATGATTTAATATTACTATAAAAAAAGGAACAAAAAGCGCGCACAAGGCGGAAGTACAAACTTGGCTATGAAAACAATAAACTAGCACAAAGGCAAACTACGAACATAAAACAATCAACACTTACTGTGGCATGATTGGAGCATGAAATTAACATCAGCATGAAAACTATGAACAGGCATGAATAATGATAATGTCGCCAGGCTGACTTCCTGGCAACTATTGGCTTAAATAATACAGACATGATTGACAACAGGTGCGTGAGTGCAAAACGTGAAACAGGTGAAACTAATGGTCGTCATTGTGACAAGGAAAGGGAGTGAAAACAGGAACTAAAAAGAGTCCAAAAACCAAGCAGAACATAACTAAACAAAACATGATCACAGACATGACAGAGATAAGCGATGATATTACGGACCTTAGATCCCTCAGGAGGTACTGCATCAAAAAGCGACATCAGTTTGTAAAGGATATCACCACATGTGCTCAGGAACACTTCAGAAAACCACTGTCAGTAACTACAGTTTGTCGCTACATCTGTAAGTGCAAGTTAAAACTCTACTATGCAAAGCCAAAGCCATTTATCAACAACACCCAGAAACGCCACCCGAGCTCATCTAAGATGGACTGATGCAAAGTGGACAAGTGTTCTGTGGTCTGACGAGTCCACATTTCAAATTGTTTTTGGTCAACTGTGGACGTCGTGTCCTCCAGACCAAAGAAGAAAAGAATCATCCGGATTGTTATAGGCGCAAAGTTGAAAAGCCAGCATCAGTGATGGTATGGGGGTGTATTAGTGCTCAAGGCATGGGTAACTTACACATCTGTGAAGGCACCATTAATGGTGAAAGGTACATACAGGTTTTGGAGCAACATATGTTGCCATTCAAGGAACGTTATCATGGACGCCCCTGCTTATTTCAGCAAGACAATGCCAAGTTAGTGTTACAACAGCGTGGATTCATAGTGAAAGAGTGTGGGTACTAGACTGACCTGCCTGTAGTCCAGACATGTCTCCCATTGAACATGTGTGGTGCAATATGAAGCCTAAAATACCACAACAGAGACCCCCGGACTGTTGAACAACTTATGCTGTACATCAAGCAAGAATGGGAAATAATTCTACTTCAAAATTTGGTCTTTTCAGTTCCTAAACGTTTACTGAGTGTTGTTAAAAGGAAAGGCCATGTAACACAGTGGTACAATTGCCTGTGACAACTTTTTTGCAATGTGTTGCTGCCATTAAATTCTAAGTTAATGATTATTTGCAAAAAAAAAAAAATACAATTCTCAGTTGGAACATTAAATATCTTGTCTTTGCAGTCCATTCAATTGAATATAAGTTGAAAAGGATTTGCAAATCATTGTATTCTGTTTTTATTTACCATTTACACAACGTGCCAACTTCACTGGTTTTGGGTGTTGTAAATTAAAAACTAACATCACCTTGTCGCTGATTCTCAAGTCAGATGGCGGAGTTGCTCTTCCACATGGAACGACTGAGAGGACTCATGAGAAAATACCAACACGTAGTCCGACGATACTACGTACAGTACCTGGCTCAGTTTGATGCTTTGGTTCTCAATGACACCATGCAGGTGTGTCTCCGGCTGGGAGTGTAGAACAACATGATTAGTATTTCCAGGGTAAACACATTTTTTCTCTCCTCCACAGAAAATGCAGGTGTGTCCAGAAGAAGAATCCGTTCTGCTGAGTTCATTTGTTTCAACCCTTTCTGCGCTCTCAGTGAAACAAGGTAATTACTGCACTAACTCAAAAATAAGATGACTCTGAATATAGAAAGATAACATATCATAGAAATAACTGGTAGATTTTATTTTAAAAATTGTTTCATGAGTATGGTTCAATAATCACCATTATCTTGAAATGAGCGTCATAATAAGTCACGTGAATGAAAGGATGAAAAGCTCTGACTTGATTGGGGAGAAGTTGTTGCCACCAGTTGGTGTTTCATGTATAAATGTATTGACCCTGAGTCAGGGCCTTGGCTTTTAGTGGCCCTGAACAAGATTTTGTTCGCGGCCCGATTTCGGTCTTTAGAAATTACCAGGCCTGGAATTTCGTAATTTTAGAGGCAAGGCCACTTGGCCTTAGGTGCCGTAAACCATTTGAGGGTACAAAGGCCAAATTGTCATGGCAGGAAGACCATCAAATAACACCAGTCCAATACACAGTCATCAATCAATCAATCAAAGTGTATTTATATAGCCCTTAATCACGAGTGTCTCAGATCCCACATCAGGGCAAGAAAAAACTCAACCCATTGGTCGCAGTGAGAAACCTTGGAGGGGACCGCAGATATGGGTACCCCCCCTGAGGCGACCGGTGCAATTGATGCCGCACGAATACTGTTAATAATGCGAGAGTCCAGTCCATAGTGGGTAACCTCTTGCATGTAGACACGTCACGGCGCATAGTAAAGTGAAGTGAATTATATTTATATAGCGCTTTTCTCTAGTGACTCAAAGCACTTTACATTGTGAAACCCAATATCTAAGATACATTTTTTAAACCAGTGTGGGTGGCACTGGGAGCGGTGGGTAAAGTGTCTTGCCCAAGGACACAGCGACAGTGACTAGGTTGGCAGAAGCGGGGATCGAACCTGGAACCCTCAAGTTGCTGGCACGGCCACTCTACCAACCGAGCTATACCGCCCTGAAGACATGGTGGTCCATCCTGGGTTCCGACTTTGAACAGCTGGCGCATCATCCGTGGTCACCTGATAACCTCTCCACGCAGCAGAAGGGGGGCAGAGCAGAAAAAGAGAGATGGCAGATCAACTGGTCTAAAAGGGGGGTCTATTTAAAGGCTAGGGTGTATAAATGTGTTTTAAGATGGGACTTAGAGATGCTACCTCAGTAGAAGCATTTAACTGTTACCGGTAGAACATTCCAGAGTACTGGAGCCTGAATAGAAAACGCTCTAAAGGCCCACAGACTATTTTGGCAATCAAAGTTCTAAGAACGCAGATTTCTTGCAATCTTACAATCAGCAAGATAGGATGGATCTAGACCCTTTAGTATTTTATACCTAAGTAGTAAAACCTTAAAGTCACATCTAATCATAATTAAAGTAACTTGAAGGTTGAGGATGATTGCATCTCTAATATGCATTATTTTAAATTAAAATACCATATTTTTCAGACCATAGGGCGCATCGGATTATAAAACACACTGCCAATGAGCGGGTCTATTCAGGTCTATTTTCATACAAAATGCGCACTGGATTATAAGGCGCATTAAAGGAATCATATTTTTTTTTTTTTCTTCTAAATTTAAAACACTTCCTAGTGGTCTACATAGACGTAGTTCTTTGGTCAAAATGTTGCATAGATGATGTTTTACAGATCATCTTCAAGCCGCTTTCTGACAGTCGCTTCAGGATGCGCCGTTTTATGGGCGGTCTTATTTACGTGGCTCACATTCGGCAGCGTCTTCTCCCCGTCATCTTTGTTTTAGCGGTGTAGCGTGCAAGGACGCGGGTGGAAGAAGTGTCAAAAGATGGAGCTAACTGTTTTAATGACATTCAGACTTTACTTCAATCAATAACGGAGCAGCATCTTCTCATCCATGGCTCACTAGTGCAACAACAAGGCTGTAAATATGTCCCGTGAAAAAATGTCTGATCGGAACTTTCTAATAACTAAAGTTTCTTGTGTGAATAATGTAAACTCACTACACCGGTATGTTTTAGTGCTTTCATGGCGAGTTTACTGACAGATATTAGTAAGAACTTTACACTACTTTATATTAGAAATAGCAACAGCAGAGGATGAATGTCCCATTACAAGAAGATAGAGAAAAAGAAGAAGCTTATAACTATGCCGTCGGCACGGACTACAATGGCGGACACGCGCACATTTTCAGGACTTATGCAGATCCCAAATACAGATCAGCAGGTACCAGAAGGTAAGAAAATTTGGTTTTGCATAATATTACGAAACAAAACGCCAGGTAATATGTCTGCTAATAGGTGCCATTTTGCGGTCATTATACACACACCATAATAATACTCCTCTGTTTAATGTGCCGACAATCCATCAATCGGTGCAACTTCGTACTAAAAACATTTTGACAGATTTTTGAGCGCCGATCGTAATGTTCTATATTTTCAATGTAACATTTAAAGTTTTGGTGTTGTTTACTGGCCTCATCTTGCAGTTTACACGTATCTCTTATGTGAGACTGCCATCTACTAGTCACACGTATCATTACACCATGCACCAAATAAAATTGCTTCGAGGTCGGTAAGCACAACCAGATTTATGCCGTACATATTACTTCTAGACCTCCACCCCAGATCCCACCTCACTCATTCTCAATGTGGAATGCGCTCCCAACAGGTGTAAAAGAAAGGGCATCTCTATCCTCTTTCAAAACCGCAATAAAAGTTCACCTCCAGGCAACTACAACCCTAAACTAACACCCTCCCCGGATTGTTTATAATCAAATGTAAACAATCAAATACAGATACTTTTTCTTATGCCTTCTGATCTCTCTCTCTCTCTCTCTCTCTCTCTCTCTCTCTCTCTCTCTCTCTCTCTCTCTCTCTCTCTCTCTCTCTCTCTCTCGCTCTCTCTCTCTCTCCACTACTTGCTGTCCATATCTTACCAAGTCAGACCTACACTGTTCCAATATCCATTTCTCTGTTCTCAATTGTTGATGACTGATGATAAAAACCAAACCCAGAGGGCTTTCTTAATGTTGAAAAAGGTGTTTAAAAGTCATAAGCAGGTTTGTAATGCGCTACTTATAAAAATATACTATTAATATTCGGTCATTCCTACTTTATGGACATTCATTTACCAATTAACAGATTATTCTAGTACATTTGGTGACCAAAAGCAGATTCTGGTATTGGAGCTTGATTATGTGCATAAGATACACAACCAACCAAAGTACAGTTCAAGTATGTTTATAATTTGATATAAAAAAATCATGTATTATTAATATTATTATTTTAAGTCATGTAAATATTTGTATTTACTATAAAAAAATCACATAAGAAAGAGGAAAATCTAAGTTAAAACATTTGTATACACGTACAACACTTAAAACCTTTAGCATATCATCAGTATGTGGAATTAAATGACGGAATGGATTAAACAAAGAAATCAAACAAAGCACCAATATGATTCAGTTTAAGAGACTGTTCAAGTGTTCACAAAGTACACAGAACAATAATTATGATAAACATCTTGAACCCTTTTTTTAAATGTTTTATATTGAGACAAAGATTATTTATGTATTTAATATTTGTTTACTTACTATGGTATATTATTCATTAATTATTTATTTGTTCACTGCTATAATACAGAGAACAGGGAAACATGATAAAATTGCCATGGTATGAAAAGGGGTAGGATTACCGTATTTTTCGGACTATAAGTCGCAGTTTTTTTCATAGTTTGGCCGGGGGTGCGACTTATACTCAGGAGCGACTTATGTGTGAAATTATTAACACATTACCGTAAAATATCAAATAATATTATTTAGCTCATTCACGTAAGAGACTAGACGTATAAGATTTCATGGGATTTAGCGATTAGGAGTGACAGATTGTTTGGTAAACGTATAGCATGTTCTATATGTTATAGTTATTTGAATGACTCTTACCATAATATGTTACGTTAACATACCAGGCACAATCTCAGTTGGTTATTTATGCCTCATATAACGTACACTTATTCAGCCTGTTGTTCACTATTCTTTATTTATTTTAAATTGCCTTTCAAATGTCTATTCTTGGTGTTGGGTTTTATCAAATAAATTTCCCCCAAAAATGCGACTTATACTCCAGTGCGACTTATATATGTTTTTTTCCTTCTTTATTATGCATTTTTGGCCGGTGCGACTTATACTCCGAAAAATACGGTAAATAAACGATGCTTCTTCCTACTCCTTTTCGGACGTGCTGTAATGAAACAACTGGAAATATGTGACAAATTACATTGTATTGTATGCATGTTCCAAATAAACTGAAACTGAACTGAACTGAACTTGTGCGCAATAAACAAAATACAACATTGACAGCTATAATACAGTTAATTCTATTATGTTCAATAGTCTTATGTTAACATTCCAGGTAATATCCAAAGTTCGTATGAAAAGGTAAAAATAGGTCCGAGGTGATAAAAAATGAGAACATTTTTCAATATCTCCTATATGCAGTGAATCCTATTCAAAACTACTATGTCGCTTGGGCATTAATTGAAAAAGCAAACAAAACACAAAAAAATGGGCAAAAGCTGTGAAAACACAAATGTTCTTTGACATGCTATCTTTTAGGGAAAAAGAAAAGATGCTAAATTAGCAATTATCTCAGTCAAGTTCATCCACACCAGACTCTGTCATCCATGTCTTTATGGGCCTTGCTTTGTGCACTGGTGCACAGTCATGTTGGAAGATGAAGGGGCCCGCTTCAAACTGTTCCCACAAGGTTGGGAGCATGAATTATCCAAAAATGTTTTGGTATCCTGGAGCATTCAAAGTTATTTTTGCTGGAACTAAGGGGTCAAGCCCAACTCCTGAAAAACAACCCCAAACCATAATTCCTCCTCCACCAAATTTCACACTTGGCACAATGCAGTCCGAAATGTACCGTTCTCCTGGCAACCTCCAAACCCAGACTCGTCCATCAGATTGCCAGATGAAAAAGTGTAATTCATCACTCCAGAGAATGCGTCTCCACTGCTCTAGAGTCCAGTGGCGACATGCTTTACACCACTGCATCCCACACATTGCATTGGACTTGGTGATTAAGTTAAGTTAAAGTTAAAGTACCAATGATAGTCACACACACACTAGGTGTGGTGAAATGTGTCCCCTGCATTTGACCCATCCCCTTGTTCACCCCCAGGGAGGTGAGGGGAGCAGTGGGGAACAGTGGGCAGCAGCGGTGCCGCGCCCAGGAATAATTTTTGGTGATTTAACCCCCAATTCCAACCCTTGATGCTGAGTGCCAATCAAGGAGGAAATGGGTCCCATTTATACTGTCTTTGGTATGACTCGGCCGGGGGTTTGAACTCACGACCTACCGATCTCAGGGCGGACACTCTAACCACTAGGCCACTGAGTAGGCTGTATGGCTTAGATGCAGCAGCTCGGCCATGGAAACCCATTCCATAAAGCTCTCTGCGTACTGTACGTGGGCTAATTGGGAGGTCGCATGTAGTTTGAAGCTCTGTCGCAACTGACTGTGCAGAAAGTCGGTGACCTCTTTGCACTATGCGCTTCAGCATCAGTTTACTTCGTGGCCGAGTTGCTGTTGTTCCCAAACTCTTCCATTTTCTTATAATAAAGCTGACAGTTGACTTTGGAATATTTAGGAGCGAGGACATTTCACGGCTGGATGTGTTGCACAGGTGGCATCCTATGACAGTTCCACACTGGAAATCACTGAGAGCGGTCCATTCTTTCACAAATGTTTGTAGAAACAGTCCCCATGCCTAAGTGCTTGATTGTATACACCTGTGGCCGGGCCAAGTGATTAGGACACCTGATTCTGATCATTTGGATGGATGGTCAAATACTTTTGGCAATATGGTGTATCTATCAACTGTATGTGCCCGTTCACTTACAGTGCACAGACATTGTTGATTCTGAAGGCAGATTTGGTACAGCATGGCAACATAAACTAGCTGAATTCTGATTGGATACAAACTAAAACTAAACACAACAGCACTGGAAAGAGCATAATATGACATGAAGAGAATATGAAGACTTTTAGATATTTAGGGAAAGTAAATTAAATATTACTTTTATCTTTAATTATGATCATGATTTCTGGTTATGTTAGGCGGAAAAAATTACGATCCTCTTATTATATTCAAATTGCTGGTTCATGGAGAATGACAGAGAACGACGACAGACTTTACAATTTTACTGATGGATTCTACTATTCGCATGTTGTGGCAAGGGGGAAGGTTTGCATTTTCATCAGAGTTTACACTTACAAAGGCAGAGCCATAGAAAATGCTGATGATGCTTTCGGATTTCCGTTACAGTGGAGAAGAACGAGGAGTTTGACTTCAGGGCTGTGAGACTGGACTGGTTGAGGCTGCAGGTATGTACCAAGCGTAGGCGCCGATCCCGCACCCCGAGCACCCACGGACAATGCCAAGCACCCACGCGGGCAACTTTCAATCTTTAAAATGATTTTTGAATAATCAATCTTGTAGTGTCACATGGGGGTCGCAGCAGTGACGTGCGGTGAGGTTGATGGCTGGTGAGGCACTGACTTCATCACAGTCAGATTTACAAACATATGAACCCTAAAGAGTATCTTATTCACCATTTGATTGGCAGCAGTTAATGGGTTATGTTTAAAAGCTCATACCAGCATTCTTCCCTGCTTGGCACTCAGCATCAAGGGTTGGAATTGGGGGTTAAATCACCCAAAAATATTCCCGGGCGCGGCGCTGCTGCTGCCCACTGCTCCCCTCACCTCCCAGGGGGTGAACAAGGGGATGGGTCAAATGCAGAGGACAAATTTCATTACACCTAGTGTGTGTGTGACAATCATTGGTACTTTAACTTAACTTTACTTTACACATACAAACTGTAGCACACAAAAAAGCACATATAATAAACAAAACGTTATTATGGTCTTACCTTTACTTATAAATGAAGTCCACAACTAAAGCCCTCACTTAAACTTCCCACGTGCAAGATTTAATCTATTTAAAAAAGTGTAACCGAGGGTTTATAAATGTCGCCTATACTGTATGAAACTACAAAATAACAAACACGGAGGCTCCAGTTTACACGAGGACCACTTTATTTACCTTCTTTCAAAAACTTCCGCTCCACTCCAACGTGTCGTCACTTCCGCCCTTAGTGCCTTCAAAATAAGAGCTCAAGGCATATACTGTATAACAGCGCATAACAGGAACTTAGCATCACAAAGAGGAAAGCCCATAAAAATAGGTTACAAAAGTTATTTAATAAGAAGCCAAAAAGTGCAAAAACAATAATGTTCGTGTTGGAGGAGTTGTGAATTAGATACACCTGCAGTCTGCAGGTGTATCTAATGTTGTGTCCCTGCAGTCATTCACAACTCATCCAACACGAACATTACTGTTTTTGCACTTTTTGGCTTCTTATGAAATAACTTTTTTAAATAGATTCAATCTTGCACGTGGAAAGTTTAAGTGTGGGCTTTAGTTGATATAACAATTCTACGGCGGGGGTGCAGGAGGCGGGGCTACTGGAGCCTCAGCCAGTGCGTCTTTTGCAGCCGTTTTATGATCGCTCAGCACAAGAAATACGTTACACACATACAGTTGTTGACAAAATACACTGTACATTATATACCTCAGCTAACTAAACTATGGAAATGTATAATATAATTCATATAGCAATACAGTCTCACTGCACAGCAGGCCAGCAGTTAGCCGAGTCCGTTCATGTCTCTTCTCAGTATTTGAACGGCAAATGTGAAAATTCAGCGATTTTGAATACAAATAATCTAAAACTGGTGAAGTTAAATGGAAAATAACTTTATAGTATAATCACTGCATACATATAACAATTTTTTTTTCTTTTTTTTCTTTTTACTTTTTTTTTCTTTCCAGTCACTAGAGGCAGGTGAGGCGGGGCCTCACCTGCCTCTAGTGACTGCACGTCACTGGGTCGCAGCTTGCTGCGGGGTTGTTCTTCCATCGCAAAAGACGGCTCCGGACGACAGCGTGAAGGTAGTCTTGGATTTATTAACATAAATAATCCTTGGATTTATTAACATAAATAATCCTTGGATTTATTAACATAAATAATCCAAACTACCACAAACGCAAACAATACAAGAAAAAAAAGGCAAGCGTGCCTAAAACACAAAAAGTTACTCTTTAACAGAAACTAAGTTATGGACATGGAAACTTACTTGGTCAGAATCAGATATAAGCCGGTGTGACATCAAGACAACGAAGGCAGAACGAGTGACTGGCAAAGGCAACTTAAATAATGCCTCTGATTAGCGCTCGGGAAGCAGGTGAGCGGTCGAGCACTAATCAGAGACAGATGAACACAATGAGTGACCATGACAACCAAAACAAACTCACAGGAGCACAACCAAGAACTAAAGCAGTCCAAAACTAACCGAAAATAACTAAACAAACATGATCCGGACCACGGATCATGACATGTAGTTGTTAATTTTGTAGTGAGTTTGGTCTGTTTTATGTAATAAAAGAGTCACACATCTTATAGTCTATGATTACCAAAGTCTAACCAAAAATTTATCATGCCCGATCGTCGTCGTCTGCGATCACTCGAAACGAGTACGATTGTCCTCCTGTTGGTTGGATTGCCTTCAGGAGAACAACTGCGCGTGGAATCTTTTAAAGTGGTGAGACTGGTGCACAGCCAGCCATCATACTATCATTGGCAAAGAGAAGGCCAGGGTCCAATGGCATGGAGACCAAGACAATTGGGGGGCCCATCTTTGCTGCAGCCTTCTTCCACCTTTGTGACCGTTGTGGAGCTTCTATGCAATCATCATCCGCCCACTCCGCCGTTGAGGTCTTTTTTGCCCGATAATGAACTAATGACACAATCACCTTGACTTCAACACTCCCCACATAAGCGAATGAAGTACATACTTACTCAACAGCCATACATGTCACACTAAGGGTGGCAGTATGAACAATGCCAACACTGTCATAAATGTGTGCCATATAGTGAAACCACACTAAACAACATCGACAAAATCATTTTGGAAGAATATTAGCACCACAACACAACATAAACACTACGTAACAAATTCCCAGAATTCCCTCCAGCACCAACTCTTTCGGGATGCTACAATATAAACAGACGCCATTGGTAGATCTACCCCTAACTTCCACTGTAATGATACCACATACAATAGCGTATCTAGTTGATACTACTATGATTACATCGATATTTTTTCACAACACAAACTCTTCTTTCGTGTTTTTAAAATGTATATTATGTTTATAAACTCAGGAAATATGTCCCTGGACACATGATGACCTTGAGTACAAACCCCGTTTCCAGATGAGTTGGGAAATTGTGTTAGATGTAAATATAAACGGAATACAATGATTTGCAAATCATTGTCAACCCATATTCAGTTGAATGTGCTACAAAGACAACATATTTGATGTTCAAACTGATAAACATTTTTTTTTTTGCAACTAATCATTAATTTTAGAATTTGATGCCAGCAACACGTGACAAAGAAGTTGGGAAAGGTGGCAATAAATACTGATAAAGTTGAGGAATGCTCATCAAACACTTATTTGGAACATCCCACAGGTGAACAGGCAAATTGGGAACACGTGGGTGCCATGATTGGGTATAAAAGTAGATTCCATGAAATGCTCAGTCATTCACAAATAAGGATGGGGCGAGGATCACCACTTTGTCAACAAATGCGTGAGCAAATTGTTGAACAGTTTAAGAAAAACCTTTCTCAACCAGCTATTGCAAGGAATTTAGGGATTTCACCATCTACGGTCCGTAATATCATCAAAGGGTTCAGAGAATCTGGAGAAATCACTGCACGTAAGCAGATATGCCCGTGACCTTCGATCCCTCAGGCTGTGCTGCATCAACAAGCGACATCAGTGTGTAAAGGATATCACCACATGGGCTCAGGAACACTTCAGAAACCCATTGTCAGTAACTACAGTTGGTTGCTACATCTGTAAGTGCAAGTTAAAACTCTCCTATGCAAGGCGAAAACCGTTTATCAACAACACCCATAAACGCCGTCGGCTTCGCTGGGCCTGAGCTCATCTAAGATGGACTGATACAAAGTGGAAAAGTGTTCTGTGGTTTGACGAGTCCATATTTCAAATTGTTTTTGGAAACTGTGGACGTCGTGTTCTCCGGACCAAAGAGGAAAAGAACCATCCGGATTGCTATAGGCGCAAAGTTGAAAAGTCAGCATCTGTGATGGTATGGGGGTGTATTAGTGCCCAAGACATGGGTAACTTACACATCTGTGAAGGCGCCATTAATGCTGAAAGGTACATACAGGTTTTGGAGCAACATATGTTGCCATCCAAGCAACGTTACCATGGACGCCCCTGCTTATTTCAGCAAGACAATGCCAAACCACGTGTTACATCAACCTGGCTTCATAGTAAAAGAGTGTGGGTACTAGACTGGCCTGCCTGTAGTCCAGACCTGTCTCCCATTGAAAATGTGTGGCGCATTATGAAGCCTAAAATACCACAACAGAGACCCCCGGACTGTTGAACAACTTAAGCTGTACATCAAGCAAGAATGGGAAAGAATTCCACCTGAGAAGCTTCAAAAATGTGTCTCCTCAGTTCCCAAACGTTTACTGAGTGTTGTTAAAAGGAAAGGCCGTGTAACACAGTGGTGAACATGCCCTTTCCCAACTACTTTGGCACGTGTTGCAGCCATGAAATTCTAAGTTAATTATTATTTGCAAAATAAAAATAAAGTTTATGAGTTTGAACATCAAATATGTTGTCTTTGTAGTGCATTCAATTGAATATGGGTTGAAAAGGATTTGCAAATCATTGTATTCCGTTTATATTTACATCTAACACAATTTCCCAACTCATATGTAAACGGGTTTTGTATGACCAATGTAGGATCCTGTAACGACTTGGTATCGGATTGAGACCCAAATTTGTGGTGTCATCCAACACTAATGTAAAGTATCAAACAACAGAAGAATAAGTGATTATTACATTTTAACAGAAGTGTAGATAGAACATGTTAAAACAGAAAGTAAGCAGATATTAACAGTAAATTAAGAAGTGGATTAATAATCAATTTTTACAGTTTGTCCCTCATAATGTTGACAAAATAATAGGTAGATAAATTACACAATATGTTACTGCATACGTCAGCATACTAATTAGGAGCCTTTGTTTGTTTGCTTACTACTAAAAGACAAGTTGTCTTGTATGTTCACTATTTTATTTAAGGACAAACTTGCAATAAGAAACATATGTTTAATGTACTGTAATATTTTCTTGTTAAAATAAAGCCAATAATGCAATTTTTTGTGGGCCCCTTTATTTAGAAAAGTACCGAAAAGTACCGGTACCAAAATATTGGTATCGGGACAACAGTAATACACACACATCGAGCACCCACTGGCAGAAATGTAGATCGGCGTCTATGGTACCAAGTGGCCCCGCGAGGAATACATGTCAGAAAAAATCGTGTTAATTGTGTCTCCATGCTTGGTTTTAGGCCTACACAGGTGTGAACAAGGCCCCTCTGCCCATTAAGGAATACCTGGATTTGGCCAAAGTCATGAACATGATTCAGTTTCACACCAAGATGGTGGACGGTATTGAAGAACTCCTTCAAGAGACGTCGGATTTGTCTATTTTCTGGTGTGTGTGCACTCTTCACCAATCTACTCTTTGCTCCACTGACACTTTTTGTTTGGTCTCACTAGTTTCTTCCCACGAGTCTTTGAGAAGATGTTTTTCCAGAGTTGCGAGGAGATGACTATGAAGAGTTACCTGATGGCCTTCCCTTCCGTTTGCACCCACTTCAACCAGTGTGGACACCCTCTCTGTCCTGAAGAGGTCAGTGTTCACTCAACCAGTCAACTATCCTCTATGGACCGTGAAACTTCAAATCTCCTAAGAATTATAAAAAATAAGATATATTGTTATTGTGTACTTTTAGTTTATCATCATCCGGTGACTGAAATTTTACATCACAGCAACTCCCAAAACGAGAACTTGAGGACTTCAGCTTCCAAAACATATTGGTACTTGATTGGTATTTGAAACACAATCAATAGAATTTGAAGCTAAATAATAAATTTGTATTGCAACTTTTATCCTGTAAAAAAAAGGACGGCACTAAATTCAACGATTTGGTGCATTTGCAGACATCTAAAATGATGCACAAAGTGTTAGGGTTTGATCAAGGAGGTGATCCCAGGATGCAGAGACTGGAGGCGAGGTTGATTTACAATATGTTAAACAATTTAATATGAGTCCAAAAAGTGTAACAGAAGGTGATGGGGCAAAAATGCACACCATGAATATACAAACAAAAGCAGGTCCTTCAGTGGTCGGCAGGGGGAAAAGGCCAGGGCGCACTGAGCTCTACAAAAGGTCCAACAAAATCCTCTTCACCTCAGGAAGGCGAGAAGGCAAATACAAAGAGGTGAGGAATTTAGATAATAAGAAAAGACAACATACCAAGCAGGACGAAGTGAATCATGCGCATGCACGTGGAAGGTGCAGGAGACAATAATCGGCAGGGACCAGCTGTCGGTGACGAGCTTATATACTACTGGGTAGAGATTAGTTGCAGGTGTGTCTCGCTGGGGACTAATTGACTGAAGAAAGAAAACAGACAACAAAAAAAAGAAGGCAGAGAAATGACAAAATGCAACACAAAGCAAACTATAACCTGCTAGCCAAGAATGTACAACAATTCTTCTCAACAAAAGAGGAGAAATATAACCTTAGAGGACAATCTAATTAAAAACATTTGTATGCACGTACAACACTTAAAACTTTTAGTATATCAGTATGTGGAATTCAATTATGGAACGGATTAAGCAAAGAAATCAAACAAAGCACCAAAATGATGCAGTTTAAGAGACTGTTCAAACTACAAGTGTTCACAAAGTAAACAGAATAATAATTATAATGAACATAGATAAAGATTATTTATGTATTTAATATTTGTTTACTTACTATGGTATATTATTTATTTATTATTACTTTATTCACTGTTCTGTTACAGAGAACAAAGCAAGTGGATAACAATGCTATAGTATGAAAAGGGGTAGGATTAAATAAGCTCAGCGTCTTCCTACTCCTTTTCAGACGTGCTATAATGAAACGACTGGAAATAGGTGCCGCTTTACATTGCATTGTATGTTGTTCCAAACTGAACTGAACTGAAATCATCTAATTTGTTTTACACTTATGGCCTGATTCACTAAGATCAAAAGAACAAGTGCTAATTAAAGCTGCAAGCAGGGATGGACGGGACCGACTTTGAGGGCTCATAAAATCCAAACCAGAGCAGTAATTAAAACTATTTCATCAACTTTTAATCAGAAGGGTTCAATCTCTCTCCTGTGCTAATTTGAAGCCGACACGACAAACGTGCTCAGAGGAGACCATGTTTGAAAAAAGGTGACTGTTTTTACACAACTTTTGTTTTGAAGGGGGAATTGCAAACTTCCTGTTGATTTTTGTTGGGGGTTGAAATCTAGGTCTAAGTGAGACCTACATAGAGGTTTTTGTTTCATGTCTCTACGACATTCCTACTGGGAGTTAGAGGCAGTTTTGTCTGTGTTTTCTTCCTAGGGGGCGCTAGAGCGCAATTTTGAAATTTGGGGTTTTAGTTTTTTGATTAGATCGCAATTGTTGCCAGTCCTGATGTGTGTATCCAATTTGGTGAGTTTTGAAGCATGTCAAGGGGGTCAAATTACAGCTCAAAGAGGCGGCAGTATAATAATAAAACGCTATAAATTCAATAGGGTCCTCTGTCCCTAAATAACGTGTGCTAACTAAAACATTGTGTGTACTATTATTGGGCGTGTTGTGTGTGATCTACTAAGTCTGTGTGTACAACTGATAACAAGAACAGTGCATCCAGAAAGTTTTCAGAGCGCTTCATTTTGCCACATTGTGTTATGTTACACCCTTATTTCAAAATATAATACATTTACTGTATTTTCTGGACCATAGGGCACACCGGATTATAAAGCGCACTGCCGATGAGCGGCTCTATTAAGGTCTATTTTCATACAAAAGGTGCACCGGATTATAGGGCGCATTAAAGGAGTCACATTATGATTTTTTTCTAAAGGTAAAACACTTCCTTGTGGTCTACATAACATGTAATGGTGGTTATTTGGTCAAAATGTTGCATTTATAATGATTTACAGATCATCTTCAAGTCGCTTTCTGACAGTCGCTTCCAGATGCGCCGTTTTGTGGGCGGTCTTATTTACGTGGCTCACCTTCGACAGCGTCTTCACCCCGTCATCTTTATTGTAGCGGTGTAGCGTGCAAGGACGGGAGTGGAAGAAGTATCAAAAGATGTAGCTAACTGTTTTAATGACATTCAGACTTTACTTCAATCAATAACAGCGCAGCATCTCCTCATCCGGAAACGACAACAATGCCAACCGTCCAACCAGAACTCTCTAAGAACTAAAGTTCCTTGGGTGAATAATGTAAATTCACTACACCGGTATGTTTTAGCGCTTTAGTGGCGAGTTTACTGACGGATATAAGTAAGAACTTTACACTACTTTATACTAGAAAAGGAGGATGAATGTCCCATAACAAGAATAAAGAGAAAAAGAAGACAAACACGATAGTCCAGGATATCACTCACCCACTACACCAATACATCATCCCACTACCATCAGGGCACAGGTACAGAACTATCAAATTCCGGAGGGCCCACCTCTGGAAAAGCCTTATCCCTGCAGCTATAGCCGCCCATAACAGCAGGCCCGGCCGACCTGTCTGACAAGCCTGTAAATGTGTGTTCGTCATGTATGATGTCTTTTTGTTATTTTTGTTTCGTGATGTGTAATGTCTATTGTTCAAATGTACGGCAGTGAAAATGAAAATAAAAAATAAATCTAAATCTAAATCTAATCTAAGAAGCTTATCGACAATGGTGTAGACACGGACTACAATGGCGGAAGCGCGCACATTTTCAGATGCAGATCACAAATATACATCAGCAGAAACCACAGGGTAAGAAAATATGTTTCTGCATAATATTGCAAGACAATGCGGTCCTTATACACACACCATAATAATATTTGTATGTTGAAGCACAATTCGTCCGACTACGGTAGCCGTAATGCTCCCACAATCCATCAAGTGCGGCTTCATAGCTTACCAAAGTCGTACTAAAACATTTTGACAGATTTTTGAGCGTAATCTTCAATATTCTCAATGGGACATTTAAAGGTTTGGTGTTGTTTACTGGCGTCATCTTGCAGTCTACGTGCATCTCTTATGTGTGACTGCCATCTACTGGCCACACTTATCACTACGTTATGTACACAATAAAATAGCTTTGAGGTTGGTAAGCACAACCATAATTATTCCGTACATTAGGCCATACTTGCCAACCTTGAGACCTCCGATTTTGGGAGGTGGGGGGTGGGGGGCGTGGTTAAGATATATATATATATAAGAAATACTTGACTTTTAGTGAATTCTAGCTATATATTTTTTTTTATTGCATATATATATATATATATATATATATATATATATATATATATATATATATATACATATATATATATATATATATATATATATATATATATATATATATATATATATACATATATATATATATATATATATATATATATATATATATATATATATATATATATATATATATATATATATAAATATAAATATAAATATATACATATATAAATAAATAAAAAATAAATATATATAAATAAAATAAATACTTGAATTTCAGTGTTCATTTATTTACACATATACACACATAACACTCATCTACTCATTGTTGAGTTAAGGGTTCTATTCTCTGTCACTATTTCAGAACACACACATTATACAAATATACATTTTAAAATCAATAAGAAAACGGGAGCTCTAATTTGGGAGTCTGAATTAGGATCAGAAGTTCCTATATAAACGTTGCGCACTCACGTCGCCTTTTTGTATTGATTACTGCAGCTGTGCACTGGATTCATTCACAAATACAAACTACAACTCACAAACACTTTAGAGTTAGGCTCCACCATCAGAATGTGTACTTAAACTTATAAAGATCACATGGGTATTATTCAGTAAGTTGATTCACCAAAACTAACCTGTTAATAAACAGGAGGAAAAAGCACACAGGACGTTTCAATTGTTCAGAGACTGGTCGCGCTCATCAGAATGACAAGACACTTCCGGTCTGCAGGTGATAGCATTCAATTGGGAAGAAACGCCCTACTGCCCCCTACTGACCAATGTGAATACTGATAAATGTGGAATGACAGCTCCAAAAACGAATTCAAACCACAAAATAAAATAAATAAATCAACACAAAAATGTGACACATTATGGGTGGGTCACATATGTATGTACAGTAGATGGCAGTATTGTCTTGTTTAAAAGTGTCACAACATTGCTGTTTACGGCAGACGAATTGCTTTACGGTAGACGGAAACTTGACTGCTGTTGTTGTGTGTTGTTACCGCGCTGGGAGGACGTTAATGAAACTGCCTAACAATAAACCCACATAAGAAACCAAGAACTCGCCCTTGATCATTAGCTGTTTATATTGTGGGAAAGCGGACGTGTGAACAGGCTGTCAACACGTCACTCAGGTCCGCATGGAGCTGGAGGGGGCGTGGCCTCCAGCTCCGCCTGAATTTTGGGAGATTTTCGGGAAAAAATTTGTCCCGGGAGGTTTTCGGGAGAGGCGCTAAATTTCGGGAG
Source organism: Nerophis lumbriciformis (assembly GCF_033978685.3). Taxonomy (NCBI): domain Eukaryota; kingdom Metazoa; phylum Chordata; class Actinopteri; order Syngnathiformes; family Syngnathidae; genus Nerophis; species Nerophis lumbriciformis. Next base: position 37,914,891 of record NC_084550.2, on the reverse strand, counting down.
TCTCCCGGAAAATCCGGGAGGGTTGGCAAGTATGCATTCGGCGCACCGGTTTATAAGGCGCACTGTTGGTTTTTGAGAAAATTAAAGGATTTTAAGTGCTCCTTATAGTTCGAAAAATACTGTATTTTTGTCCTCAAAATTCTACAGATAACACCCATTAATGAAATTTTTTTTTTTATTCCAAATTTGCTTAATTCTTTGTTGATGCACTTTTGGCAGCAATTACAGCCTTAAGTATTTTTAAGTACGATGCCACAGGTTTGGCTCACCTATCTTTGGGTAGTTTCGCCCATTCCTCCTTGCAGCACTTTTGAAGCTCCATCAGATTAGATTGGAAGTGTCGGTTTTCATCCAGGATTGCTCTTTTTAAAATTGTGATTTTCTGTGATTAATCACGATTAATCCAAATGAATCCGATTTTTTAACAATATCACTTGACAGCACTAGTTTGTATGTTACATTACCCAGAAGGTTTACCGCTGTGGAACAGGAACAGGACAATTGGAATACAACTGTGCCATTTGATCAATAACAAATTAGTTATTGCTACACATTTCTGTTCCTGCTTTTTCTATACAATAAACAAAAAGGAAACAACATTTCGATGTTTGAGCGCCACTCAAAGACAAAAGCGATTGGCCAAAATTTGCGGGGAAGTTGAGGGAATTGGTTGAATTTGCACGATACCAACATCGCAAATTCCTGGAGTGACTGCGTTTTCTATTCACTCACACATTTCCACACTTGTTTGTGTGTCCAGGAGGAGGCGGTAGAGAAGAGGAGTCTGCGTATGTGCGTGACCTTCCTGGAGGGCATAGCCAAGCAGACCAGTGCAGTCATGTTGGAGATTTGTGCTGAGCAGTGCAACCTTCACGAGCAGGTTTGTGCCAGTCTTCCGAGCAACATACACTATATTGCCAAAAGTATTTGACCACCCATCCAAATGAGGAGAATCAGGTGTCCTAATCCCTTGGCCCGGCCACAGGTGTATACAATCAAGCACTTCGGCATGGAGACTGTTTCTACAAACATGTGTGAAAGAATGGGCCGCTTTCAGTGATTTCCAGCGTGTAACTGTCATAGGATGCCACCTGTGCAACAAATCCAGTCGTGAAATTTCCTCGCTCCTTAATATTCCAAAGTCAACTGTCGGCTTTATTATAAGAACATGGAAGAGTTTGGGAACAACAGCAACTCAGCCACCAAGTGGTAGGCCACGTAAACTGACAGAGAGGGGTCAGAGGATGCTGAAGTGCATAGTGCAAATACTTTCTGCACAGTCAGCTGCTACAGAGCTCCAAACTTCATGTGACCTTCCAATTAGCCCACGTACAGTACGCAGGGAGCTTCATGGAATGGGTTTCCATGGCCCGGCAGCTGCAATCAAGCCATACAGCACCAAGTCCAATGCAAAGTGTCGGATGCAGTGGTGTAAAGCACGTCATCACTGGACTCTAGAGCAGTGGAGACGCGTTCTCTGGCGTGATGAATCACACTTTTCCATCTGGCAATCTGATGGACCAGTCTGGGTTTGGAAGTTGCCAGGAGAACGATTAATTTCGGACTGCATTGTGCCAAGTGTGGAATTTGGTGGAGGAGGAAATATGGTTTGGGGTTGTTTTTCAGGACTTGGGCTTGACCCCTTAGTTCCAGTGAAAGGAACTTTGAATGCTCCAGGATACCAAAACATTTTGGACAATTCCAGGCTCCCAACCTTGTGGGAACAGTTTGGAGCGGGCCCCTTCCTTTTCCAACATGACTGTGCACCAGTGCACAAAGCAAGGTCCATAAAGACATGGATGACAAAGTCTGGTGTGGATGAACTTGACTGGCCTGCACAGAGTCCTGACCTGAATCCGATAGAACAAATTTGGGATGAATTAGAACGGAGACTGAGAGCCAGGCCTTATCGACCAACGTCAGTGTGTGACCTCACCAATGCGCTTTTGGAAGACTGGTGGAAAATTCCTATTAACACACTCCGCGACTTTGTGGACAGCCTTCCCAGAAGAGTTGAAGCTGTAATAGCTGCAAAAATAAAGGTGGACCGACATCATGTCGAACCCTATGGGTTAGGAATGGGATGGCACTTCAAGTTCATATGTGAGTCAAGGCAGGTGGCCAAATACTTTTGGCAATATAGTGTATCATTCAATAGTTTGCATACAATACACAATATAATGAAAAAAAATCAACATATTGTGTAGTTGCAGCCCAAACATTGTGCTGAAACCATCAGTGCAGCTCGCTACAGAAAGCAGAAGAAAGCCGTGCAAAAGAAAGGAGAGGTCCACAAAGAAAAACCAGGAGCTGAAAGCCTGAGGAAAGATCGCAGCATCACCACCAAGTCAGTTTTATTCATGATCAACTAGAAGCTTTTAATTAGGTCTTGCTTATTCAAAGACACATAATCCGAGTAGGGCTTTAAAGGCAGGTCTAATTAACATGCACATGTGTGGAATTAAGTTTTTAATAAAGGTTCGATTCTACAGTAGTTTATTGTACTTTTAGTGTTATTGATTATTTTGTGCTATATGGTGGCCGAGTGGTTAGCATGTTGGCCTCACAGTCAGTAGATCGAGGGTTTAAATTCACTTTTTTCACCAGAAGATTCTTCCACATGAGTTAGAACCTAATAGTACCCCTGAGTGTATCTGTATAGTGGCGGGAAAAAAAAATACATTGCACGCTATATATTCTTCTGCTGAACTTACTGTAACTAATGTAGTTGTTTAGCAAATCTAGTGTTGCCTAAAATGATGTTGAAATAATTTATGCGAGCATGTTTGTCGCCACAAAACGTCGTAATGCAGAATGTCTTAAACCGAAGACCAGCGGTACGTAAATAATAAATTATATTAGCTTTCTTTAGAAAGGTTTCTCACGTATAGTGTGTCAAATGGGGCACAATTAAATAATACATCTTTAAAATAATTATTTATTAATTACTTTATTGTCTCATTAACTAAGTATGTTTGGAATTAATTACATAAATGTGTAATTTATTTATTTAATGTAAAATTATACTTAGTTATTTAATCATTTGAATACTTATTTAGATATTTAATTAAGTTGAATATTTATAATTTGTATTTAAACAGACAATTACTTAATCATGTGGTTAATCTAGTTCAATGATTGCTTTGGTTTAAACAAAATACTGAAATCCTTTCACATACACTATTGAAAATAATTTCATCGTGTATGTCAGAGGTTTTCAGTAGTGTGGGTGAGAAAAAAAAAATATCAGTAGTGTGTGTGAGAGAATTTCAGTAGTGTGTGTGAGATGTTTTCAGTAGTGTGGATGAGAGAGAAAAATTAAGTTGTGTGAAAGAGAGGTTTTCAGTAGTGTGTATGAGATTAAAAAAATCAGCAGTGTGTGTGAGAGAAAAAACATTTGAGTAAAGTGTATGAGAAGATTTTAGTAGTGTGTGTGAGAAAATTTCAGTAGTGTGTGTGAGATGTTTTCAGTGGTGTAAATGAGAGAAAACAAATTAAGTTGTGTGTATGAGAGGTTTTCAGTAATGTGTATGAGAGAAAAACAAATCAGTATTGTGTGTGAGAGCTTTTCAGGAGTGCGTGTGAGAGAAAAACATTTGAGTAAAGTGTACGAGAGGATTGTTGTAGTGTGTGTGAGAGGATTTCAGTAGTGTGTGAGAAAAAAACATTTGAGTAAAGTGTATGAGAGGATTTTAGTTGTGTGTGTGAGAGGATTTCAGTAGTGTGTGTGAGAGAATAATTTTTCAGTTGTTTATGCGAGAGCATTTCAGTAATGTACGTAAGAGGTAATTCTGAATAATGTCCCTAACGGCCCCTCATAGATGGTGCTCTTCATTCTGCTAACTAAAGGGACACAGTCTTTGGCGCACAAGTTTAGCACAAGCGAGCTATCAAACCTTTAGTTAAAGGTAAAGTTAAAGCCTCAAGGATTGTCACACACTAGGTGTGGTGAAATGATCCTCTGCATTTGACCCATCCCCATGTTCACGCCCTGGGAGGGTAGGGGAGCAGTGAGCAGCAGGGGCGGCCACGCTCGGTAATCATTTGGTGATTTAACCCCCGATTTCAATCGTTCAGGTACATTTTGGAGTGTTTTCTGTTGGAATTGTCCATTTATCGAGACAAAACAATTGTGACACCACAAATGCTGGACCTGAGCTACGTGACGGCGGCATACTGTATTTTTCACACTATAAAGCGCACTTAAAATCCTTTTATTTTCTCCAAAATCGACAGTGCGCCTTATAACCCGGTGCGTCTAATGTACGTAATACTTTTGGTTGCGTTTAGAGACCTTCGAAGCCATTTTACTTGGCACATGGTGTAATGATAAGTGTGGCCAGGAGATGGCAGCCACACATAAGAGATACGTGTAGTAGGCAGATATCTGATAATATCAGATGGGGACACCACTGTTAATTAATCAACTTTTTGGGGCATTTTGAAACGTCTATAAAAGGCTTAAGTTTATTAAACCGGGTTGTTTGCATACCTAATCATTTTTTATTACCTCTGTATTTCTCTTAACGTGTTTAGTTCCATATGCAGTCGACTAATTTCCTGCATCCGCTCTTTCTTTGTGCAGTGTGGACAAGATGCATCTGATGCTGACTGAGGTGTGCTCCACCTACAGCCTGTGCACTGACATCGTGGTCTTTGTGCACACTATCCTTCCCACAGAGTTCCTGCTTACTCACATGGAGACACGCCTTTCTGAGTATGTTGAGTGCATGGAAAAGCGAGCGGATGTTGAACGTGGTCTCTGCAATAAGCCCCTGAAGGTTTACTAGATGGGTCCATGGGTGTAGAATTATGTAAACATAGTTTATGGGGCTTGCAGTGTCTGTTTCAGAGTTGGAAGGGGGGCTGGAGCCTATCACAGTGCATGTGAACAGTGCATTTATTTCAAAACTGACCCCGTGTCAGCTGCTTGAAAGTGATTTATTCTACTGAGTAGAAGTGTAATATAAAGACATGCACCTGGGGATAAGTTGATTGGCAACACTAAAATTGGCCCTAGTGTGTGAATGTGAGTGTGAATGTTGTCTGTCTATCTGTGTTGGCCCTGCGATGAGGTGGCGACTTGTCCAGGGTGTACCCCGCCTTCCGCCCGATTGTAGCTGAGATAGGCTCCAGCGCCCCCCGCGACCCCAATGGGAATAAGCGGTAGAAAATGGATGGAGTAGTAGTGTAATATAGTAATAGAAAAAGTAATCAAAAAATATATAATGTAAGTACCCTATATTGATGATGAAAGATAATATAAAATAAATATTATTATAATTATTTTAAGGATTTAAATACCTTTAAATACCCTCCTCTCTGAGCTGCCACCTTACCGTGGTAGAGGAGTTTGCGTGTCCCAATGATCCTAGGAGCTATGTTGTCCGGGGGTTTCTATGCCCCCTGGTAGGGTCTCCCAAGGCAAACTGGTCCTAGGTGAAGGATCAGACAAAGAGCAGCTCGAAGACCTCGATGAAGAACAAACACAAAGGACCCAGATTTCCCTCGCCCGGACGCGGGTCACCGGGGCCCCCCTCTGGAGCCAGGTGGGGCACGATGGCGAGCGCCTGGTGGCCGGGCCTGTCCCCATGGGGCCCGGCCGGGCACAGCCCGAAGAGGCAACGTGGGTCCCCCCTCCAATGGGCTCACCACCCATAGCAGGGGCCATAGAGGTCGGGTGCAGTGTGAGCTGGGCGGAAGCCGAGGGCAGGGCGCTTGGCGGTCCGATCCTCGGCTACATAAGCTGGCTCTTGGGACGTGGAACATCACTTCGCTGGGGGGGAAGGAGCCTGAGCTAGTGCGTGAGGTGGAGAAGTTCCGGCTAGATATAGTCGGACTCACTTCGACGCACAGCAAGGGCTCTGGAACCACTTCTCTTGAGAGGGGCTGGACTCTCTTCCACTCTGGCGTTGCCGGCAGTGAGAGGCGACGGGCTGGGGTGGCAATTCTTGTTGCCCCTCGGCTCAAAACCTGCACGTTGGAGTTCAACCCGGTGGACGAGAGGGTAGCTTCCCTCCGCCTTCGGGTGGGGGGACGGGTCCTGACTGTTGTTTGCGTTTACGCGCCAAACGGCAGCTCAGAGTACCCACCCTTTTTGGATTCACTCGAGGGAGTACTGGAGAGTGCTCCCCCGGGTGATTCCCTCGTTCTACTGGGGGACTTCAACGCTCATGTTGGCAGCGACAGTGAAACCTGGAGAGGTGTGATTGGGAAGAATGGCCGCCCGGATCTGAACCCGAGTGGTGTTCTGTTATTGGACTTTTGTGCTCGTCACAGATTGTCGATAAGAAACACCATGTTCAAACATAAGGGTGTCCATATGTGCACTTGGCACCAGGACACCCTAGGCCGCAGTTCCATGATCGACTTTGTAGTTGTGTCATCAGATTTGCAATCTCATGTTTTGGACACTCGGGTGAAGAGAGGGGCGGAGCTTTCTACCGATCACCACCTGGTGGTGAGTTGTCTGCGATGGTGGGGGAGGATGCCGGACAGACCTGGCAGGCCCAAACGCATTGTGAGGGTTTGCTGGGAACGCCTGGCAGAGTCTCCTGTCAGAGAGAGTTTCAATTCCCACCTCCGGAAGAACTTTGAACATGTCACGAGGGAGGCGCTGGACATTGAGTCCGAGTGGACGATGTTCCGTACCTCTGTTGTCGAGGCGGCCGATTGGAGCTGTGGCCGCAAGGTAGTTGGTGCCTGTCGTGGCGGTAATCCTATAACCCGTCGGTGGACGCCGGCGGTGAGGGATGCCGTCAGGCTGAAGAAGGAGTCCTATCGGGTTCTTTTGGCTCATGGGACTCCTGAGGCAGCAGACAGGTACCGACAGGCCAAGCGGTGTGCGGCTTCAGCGGCCGCGGAGGCAAAAACTCGGACATGGGAGGAGTTCGGGGAGGCCATGGAAAAAGACTTCCGGACGGCTTCGAAGCAATTCTGGACCACCAGCCGCCGCCTCAGGAAGGGGAAGCAGTGCAGTGTCAACACCGTGTATGGTGGGGATGGTGCTCTGCTAACCTCGACTGCGGATGTTGTGGATCGGTGGAGGGAATACTTCGAAGACCTCCTCAATCCTACCAGCACGTCTTCCTATGAGGAAGCAGGGCCTGGGGAATCTGTGGTGGGCTCTCCTATTTCTGGGGCTGAGGTTGCCGAGGTTGTTAAAAAGCCCCTCGGTGGCAAGGCCCCGGGGGTGGATGAGATCCGCCCGGAGTTCCTTCAGGCTCTGGATGTTGTGGGGCTGTCTTGGTTGACAAGACTCTGCAACATCGCGTGGACATCGGGGGCGGTACCTCTGGATTGGCAGACCGGGGTGGTGGTTCCTCTCTTTAAGAAGGGGAACCGGAGGGTGTGTTCCAACTATCGTGGGATCACACTCCTCAGCCTTCCCGGTAAGGTCTATTCAGGTGTACTGGAGAGGAGGCTACGCCGGATAGTCGAACCTCGGATTCAGGAGGAACAGTGTGGTTTTCGTCCTGGTCGTGGAACTGTGGACCAGCTCTATACTCTCGGCAGGGTCCTTGAGGGTGCATGGGAGTTTGCCCAACCAGTCCACATGTGCTTTGTGGACTTGGAGAAGGCATTCGACCGTGTACCCCGGGAAGTCCTGTGGGGAGTGCTCAGAGAGTATGGGGTAACGGACTGTCTTATTGTGGCAGTTCGCTCCCTGTATAATCAGTGCCAGAGCTTGGTCCGCGTTGCCGGCAGTAAGTCGGACACGTTTCCAGTGAGGGTTGGACTCCGCCAAGGCTGCCCTTTGTCACCGATTCTGTTCATAACCTTTATGGACAGAATTTCTAGACGCAGTCAGGGCGTTGAGGGGATCTGGTTTGGTGGCTGCAGGATTAGGTCTCTGCTATTTGCAGATGATGTGGTCCTGATGGCTTCCTCTGGCCAAGATCTTCAGCTCTCGCTGGATCGGTTCGCAGCCGAGTGTGAAGCGACTGGGATGGGAATCAGCACCTCCAAGTCCGAGTCCATGGTTCTCTCCCGGAAAAGGGTGAAGTGCCATCTCCGGGTTGGGGAGGAGATCTTGCCCCAAGTGGAGGAGTTCAAGTACCTCGGAGTCTTGTTCACGAGTGGGGGAAGAGTGGATCGTGAGATCGACAGGCGGATCAGTGCGGCATCTTCAGTAATGCGGACGCTGTATCGATCCGTTGTGGTGAAGAAGGAGCTGAGCCGGAAGGCAAAGCTCTCGATTTACCGGTCGATCTACGTTCCCATCCTCACCTATGGTCATGAGCTTTGGGTCATGACCGAAAGGACAAGATCACGGGTACAAGCGGCCGAAATGAGTTTCCTCCGCCGGGTGGCGGGGCTCTCCCTTAGAGATAGGGTGAGAAGCTCTGTCATTCGGGGGGAGCTCAAAGTAAAGCCGCTGCTCCTCCACATCGAGAGGAGCCAGATGAGGTGGTTCGGGCATCTGGTCAGGATGCCACCCGAACGTCTCCCTAGGAAGGTGTTTCGGGCACGTCCGACCGGTAGGAGGCCACGGGGAAGACCCAGGACACGCTGGGAAGACTATCTCTCCCGGCTGGCCTGGGAACGCCTCGGGATCCCCCGGGAGGAGCTGGACGAAGTGGCTGGGGAGAGGGAAGTCTGGGCTTCCCTGCTTAAGCTGCTGCCCCCGCGACCCGACCTCGGATAAGCGGAAGAAGATGGATGGATGGATGGATGGATTTAATTACCGCCCCGGTTGGTGACCAGTCTTGGGTGTACGCTGCCTCTCGTCCAAAGCCAGCTGGGATAGGCTCCAGCTTACCTGTGACCCTGATGATGAGGATAAGCTGTATAGAAAGAGGATGGATAAACAAAAATACTGTATTAATACAAAAAATAGTAGAATAGTATGATGCAATCAAAAAGTAATTATGTAAAATAACTTGTAATCTCATAATACAAAATGGAGCAGAAGTAATGCATAAATATTAAAAATGATTACAACTACTACCGATAATAGTGAAAACAATAATATAATTTGTTTAAAAATGATAACAGAAATATGTATATGTAACATATATTTTAAAAATAATTTAGGTATTATATAAAATAATATAGTTTATGTCATAAACTGACAGACTACCAGTTCTACTACATTATATTACTACTACTACTGTGGTAATATTCTTAATTAGTAAAAACTATATAAAACTAGGGATAGCTATCAAATTTAGATATTTTGCTGACACATGTTTGATGTTACTACCGAGTACCAATTCAAGTAAAATCAAATTGAACCATATTTTAGTAGAACAAATTCAATTGATTTTTTTTTTAATGTCGTTAATTTTTTAATTTAGGAAATGTAATATTATCATGTACCTCCTGTATGGAAAATGTATTTCATTATGCATTCTCTTGCGGTTGGATCATTCCAGGTGCCTCCCCCGCAGAGCACACCGTCTATGCGCTAAACATAGTTTTTGTTGTGTACAAACCTCAAAACCAGTGAAGTTGGCACGTGTAAATGGTAAATAAAAACAGAATACAATGATTTGCAAATCCTTTTCAACTTATGTTCAATTGAATAGACTGCAAAGACAAGATACTTAACGTTCGAACTGAGAAACTTCCGGGTTTTTTTTTTGCAAATAATCATTAACTTAGAATTTAATAGCAGCAACACATTGCAAAAAAGTTGTCACAGGTACATTTTTAACAATGTGTTACAGGGCCTTTCCTTTAAACAACACTCAATAAACATTTGGGAACTGAGGAGACACATTTTTGAAGGTTGCTTGATGTACAGCTTAAGTTGTTCAACATTCTTCGTTGCGGTATTTTAGGCTTCATAATGCGCCACATATTTTAAATGGGAGACAGGTCTGGACTACATGTAGGCCAGTCAAGTACCCGCACTATTTCATTATAAAGCCACGCTATTGTAATACGTGGCTTGGCATTGTCTTGTTAACATAAGCAGGGGCGTCCATGATAACGTTGCTTGGATGGCAACATATGTTGCTCCAAAACCTGTATGGAGCTTTCAGCATTAATGGTGCCTTCACAGATGTGTAAGTTACCAATGCCTTGGATACTAATACACCCCCATACCATCACAGATGCTGGCTTTTCAACTTTGCGCCTATAACAATCCGGATGGTTATTTTCCTCTTTGGTCCGGAGGACACGATGTCCACAGTTTCCAAAAACAGTTTGAAATGTGGACTCGTCAGACCACAGAACACTTTTCCACTTAGTATCAGTCCATCTTAGATGAGCTCAGGCCCAGCAAAGCCGGCGGTGTTTCTGGGTGTTGTTAATAAAAGGTTTTCGCCTTGCATAGGAGAGTTTTAACTTGCACTTACAGATGTAGCGACCAACTGTAGTTACTGACAGTGGGTTTCTGAAGTGTTCCTGAGCCCATGTGGTGATATCCTTTACACACTGATGTCGCTTGTTGATGCAGTACAGCCTGAGGGATAGAAGGTCACGGGCTTAGCTGCTTATGTGCAGTGATTTCTCCAGATTCTCTGAACCTTTTGATGATATTACGGACCGTAGATGGTGAAATCCCTGAATTCCTTGCAATAGCTCATTGAGAAAGGTTTTCTTAAACTGTTCAACAATTTGCTCACGCATTTGTTGACAAAGTGGTGACCCTCGCCCCATCCTTTTTTGTGAATGACTGAGCATTTCATGGAATCTACTTTTATACCCAATCATGGCACTCACCTGTTCCCAATTTGCCTGTACACCTGTGGGATGTTCCAAATAAGTGTTTGATGAGCATTCCTCAACTTTCTCAGTCTTTTTTGCCACTCGTGCCAGCTTTTTGGAAACACGTTGCAGGCATCAAATTCCAAATGGGCTAATATTCGCAAATAATAACAACATTTTCCAGTTCTAACATTAAATACCTTGTCTCTGCAGAGTATTCAATTGAATATAAGTTGAAAAGGATTTGCAAATCATTGTATTCTTTTTTTATTTACCATTTACACAACGTGCCAACTTCACTGGTTTTGGGTTTTTTACAACAACCTGGTAAGTGACAGCATCCACGCACACCATTCAAGGCTTCACTTGTGTCTTGTCTCTCGTAAACTGGCCCCTTCATTACTGTCATACTTGCCAACCCTCCCGAATTTTCCGGGAGACTCCCGAAATTCAGCGCCTCTCCCGAAAACCTCCCGGGACAAATATTCTCCCGAAAATCTCCCGATTTTCAGCCGGAGCTGGAGGCCACGCCCCCTCCAGCTCCATGAGGACCTGAGTGAGGACAGCCTTTTTTCACGACGGGAGGACAACAGGGTGACAAGAACTAAATCATCCAGACTAGAGACAAATTGTATTATTATGTTTATCTTAACTTAAAATAAATATATTTATTAATTTTTTTTTAAATAACTAAATACATTTTTACTATATTTTGCTAAAAACATCAAAATTAATTGTATTTTTATTTTTATTTTTTCTGACTCCTTATTACATCCAGCCATAGAATTATACATTAAAATAAACATATTTGAAATAATTAATTTTAAATTATCATGATAATTCATTTAAAATGACCATATTTAATTATTAAAATAATTGCTTGTTTATCAACAACTTTAGCATTTCATTCATTACATTTTGAAGCTCTAAGAAGCCAAGTTATGTTATATTCCTTAATATTTATTTATGCAAGTTTGAAGTATCAATTATCTAAACACAGTTTGGTTTGCATATTTTCAGGATGTATATATATATATATATATATATATATATATATATATATATATATATATATATATATATATATATATATTAAATACTTGACTTGGTGAATTCTAGCTGTCAATATACTCCTCCCCTCTTAACCACGCCCCCAACCCCGCCCCGCCCCACCCCCGACCACGCCCCCCACCCTCCACCCCCCACCTCCCAAAATCGGAGGTCTCAAGGTTGTCAAGTATGATTACTGTGCTCTTTAACTACCTCTAATATTCTTAGCGTCCTCTTTAACCTCCAACTTCTTCGTGCTGCACCCACTTAAAAAAGCGATCATTCACGTCGCTCCTTTTGCTCTGCTTCCCTTCAGCATTAACTGCTATTTACATTAGTGCTTGGCAACCTGATGTTGCTGTGTACGTAGATGATTGTCTCCCCCCCCCCCAGGTCACCCTAAAAAATATAATTCCACAGTAACACTTTGCAGTTTTTTGCACCTCAGTGTTGAAATACCATCGTAGCTTATTTGTGGCGTATTCCGACTTATTGTCTCCCACCAGGATCATCGTGAGAATGGCCAATTACAACCAGACCACCCAGGAGATCGCTCGGCCCTCAGAGCTCCTGGCAAGGATAAGAGCTTACACAGCCAGCCTGCACAGCCTCCCCAGCTACGTCAATGTGGACGTGTCCCGGCTGGTGAGGAGTGTCCTGCTGCAGCAAACGCAGCCCCTGGACTCCAGAGGGGCGCAGACCCTCACACACGTTTACACAAGCTGGTATGGCGGCTATATACTTCAATCACTGCAGGGACGAGGCAAAGTTTCAAATAAGATGCTTTTTTTTTTGTTTGGTACGTGACCAAATGCTGCACATTAAATAAGTAAGGACTTGATTGTGCGGCTTTCATGACTAATTAAACAATGTACCGTATTTTCCGGATTATAAGGCGCACCGGATTATAAGGCGCACTACCGATGAATGGTCTATTTTTTATCTTTTTTCATATATAAGACGCATTATAAGGCGCAATAAAGGAGTCATATTATTATTTTTTTTTTCGAAATGTAAAACACTCCCTTGTGGTCTATATCAGTGTTTTTCAATCATTGTGCCACGGTGCCGTGGGAGATTATTCAGTTTCACCTATTTGGGTTAATAATATTTTTTGCAAACCAGTAATTATAGTCTGCAAATAATGCATACTTGCCAACCCTCCCGAATTTTCCGGGAGACTCCCGAAATTCAGCGCCTCTCCCGAAAACCTCCCGGGACAAATATTCTCCCGTAAATCTCCCTATTGACGGGAGGACAACAGGGTGACAAGAACTAAATCATCCAGACTAGAGATACATTGTATTATTATGTTTATCTTACCTAAAAATAAATACATTTATTAATAAAAAAAAAAAAAAAACTAAATACATTTTTACTATATTTTGCTAAAAATTAATTGTATTTTTATTTGTATTTTTTCTGACTCCTTATTACATCCAGCCATAGAATTATACATTAAAATAAACATATCTGAAATAATTAATTTTAAATGATCATAATAATTAATTTAAAATGACCATATTTAATTATTAAAATAATTGCTTGTTTATCAACAACTTTAGCATTTTATTCATTACATTTTGAAGCTCTCAGAAGCCAAGTTATGTTATATTCCTTAATATTTATTTATGCACGTTTGAAGTATCAATGATCTAAACACAGTTTTGTTTGCATATTTTCAGGATATATATATATATGTGTATATATATATATATATATATATATATATATATATATATATAAATATATATATATATATATATATATATATATATATATATATATATATATATATATATGAAATACTTGACTTGGTGAATTCTGGCTGTCAATATATCTCTCACGCACACTACTGAAATCGGAGGTCTCAAGGTTGGCAAGTATGAAATAATGTGCCGTTGTTACATGTCGGTGCTGTTTAGAGCTCGGCAGAGTAACCTTGTTATACCATACCATATCAGTAGGTGGAAGCCAGTAGCTAATTGCTTTGTAGATTTTGGAAACACGTCATGTGAGACGACGATGGTTTGTCGTGATCACAATATGCAGGCGACAGCGGGAGGCAGTGTGCAGGTAAAAAGGTATCTAATGCTTAAACCAAAAAATAAACAAAAGGTGAGTGCCCCTAAGAAAAGACATTACAGCTTAGGGATGGCTATGTAGAACAAAACTAAAACTGAACTGGCTACAAAGTAAACAAAAATAGAATGCTGGACGACAGCAAAAACTTACAGCGTGTGGAGCAGAGACGGCACCCACAAAGTACATCCGTACATGACATGACAACAATGGCCACACAAATAAAGATAGCAACAACTTTTAAAATATTCTTGATTGCTAAAACAAAGCAAGTACGGGGAATAGCGATCAGAGGAAGACATGAAACTGCAACAGGAAAATCCACCAAAATAGGAGCGCAAGACAAGAACTAAAACACTACACAAGGGAAAACACGGAAAAACTCAAAATAAGTCACGGCGTGATGTGACAGGTCGTGACAGTACACCTACAGGGACGGCGTGGCGCAGTGGAAGAGTGGCCGTGCGTGACCCGAGGGTCCCTGGTTCAATCCCCACCTAGTACCAACCTCGTCATGTCCGTTGTGTCCTGAGCAAGACACTTCACCCTTGCTCCTGATGGGTGCTGGTTAGCGCCTTGCATGGCAGCTCCCTCCATCAGTGTGTGAATGTGTGTGTGAATGGGTAAATGTGGAAGTAGTGTCAAAGCGCTTTGAGTACCTTGAAGGTAGAAAAGCGCTATACAAGTACAACCCATTTATCATTTATCATTTACTTTGAGACAAGATCTATATTGATGCATGGCTGGTTATGGTTTAAATTCATATCCAACAATTGCGACAACGACTTTATATTGTCTACTGAGTTTCATTATTTTAATGATTTGTGCTGGTTGTGTGCCTCCGGATTTTTTTCAATGAAAAAAATGTGCCTTGGCTCAAAAAAAGGTTGAAAAACACTGTTCTACATAACATGTAATGGTGGTTCTTTGGTCAAAATGTTGCATAGATGATGTTTTACAGATCATCTTCAAGCCGCTTTCTGACAGTCGCTTCCGGATGCGCCGTTTTGTGGGCGTGTCTTATTGACGTGGCTCATCTTCGGCATCGTCTTCTCCCCGTCATCTTTGTTGTAGCGGTGTAGCGTGCAAGGACGGGGGTGGAAGAAGTGTCAAAAGATGGAGCTAACTCTTTTAATGACATTCAGACTTTACTTCAATCAATAACGGAGCAGCGTCTCCTCATCCGGAAACAACATCAACACCGGAAATATGTCCCGTGGAAAACCGTCCGACCAGAACTCTAATAACTAAAGTTCCTTGGGTGAATAATGTAAACTCACTACACCGGTATGTTTTAGTGCTTTCAACGCGAGTTTACTGACAGATATAAGTAAGAACTTTACACTACTTTATATTAGAAATGGCAACAGCGGAGGATGAATGTCCCATAACAAGAAGATAGAGAACAATAAGAAACTTATCGACTACGGTGTTTAAGGGACTACAAAGGCGGGCGCGCACATTTTTTCTGGACTTATGCAGATCCCAAATACAGATCAGCAGGTACCAGAAGGTAAGAATAGTTGCTTTTGCATAATATTGTGAAACAAAACACCAGATAATATGTCTTACCTTATACACACACACCATAATAATACTCCTATGTTGAAGCACAGTAGCCTCATAGCTTACCGAAGTCGTACTAAAACGTTTTGATAGATTTTTGAGCGCCGTGTTGAATGTTCTATATTTTCATTGGAACATATACAATGTTAATGTTGTTTATTTGAGTCATATTGCCATCATATTGTAGTCTACACATATCTCTTAAGTTTGACTGCCATCTACTGGTCACACTTATCATTACACCATGTAGCAAATAAAATGTATTCGAGGTCGGTAAGCAAAACCAGAATTATGCCGTACATTAGGCACACTTGGTTATAAGGCGCACTGTCGAGTTTTCAGAGAAAAACAATATATTTTAAGTGCGCCTTATAGTCCAGAAAATACGGTAAAACAGTTACTTAATCAGTAAAAAAGTTAAAACATCATCTATGCAACATTTTGACCAAAGAACCACCATTACATGTTATGTAGACCACCAGGAACTGTTTTACATTTAGAAAAAAATATATAATAATATGACTCCTTTAATGCGCCCTATAATCCAGTGTGCCTTATATATGAAAAAAAAATAATAATTATAATCCAGTGCGCCCTATGGTCCGGAAAATATGGTAAACAAAAATTAAAATGTGTACTTGCTTCTCGTGTAGATGAAGCAGAAACAGCAACATGTATCAGTACATGAAACGACAAAATTGTCACCCTTCCGCGTAGCTCAGAGCTGGCAGAAAGCTCTAATAGAACATTCCTACATTTCCGTTGCTGTACGTGACTTTAAGTCATCTTAACTATCTGAAGGTTTAAGAGCAGCTCAGTTCAGTGGGTTGGGAGCCTGTTGTTTTAGCCCACTGGTTGTGTGGTTGCAGGTTCGATTCCAGTCATTTGCAGGACTGGACTGTGTTGGATGACACCTGTTACACATGCCTATGTTTTTTTGTGCACCACAGGTACCTGGAGAGTCTCTTACGTCTGGCCAGTAACTCCCTGATCCTGCACTCTCCAGCCATGCAGTGCTTTGTCAATCAAAAGTCTGACAACGAACCCACTTTCAGTGCGGAGGAGTTCTCAGATGTGACAGGTTACTAATAGAATTTCTTCAAAAATATAACAATTACCTCTCTCAATACTTGCATCCTGTTTGTTTGAGTTGAAAAAGATCAGGACTTTTGGTCATTGTTTCATGATAACTTATGAAAAATAAGAGTCACATTTTGTAAACATTCAGCTTTTATAAGAACCCACGGAATTGTGTCCGTACTACCGGGGAACCGATTAATTTAAAATCAAACATTACCATGTTGTATTACCTTTGTTGCACATGACGTCACAGCCGGTTACAGACTCTGCACCAACTTCAGCACTTGGTCAGGAAACAAGCACTGATAGCAGACTCAGCCAGAATGCTACAAATCAGCATTAGCGATTTTACATGGCAATTTGGACACGTTCAAATTTGGTAATGAAAACTACAACAAATATCAGCACAGTTATCATTAAGAAAATAAGTGTTTTATTAGTAGGCATGAATAACATAAGACAATATATATACACACATATATATATATATATATATATATATATATATATATATATATATATATATATATATATATATATATATATATATATATATACACATATATATATATATATATATGTATATATATATATACTAGAGATGCGCGGTTTGCGGACACAACCGCGGAGTCCGCGGATTATCCGCGGATCGGGCGGATGAAATTAAAAAAAATAAGATTTTATCGGCTCGCGGGTCGGGTCGGGCGGATTAATTAGATATTTTTTTTTTTTTTTTTTTTTTAGCGGGTGGCAGTTAAACCAATTGGGAAATATATATACATAGTTAAATGTTGTTACCCACATACGAAAAACGAGCAGGCACCTGCTGCATATGCCACAACAGAAGAAAAAAAAAGAAAAGAGATGGACACTTTTACGGAGCGGAGAAGGGACGCCTCGCCGGGGTCCGGGACCGAGGCCCCTTCCCCCGAGAGGGCCCCACCGGGAGCCGTAGCTGAGGCGATCCGCGAGAAGGGCCCGACGCACGTCCAGGGTCACTACCGCGCCCACCGCACCGACACCCCGCCTCGTCCGCTTTCGCCGCGGCCGGCGTCACGCGCAGCAGGTAAGCAGTTTACCTGCCCGCCACCCCCGGCTCGTAACATGGGTCACTCCGCGCGCTCCGCCCGCGCAGCTTACCTGCTTGCCACCCCTGTTGCCGGAGGCGCGTAAAAGGGGTCACTCCGCGCTCAGTGCGCTCACGAAAGGGGTGGGGCTCACCCTGGTTGATATAGAGAGCAGGACGGTGGCCATGGAATTTCATTTAAGGTTTGTGATAAACCATCAAACTCATTCGTTAAAAGGACTCTATAGTAATATAAAGCGAAATTTTCTGGACATTATCATGCAAGAAAAGTTTATTTTTGGGATCGCGATCACCGCGTAATGATTTTTAAAGGTTGCATTACATTATTAACTGTCCCATGTGATCAGCCAGTGCGATTGGAAGTCCATGCTCAATTATTGCCTCCGTAAATAAAACTTCGGCATTTATCACATCCAAAGAATCTGTTTGGGCGACGAAAAACGTTGAAAGTTTTCCACTTGTATCGCTAGCAACGGCATTAGACTTGTGTTTTTTTGTCCCAACGTGGTCTTTTACATCGCTAATTCCTCCGTGTCCCATCGAAAAATCTTGTCTGCACAAGGTGCAATTCGCGTAGTTTTCACCCTTTTTTTTTTTTTTTTAATTAATATTAGATATATAACAACGGGCGGATGGCGGGCGGATGCAGTTCAGATCAAACGTTACATCGGGTGGATGGCGGATGGATGACGACTTTCTGACGCGGTTGCGGATGAGATAAATTGCCTATCCGCGCATCTCTAATATATACACATATATGTATGTGTGGGAAAAAATCACAAGACTATTTCATCTCTACAGGCCTGTTTCATGAGGGGGGGTACCCTCAAAATTTGCATGGTTGGGTGATGGTCAGGAGAAATCTCCTGACGATTGAGGGTACCCCCCCTCATGAAACAGGCCTGTAGAGATGAAATAGTCTTGTGATTTTTTCCCACACATACATATATTGCGCTCTACTACGGTATCGAGCACTATTTTTTGGATAACCTTATTAAGACATATATACACATATATATACATATGTATATATACATATATATATTTATATATATTTTTATATATATATATATATATATATATATATATATATATATATATATATATATATATATATATATATATATATATATATGTATATATATATATATATATATATATATATATATATATATATATGTATATACAGGTAAAAGCCAGTAAATTAGAATATTTTGAAAAACTTGATTTATTTCAGTAATTGCATTCAAAAGGTGTAACTTGTACATTATATTTATTCATTGCACACAGACTGATGCATTCAAATGTTTATTTCATTTAATTTTGATGATTTGAAGTGGCAACAAATGAAAATCCAAAATTCCGTGTGTCACAAAATTAGAATATTACTTAAGGCTAATACAAAAAAGGGATTTTTAGAAATGTTGGCCAACTGAAAAGTATGAAAATGAAATATATGAGCATGTACAATACTCAATACTTGGTTGGAGCTCCTTTTGCCTCAATTACTGCGTTAATGCGGCGTGGCATGGAGTCGGTGAGTTTCTGGCACTGCTCAGGTGTTATGAGAGCCCAGGTTGCTCTGATAGTGGCCTTCAACTCTTCTGCGTTTTTGGGTCTGGCATTCTGCATCTTCCTTTTCACAATACCCCACAGATTTTCTATGGGGCTAAGGTCAGGGGAGTTGGCGGGCCAATTTAGAACAGAAATACCATGGTCCGTAAACCAGGCACGGGTAGATTTTGCGCTGTGTGCAGGCGCCAAGTCCTGTTGGAACTTGAAATCTCCATCTCCATAGAGCAGGTCAGCAGCAGGAAGCATGAAGTGCTCTAAAACTTGCTGGTAGACGGCTGCGTTGACCCTGGATCTCAGGAAACAGAGTGGACCGACACCAGCAGATGACATGGCACCCCAAACCATCACCCAACCATGCAAATTTTGCATTTCCTTTGGAAATCGAGGTCCCAGAGTCTGGAGGAAGACAGGAGAGGCACAGGATCCACGTTGCCTGAAGTCTAGTGTAAAGTTTCCACCATCAGTGATGGTTTGGGGTGCCATGTCATCACCACATAAAACGTTGTTGTTGGATATGCATTTAAACCATAACCAACTATGCATCAATATAGCTCTTGTCTCAAAGTAGGTGTACTGTCACCACCTGTCACATCCCGACATGACTTATTTGGAGTTTTTTTAAGGTCTTTCTGTGTGTAGTGTTTTACTTCTTGTCTTGCGCTCCTATTTTGGTAGCTTTTCCTGTTTTTGGGGTATTTTGCTGTTGCAGTTTCATGTCTTCATTTGAGCTCTATTCCCCGCACCTGCTTTGTTTTAGCAATCAAGACTATTTAGGTTGTTGCTATCTTTTTTTGTGGGGACATTGTTGATTGTCATGTCATGTACGCGCTGTAAGTCTTTGCTGTCGTCCAGCATTCTGTTTTTGTTTACTTTGTAGCCAGTTCAGTTTTAGTTTCGTTCTGCATAGCCATCCCTAAGCTTCAATGCCTTTTCTTAGGGACACTCACCTTTTGTTTATTTTTGGTTTAAGCATTTTTTTTTACCTGCACACTGCCTCCCGCTGTCGTCTGCATATTGTGATCACGACAAACCGACATCTACAAAGCAATTAGCAATTTGCAGACTATGATTTCTGGTTTGCAAAAAATATTTTTAACCCAAATAGGTGAAACTATTTGATCTCCCGCGGCACACCAGACAATATATCTCACGGTGCACTAATGTGGTTGGAAAACACTGCATCAGAGTGTAAGACTGTGGCTTTGTTGTCACAAAAATGACAGGAAGTGAAAATAAACAGCGGTATTGCTGACGCAGAAAGAACCACAATAAACATTGATCTGTCACGACATCTTTGCAGAAATGTACTTTATATATTTTAGCTTCTTGTTGCCAAGTGCTCTCACCGCCAACATAGTGCAACATCCATTCGGCTCCCTTTTAGCCCACATTTCATTGCAACACTGAACACGCTCACCTACGGTCTTAAAATGCTATTTAAACACACACTCACTGTACCTTGGAGACCTGCCTCACTATGTGCAGGTGTAAATGTGCCTACCTCTACTGACTCATCCTTCAGTCCACTAACCACACACATCTCTATAAATAAATGTATTTTATCGATAGAGTTGAGCTGCACTCATTTTACCCATTATTCTTAGTTTATATGTAGGATATTCAAATAAATAAAGACACTTCCATTTGCTGTGATATGAATCTGCCCCTAATATGAAATATTTTTTGGCAGAATTACAAGCTCTGGCTGAGCTACTCGGTCCATACGGACTCAAGTTCCTGAGCGAAAACCTGATGTGGCACATCACCTCTCAAGTCAGTGAGCTGAAGGTATGCTACACACACCGGCCACAATATTAGGTACGCCTGCACGAGCACAATTGAATACAAATAAGATAATGATTATCGTGATTTTTTTTTTTTCATGCATTTTTTGAACTGCTGCCATTTTCAGGTAAAAAGATAAAAATCTAAAGAAATAATGTATGTGATTGATGTAGTATTACAATGAAATCAGAAGTATTTAAATAATTAGTTTCCCAAACAAATTTTAAAAAAATCTGAGAAATTTATAAAGCACTTTTGAGGTACATAAAAAAAATATTTAAAAACGATTAAGAATACAGTACAAGTAAAAAATGGAAACATTTGTAATTTTCTAAAAATAAAAAATACAATATAAAACAAAGCACCTTCCAAGTACTAAACGTGTGTTCTAAATTAATACATTAAAGTGAAAATACAAATATTCAAGTTAAACGAATTTATATGAATGTCAAAATAAATACATGAGAATGAAAAAAATATAAATTAAAAAAAAGTGTTTATAATGCACTTCTGTGGTACACAAACATACTGAAAATGGATAAATAAAACATCCTAAATATTTAAATACGAGTTTTGAAAAATAAGAACAATTATTATAGCCACAATTTTAGGGAACACACACTAAAAAAAAATATATATATTAGAGATGCGCGGATAGGCAATTTATCTCATCCGCAACCGCGTCAGAAAGTCGTCATCCATCCGCCATCCACCCGATGTAACGTTTGATCTGAACTGCATCCGCCCGCCATCCGCCCGTTGTTATATATCTAATATTAATTTAAAAAAAAAAAAAAAGGGTGAAAACTACGCGAATTGCACCTTGTGCAGACAAGATTTTTCGATGGGACACGGAGGAATTAGCGATGTAAAAGACCACGTTGGGACAAAAAAACACAAGTCTAATGCCGTTGCTAGCGATACAAGTGGAAAACTTTCAACGTTTTTCGTCGCCCAAACAGATTCTTTGGATGTGATAAATGCCGAAGTTTTATTTACGGAGGCAATAATTGAGCATGGACTTCCAATCGCACTGGCTGATCACATGGGACAGTTAATAATGTAATGCAACCTTTAAAAATCATTACGCGGTGATCGCGATCCCAAAAATAAACTTTTCTTGCATGATAATGTCCAGAAAATTTCGCTTTATATTACTATAGAGTCCTTTTAACGAATGAGTTTGATGGTTTATCACAAACCTTAAATGAAATTCCATGGCCACCGTCCTGCTCTCTATATCAACCAGGGTGAGCCCCACCCCTTTCGTGAGCGCACTGAGCGCGGAGTGACCCCTTTTACGCGCCCCCGGCAACAGGGGTGGCAAGCAGGTAAGCTGCGCGGGCGGAGCGCGCGGAGTGACCCATGTTACGAGCCGGGGGTGGCGGGCAGGTAAACTGCTTACCTGCTGCGCGTGACGCCGGCCGCGGCGAAAGCGGACGAGGCGGGGTGTCGGTGCGGTGGGCGCGGTAGTGACCCTGGACGTGCGTCGGGCCCTTCTCGCGGATCGCCTCAGCTACGGCTCCCGGTGGGGCCCTCTCGGGGGAAGGGGCCTCGGTCCCGGACCCCGGCGAGGCGTCCCTTCTCCGCTCCGTAAAAGTGTCCATCTCTTTTCTTTTTTTTTCTTCTGTTGTGGCATATGCAGCAGGTGCCTGCTCGTTTTTCGTATGTGGGTAACAACATTTAACTATGTATATATATTTCCCAATTGGTTTAACTGCCACCCGCAAAAAAAAAAAAAAAAAAAAAAAAATATCTAATTAATCCGCCCGACCCGACCCGCGAGCCGATAAAATCTTATTTTTTTTAATTTCATCCGCCCGATCCGCGGATAATCCGCGGACTCCGCGGTTGTGTCCGCAAACCGCGCATCTCTAATATATATATATATATATAATAGAGCACTTTCAGGTAGAAATCAAGCAAACAAAAAAATAATATAACTACTTAATGTATATGATTTATATAGTGAAATTACACCCACACACACACCCACACACACACACACACACAAATACACACACACACATCTATCTATCTATCTATCTATCTATCTATCTATCTATGTATGTGTGGGAAAAAAAATCACAAGACTATTTCATCTCTACAGGCCTGTTTCATGAGGGGGGGTACCCTCAATCATCAGGAGATTTTAATGGGAGCATTCGCATACCATGGTTTATATAGGGCACAGAGTGGGTGGGTACAGGCTGGCTTAGGGGCGTGGTGATTGGCTCATGTGTTACCTAGGAGGTGTTTCCGTCTATGGCGGCATGTTGTTACAATTTCGCTGCGCTTGTTGAGGGATGACAGGTCTGGACGGTAAATAATAAACAGTTTCTCTTTCAAGCATAGGTTGCATCTTTTATTACCACTATTGTAAGGTGTGCTGGATGCAAGAATTTGCCATGTTATTGAATATTCAACATTATTGTCTTTGAGGTCCCAAATGTGTTTGCTGAGTTCTGTGGTATTTCGCAGGTTTTTGTTCCTGAAAGAAGCCTTGTGATTGTTCCATCTGGTTTTGAATTCTCCCTCGGTTAATCCTACATATGTGTCGGATGTGTTAATGTCCTTGCGTATTACCTTAGATTGGTAGACAACTGATGTTTGTAAGCACCCCCCGTTGAGAGGGCAATCAGGTTTCTTTCGACAGTTACATCCTTTGTTGGTTTTGGAGTCGCTCTGTCTGGGGGCCGACGGCTCATTTGCAATTGTTTTGTTGTGGTTTGAGATGATTTGTCGTATATTGTTCATGCAGCTGTAGCTCAATTTAATGTTGTTCTTGTTGAATACTTTTCTTAGGGTGCTGTCTTTGGGAAAGTGTTTGTCAATCAGATTGAGGAATTTGTGTCCAATGTTAGTTGAGACGTTTTTGTTGTACCAGATGATGTCGTTTCGTTTTCTGTTCTTTTTTGGCTGGTTTCCTGGCGTGGGTTCATAGGTGAGGGTGAAATTGTATCCGCTTTCATCAAGGGCTTTTTGGTATGGGGGGGTTGCTTGGTCAAATTCAGCTTTGCTAGATGACAGCATCGATAGCCTTTTATTGATTCCGGTAGGTATTCTTTTCGTGGTGGTGGGTGGGTGGTTGCTGTCATGGTGCACGTATTGGAGTGTTGTGTTGGGTTTCGTGAATGGTTGGTAGCTGTTATTTCTCAGGTTGAAAGTGACGTCAAGGAAGTTGACGGTTTGCTTGTTGGCTTCAATCGTGATCCGTAGGCCGTTCTCTTTGAAAATTTGGCATATGCGCTTCTTGGTATTCTCGCTGCTCCTTGGCGAGGCGCGACACACTGCCAGTCCGTCATCACGGTAAATACCAAGGTTCAGATTGAGGCTAGCGAGCTGGGAGAGGAGGAAACTCCCAACGATATATATATATATATATATATATGAAGTAAAAAAATGTTAAACTTTTTTTTATTACAAATAAATGTAAATTCTAAGGTTATATAAATCCGAGGACTTTTTATAGCACTTTTCAGGTTAATAAAAAAATAAAAATTACAAGTAAAAAAAAAGAAATGGCAAATATGTATACAGTAATTTTCTAAATAAAAGAAAATATGTATTCTAAAGTATTAGTAAATGTATTCTAAATTAATGAATTTAAAGTAGAAATATAATCTGTCAGGTACAAAATGAAAGTTCAAAAATAAAAATGAAAAAACAAATATAAATAAATCATTATTTATATTGCACTTTTATGGTACCAATACGTATTAAAAAATGATTCCAAATATATAATAATTGAATTAAGGTTTCCAAAATAAATACTTTTTTTATAGTACAAAACCTATAACGATGCAATGTAATGTATGCAAGAAGTTTACAACTCCAGCAACAAAAAAAACTCATCTTGCAATTACAACAATACATTTTTATTTGGTATTGTTTTACTATTATTAAAAGAATACCTCGCTTGACAGCAGAAGAAAATGTGTCGTCTTTAAAGTGGCTAAACGTGCCGACAAACCTCTTGTATTGCATGTTGGCACCTCCAGCATGATTGACATAAGTCATACATTTTTCCACATGGGTCACAGCTGCATGAGTCCATCATCATACCATTAAATTAACTTATATCACTTTTTCTCCTCCTGCCAGAAACTGGTCAGAGAAAACATGGATGTGCTGGTGCAGATGAGGAGCAACTATAATAAGGCGGAGGAAATGAGCGACCTGAGGAGGAGGCTGACAGGTGAGAGGAGGAAGATAAGATAAGATAAGGAGCAGGGAATGTGAAAGGGGAGGGAGACAAAAGTACTGGGACACCTGGCGATGACACCTTACTGGAAGTGAAAATGGAAGAAAAGATGGAGTTAGTCACCTTTTTTGCAGCTTTCGCTCCTTTGGGAAGACTTGTCAACAAGATGTTAGAGTAGAATCAAAAAAACTCCACTATGATTGTTGAGTAGCAGACACAGTGCTATGTAATACAAAACCAGTGAAGTTGGCACGTTGTGTAAACGGTAAATAAAAACAGAATACAATGATTTGCAAATCCTTTTCAACTTATATTCAATTAAATGGACTGCAAAGACAAGATACTTAATGTTCGAACTGGTAAACATTGTTATTTTTTGCAAATATTAGCTTATTTGGAATTTGATGCCTGCAACATGTTTAAAAAAAGATGGCACAAGTAGCAAAAAAGACTGAGAAAGTTGAGGAATGCTCATCAAACACTTATTTGGAACATCCCACGATGAACAGGTTCATTCAGAACAGGTGGGTGCCATGATTGGGTATAAAAGCAGCTTCCATGAAATGCTCACTCATTAACAAACAAGGATGGGGCGAGGGTTGCCACTTTTTGAGCAAATGTGTGAGCAAATTGTCCAACAGTTTAAGAACAACATTTCTCAATGAGCTAGTGCAAGGAATTTAGGGATTTCACCATCTACGGTCCGTAATATCATCAAAAAGTTCAGAGAATCTGGAGAATTCACTGCATGTATTCAATGATATTACGGACCTTTGATCCCTCAGGCGGTACTGCATCAAAAAAGCGACATCCGTGTGTAAAGGATATCACCACATGGGCTCAGGAACACTTCAGAAAACCACTGTCAATAACTACAGTTTGTCGCTTCATCTATAAATTCAAGTTAAAACTCTACTATACAAAGCAAAAGCAATTTATCAACAACACCCAGAAACGCCGCCGGCTTCGCTGGGCCCGAGCTCATCTAAGATGGACTGATGCAAAGAGGAAAAGTGTTCTGTGGTCTGACGAGTCCACATTTCAAATTGTTTTTGGAAACTGTGTATGTCGTGTCCTCCGGACCAAAGAGGAAAAGAACCATCCAGATTGTTATAGGCGCAAAGTTGAAAAGCGAGCATCTGTGATGGTATGGGGGTGTATTAGTGCCCAAGGCATGGGTAACTTACACATCTGTGAAAGCACCATTAATGCTGAAAGGTACATACAGGTTTTGGAGCAACATATTTTGCCATCCAAGCAACGTTATCATGGACGCCCCTGCTTATTTCAGCAAGACAATGCCAAGCCACGTGTTACAACAGCGAGAAATCATAGTAAAAGAGTGCAGGTACTAGACTGGCCTGCCTGTAGTCCAGACCTGTCTTCCATTGAAAATGTGTGGCGCATTATGAAGCCTAAAATACCACACCGGAGACCCCCGGACTGTTGAACAACTTAAGCTGTACATCAAGCAAGAATGGGAAAGAATTCCACTTCAAAAATATGTCTCCTCAGTTCCCAAACATTTACTGAGTGTTTTGAGTTTGAGTTTGAGTTTGAGTTTATTTCGAACATGCAAGTATACAACATGACACATCACAATCTCCAGTTTCTCTTTTCAACATGTTCGAAAAGGAGTAGGAAGAAGCAGAGCTTATTTAATCCTACCCCTTTTCTTTTACATAACAGTTGCTAAAACTTTTGTTCACTTCCTGTTCTCAATTTATTCACAATATACTCCATAAGTAATCACAATAAAATAAGTAAATAAATAATAATTGGTGAAGTAAGTTACATTTCATATGTTGAAATAAGTAAGATTATTTTGTGAGTGAAAGAATGAAAGAATGGATGAGTTAAATAAATTCAGAATGTTTATCATGGTTCTTCTTCTTTGTACTTTGTAAACACTTTAAGTTTGAAGAGTTTCTTGAAGTGGATCATATTAGTACATTGTTTGATTGCTTTGCTTAATCCATTCCATAATTTAATTCCACATACTGATATACTGAAGGTCTTAAGTGTTGTACGTGCATACAAATGTTTTAAATTACATTTCTCCCTAAGATTATATTTCTCCTCTTTTTTTGAGAAGAATTGTTGTATATTCTTGGGTAGCAGGTTATAGTTTGCTTTGTGTATAATTTTAGCTGTTTGCAAATTCACTATGTCGTAGAATTTCAGAATCTTTGATTCAATAAATAAAGTGTGTTCTCTATATCCAACATTATGTATTATTCTAACTGATCTTTTTTGTAACACCGTTAATGAATGAAGTGTACTTTTGTAATTATTTCCCCATATTTCTGCACAATAACTCAGATATGGTAACACTAGTGAGCAGTAGAGAATATGAAGTGATTTTTTGTCTAGAACATGTTTTGCTTTATTCATTATTTACGTGTTTCTTGCTACTTTATGTTGTATATTTTTTACGTGAGATTTCCAGTTCAATTTATCATCAATCATTATACCTAGAAATTTGGTTTCATTTACTCTTTCAATTTCTATTCCGTCTATTTGTATTTGTGTTTGACTTTCTCTTCTACTGTTGCCAAATAGCATTATTTTAGTTTTACTGAGATTCAACGATAGTCTGTTTTTGTCAAACCATCTTTTTAATTTGTTAATTTCTTCTGTTATTATTTGTAGTATCTTCTGTGTGTTCTCTCCTGAACAAAACGCTGTTGTATCATCCGCAAATAATACTAACTTTAAATCTTTTGTAACTTTACAAATGTCATTTATATATAGATTGAATAATTTAGGTCCTACTATTGATCCCTGAGGTACACCACAGGATATATTTAACGTTGTAGAGGTGTGTTCGCCTACCTTCACGTATTGTTTCCTGTTCATTAGATAACTTCTTATCCAGTTTAAGACTAACCCTCTGATGCCATATCGTTCTAGTTTTTTTATTAAAATATTGTGATTAATTGTGTCAAATGCTTTAGTTAGATCCATAAAAACTGCTGCCGCACATTTTTTATTATCTATAGCATTGGTAATTTCTTCTGTAATTTCAATTAAAGCCATCGAAGTTGAAACATTAGCTCTGTATCCATATTGATTTTCTTCGAGTATTCTATTTTTATTTATGAAACTCTCTAATCTGTTATTGAACAGTTTTTCAATGATTTTAGAAAATTGTGGAAGTAAGGAAACAGGTCTATAGTTTGTAAATTGATGTTTGTCGCCAGTCTTGTAAATTGGTGCAACTTTAGCTATTTTCATTTTGTTTGGAAATATACCTGTTTGAAATGATAGGTTACTAATATACATTAATGGTCCTGAGATCTCTTCAATAACCTTTTTTATCGTTTCCATATCAATTTCATTACAATCAGTTGAAGTCTTGGATTTACATTTTTTCACGATTGTAACTATTTCCCCCTGTGTCACATTACTGAGGAACATGGAGTTGGGATTTCGCTCTATGGTATCATTATAGTCCTCAATTGAAACTGGGTCTGGAATCATTTCTTCCAATTTTGGTCCAATATTTACAAAATAATTATTGAAACTTTCAACTACTTCCTTTATGTTGTCATTTTTTTTATTTCCGTCTAAGAAGTGTTGAGGGTAGTCCCTCTTAGTGCCATTTTTAATAATGCTATTGAGGATGCCCCATGTTGCTCTCATATTAGTTTTGTTCTTGTCCAATAATTCACTGTAATATTCTTTTCTACATAATCGTAGTATGTATGTTAACTTGTTTTTATACTTTTTGTACTTAATTTCTGCCTCTGTAGTTCTTTGTGCTATAAATTTCCTATATAGTGTATTCTTCTTCTTACAAGCATTTTTTAATCCTTTTGTCATCCATGGTTGATTATTCTTTCTCTGCTTATTACTGAGTTGTATCCATGGACAATGTTTGTTATAAAGTATTATGAACTTGTTTAAGAAATGTTCATATGCTTCATCAACCTCATTTTCATTGTACACATTGTCCCAATCTTGCTTTTGTAGCTCAATTTTGAAAGCAATCATCCTCTTCTCTGTTCACAGTCTTCGAAATGTCCTTTTGTCTTCCATGTTCTTCTTGTAGTTTATCATATATTGTAAAAACTGGCAGATGATCACTAACATCGGTTATAAGTAGACCACTTGTAGTGTTATTATCAAAATCATTGGTAAAAATATTATCAATAAGCGTGGCACAGTGTCCTGTAATTCTGCTTGGCTTTGTGATTTTAGGATATAAACTGATGCTGTACATTGTATCAATGAAGTCATCAATAGACTTTTGCTTGTTAGGGTTCAATAAGTCAATATTAAAGTCACCACATAAGAAAATTATTCTTTGCCCATTGTCCATGTAAGTAGCCTTGATCCATTCTTCAAATTTTTCTATACTTGACTTAGGTGATCTATATATACAACTGATGAATATGTTTTTGCTTTTTTCCTGACATATTTCAATTGTTATACATTCTAAGATATTATCTATAGCAAATGACATGTTTTTTACCACTTTGTAGTTCAGGTTCTTCATCACGTACACGGCTACTCCTCCTCCATTTTTGTTGTTTCTGTTGATGTAGTTTAGTTCATATCCATCCAGATCAAAATCTATTCCTTTTTTATCATCAATCCATGTTTCCGTGACAGCAATCACTTTGAAGGGTTTGTTGATGTGTTCCAAAAAGTTCTTAATATTGTTGTAGTTTGCATACAAGCTTCTGCTATTAAAATGAATAATTGACAATTTGTTATCACATTTAATGTTACTGTTATATTGATCATCCGTATAATAAAAACAATTATTACTGAAGTGGGAGAAAAAATTTGTATCTGGATCTATATCATTTTCCAAATCCTGGTTTTTGTGATCTGTGTTGCAGACATTTTTTAGTTCCATGTTTTCTTGTTCAACAATCTTTGATGTTGTTTCAATAATCTCTATAAGTGTAGGTGGATGCAATTCTGAATCTAGGTCCTCTTGTTTAGTCGTCCCTTGGAACATAGTAGTGTTGATGCTGAATTTAGGTGCTTGTTTTCTGTCAGAGTCCATTATCATCGTTGTTGTGGAAGCTGTGTAGACTTTAAAAATTGTCCAGGTCCTTGATGTCATGGACAGCAAGTACTCTTGCTTCTGGACCTCCATTCAGCTTGATGTAGATTTTACAGTTGGCGCTCCAAGTTCCCTGGATTTTTCCCTGCTTTCTCAAGTCGCGTGCTTTCTTGGCGATTCCAGCATTACGTTTTGTGAGATGCTCATTCATGTACACATTTGTTCCCTTCAGCTTCTTTCCCTGTCTCAGCAATGCCATTTTAGATTTTCTGTTTACAAGTTTCACGAGCACGACTGGAGTGGCGTTGTTGTTTCTTCCGTTCAGTGGGATGCATGTTTTGATGGTATTAATGTCAATTTCAATTTCTTTTGATTGCAGAAAGTTCACCACTTGCTGTTCTGCTGAGACCATATCCATTTCATCTGGTTCACCTTCATTATTCACAGCTTTCGCATAGGATCTTGGTTTAATTCGGTGCCCTGTCACGATGATATCATTCATCCGTTTATCCTGATCCATTCCATCTATGATATTCTTCAGCATGTTGTTGTCTTCTTGAAGGATCTTTATTTGTTTGCCCATTTCAGTGGCTTCATTATTTCTGATGGTTTTGTGAGATTGCAGACTTTCTATACATTGCTGCAGACTTTTCACATCTCGTCTGTGTTCTTCTTTCATTTCTTTCATTTCTTCTTTCCATCCCTCCACCGTGTAGTTCCATTCTTCTTTCATTTCTTCTTTAATTCATGGAATAGTTTTTGTAGTATCTCTTGTTGATTCCCATCATGTCCTGTATCCAGCCTCAAATCTTGTTCAGTCTTTCCTTTACCTTTTGGCATCGCGGCATTCGATGACGTCAGTGCCTCTTATGTCTTAACGGCAGTTACTTCTTTAGCAACTTGCGGTACTTTTAACTTGTTTTTTCAACAATTTCGTACCTTGCGCCGTTCAGAGATCAATTTTGGGTGTCAGCCTGTCAACTTATATCACTCTGCGACGTCAGAATCACTTTAAAACAGCTGTAAACTCGCCGTAGCTTTTGGTTACCAGGCAACCGCTTTGAACTGCGGCAAGGCGCCGTTGGCTTGAGGCTAACGGCGTGTTGTTAAAAGGAAAGGCCATGTAACACAGTGGTAAAAATGCCCCTATGACAACTTTTTTGCAATGTGTTGCTGCCATTAAATTCTAAGTTAATGATTATTTCCAAAAAAAATAAAGTTTCTCAGTTGGAACATTAAATAATTTGTCTTTGCAGTCTATTCAGTTGAATATTAGTTGAAAAGGATTTGCAAATCATTGTATTCTTTTTTTTATTTACCATTTACACAACGTGCCAACTTCACTGGTTTTGGGTTTTGTATCGATACAGCAGGAAAAGTGCCACAATTGCCCAACATATGTTTAATCTTTTAACACACTTTGGGTTCTTCCTCAATGGTTCACCACAGGAGGAGAGAACCTGCTGAAGAGGATGACCATCATCGGCGTCATCTTGTCCTTCCGATCAATGACGCAGGACTGCTTGAAAGAGGTCCTGTTTACCACGCCACTCTTCACACAATTAAACCAATATAAGAATAATACATTTTACATTGTTTTCATGCCACCATTGCCTTATTAGACAGCTTTATTTTATTGTGCCCAAAATGGCAACAAATTACATTATTTGTATTAATTGCAAATGTCATTGTAAATGACGGTAAATGCCTCGATATCTACTCTATCCCAGTCTACCGTTTGAATATTTGGCCACACATGACCACTGATTTAAGTCTGCACATCATTTGGTTATCAACATGAACATCAAAGTTTAAAAAACACAACAAACCAACTTTTAAAAGTTAAAAGTTAAAGTACCAATGATTGTCAGACACACACTAGGTGTGGCGAAATTATTCTCTGCAATTTACCCATCACCCTTGATCACCCCATGGGAGGTGAGGGGAGCAGTGAGCAGCAGCGGTGGCCGCGCCCGGGAATAATTTTTGGTGATTCAACCCCCAATTCTAACCCTTGATGCTGAGTGCCAAGCAGGGAGGTAATGGGTCCCATTTTTATAGTCTTTGGTATGACTCGGCCGGGGTTTGAACTCACAACCTACCGATCTCAGGGCGGACACTCTAACCCCTAAGTATAAAAATTAGGGCTATCAAAGTTAACGCAATAATACAATGTAACGGCGATCGGTTTTTAATGGCGCCAGTTGCTGTTGAGCCACAAGCTGGAAAATAGCAAGCAGAAATGCACAAAGAAACGGGGGAAATAATGGAAATATAAGGTTC
>NC_084550.2:37825000-37877500 GCF_033978685.3 Nerophis lumbriciformis | reverse complement strand
ACGTCACGTTGTGACGTCATCGCTCCGAGAGCGAATATTAGAAAGGCGTTTAATTTGCCAAAATTCACCCATTTAGAGTTCGGAAATCGGTTAAAAATATATATGGTCTTTTTTCTGCAACATCAAGGTATATATTGACGCTTACATAGGTCTGGTGATAATGTTCCCCTTTAAGAAAGTCAGTGACTTCACTATAAAAGTGGGTGACATTGTTATCACCAGGAAATATGAGGTCACCTACCTAGGTTCCATTCTAGAGGCTAATCTTTCCTGTGATAAAATGGCAACCAAGGTAATCAAAAAGGTCAACCAACGAACGAAATTTCTCTACAGAATCTGCTCTCTGGTCAACAAAAGCACCATGAGGATTCTAGCGGGAACTCTCGTTCAACCAATTTTCGATTACGCTTGCAGCTCCTGGTACCCTAGCACCTCCAAATCCCTCAAATCTAAACTCCAAACATCTCAGAACAAGCTAGTCAGATTACTTCTA
The DNA here is from genome assembly GCF_033978685.3 of Nerophis lumbriciformis. Lineage (NCBI taxonomy): Eukaryota > Metazoa > Chordata > Actinopteri > Syngnathiformes > Syngnathidae > Nerophis > Nerophis lumbriciformis. The sequence goes on along the minus strand of NC_084550.2, from coordinate 37,877,007 downwards.
GACCTCCACCCCAGATCACATCTCACTCCTACCCACTTCTCCAAAGTGGGCCGGCTCAGGGTGGAGGACAGAGTCAAACAACTTGCACTGAGCCTAGTCTATAAAATCCGCTACACCTCCCTGATACCGAAGTACATGTCAAACTACTTCCTTAACGTAAATGACCGCCATAACCACAACACCAAGGGGAGCTCCACTAACCACGTTAAACCCAGATTCCGATCCAACAAAGGTCTTAACTCATTCTCTTTCTATGCCACATCAATGTGGAATGCACTCCCAACAGGTGTAAAAGAAAGGGCATCTCTATCTTCCTTCAAAACCGCACTAAAAGTACACCTCCAGGCAACTTCAACCCTAAACTAACACCCTCCCCGGATTGTTAATAATCAAATGTAAATAATCAAATGTAGATAGTTTTTCTTATGCTTTCTGATCTCTCTCTATGTCCACTACTTGCTGTACATATTCTACCAAGTCAGACCTACACTGTTTCAATGTACATTTCTCTGATGATACAATTGTTGATGACTGAAGTGATGATAACAACCAAACCCAACCCCCCCCCCTCCACATCCCACACCCCGGATTGTAAATAATGTAAATAATTAAATGTATATAATCTAGTGATTATCTTGTGTGATGACTGTATTATGATGATAGTATATATCTGATAGTACCGTATTTTTCAGAGTATAAGTCGCACCGGAGTATAAGTCGCACCTGGCGAAAATGCATAATAAATAAGGACAAAAAAAAAACATATATAAGTCGCACTGGAGTATAAGTCGCATTTTTTGGGGAAATTTATTTGATAAAACCCAACACCAAGAATAGACATTTGAAAGGCTATTTAAAATAAATAAAGAATAGTGAACAACAGACTGAATAAGTGTACGTTATATGAGGCATAAATAACCAACTGAGAACGTGCCTGGTATGTTAACGTAACATATTATGGTAAGAGTCATTCAAATAACTATAACATATAGAACATGCTATACGTTTACCAAACAATCTGTCACTCCTAATCGCTAAATCCCATGAAATCTTATACGTCTAGTCTCTTACGTGAATGAGCTAAATAATATTATTTGATATTTTACGGTAATGTGTTAATAATTTCCCACATAAGTCGCTCCTGAGTATAAGTCGCACCCCCGGCCAAACTATGAAAAAAACTGCGACTTATAGTCCCAAAAATACGGTATATATCTGTATCATGAATCAATTTAAGTGGACCCCGACTTAAACAAGTTGAAAAACGTATTCGGGTGTTACCATTTAGTGGTCAATTGTACGGAATATGTACTTCACTGTGCAATCTACTAATAGAAGTCTCAATCAATCAAAAGGTCCCCTAAAGGTGACTGTGTAAACAGAGTGATGTCCCCATTAAGTAATTATTGCCGGAACGCACACACACACACACACACAACCACACACACACACACACACACACACACACACACACACACACACACACACACACACACACACACACAGAAGACATAAGCGTCAGTGCAGCGATCAGGGATGATACAGTATTATCTGCTCTCATATGCTACCTGGTGGTTGTTTGATCACAAATAGACGTACTCCTTAAAGGCCTACTGAAACCCACTACCACCGACCACGCAGTCTGATAGTTTATACATTAATGATGAAATCTTAACATTGCAACACATGCCAATACGGCCGGGTTAGCTTACTAAAGTGCAATTTTAATTTTCGCGCGAAATATCCTGCTGAAAACGTCTCGGTATGATGACGCCTGCGCGTGACGTCACGGACTGTAGAAGACATTTTGGGACAGCATGGTGGCCAGCTATTAAGTCGTCTGTTTTCATCGCAAAATTCCACAGTATTCTGGACATCTGTGTTGGTGAATCTTTTGCAATTAGTTCAATGAACAATGGAGACAGCAAAGAAGAAAGCTGTAGGTGGGAAGCGGTGTATTGCGGGCGGCTGCAGCAACACAAACACAGCCGGTGTTTCATTGTTTACATTCCCGAAAGATGACAGTCAAGCTTTACCATTGGCCTGTGGAGAACTGGGACAACAGAGACTCTTACGAGGAGGACTTTGAGTTGGATGCACAGATGCGGTACCGTGAGTACGCATGCAGCTGCGGCTTCCAAACATTTGATCGCTTGCCCGTACGTGCGTGCCGCTATGTGCATGTCACGTACGTAACTTTGGGGACTTTGGGGAAATATATGTGCTGTATGAACTTTGGGGAGGTAAACAATACTTTGGGCTGTGGGATTGAGTGTGTTGTGCAGGTGTTTGAGTTGTATTGGCGGGTTATATGGACGGGAGGGGGAGGTGTTTGTTATGCGGGATTAATTTGTGGCATATTAAATATAAGCCTGGTTGTGTTGTGGCTAATAGAGTTGTGTTTATTTACTGTTTTAGTCATTCCCAGCTGAATATCAGGTCCCACCCGCCTCTCACAGCATCTTCCCTATCTGAATCGGTCCCACTGCCCTCTAGTCCTTCACTCTCACTTTCCTCATCCACGAATATTTCATCCTCGCTCAAATTAATGGGGAAATCGTCGCTTTCTCGGTCCGAATCGCTCTCGCTGCTGGTGGCCATGAATGTAAACAATGTGCGGATGTGAGGAGCTCCACAACCTGTGGCGTCACGTGCAAATCATCTGCTACTTCCGGTACAGGCAAGGCTTTTTTATCAGAGACCAAAAGTTGCGAACTTTATCGTCAATGTTCTCTACTAAATCCTTTCAGCAAAAATATGGCAATATCGCGAAATGATCAAGTATGACACATCGAATGGACCTGCTATCCCCGTTTAAATAAGAAAATCGCATTTCAGTAGGCCTATAATGCTTCAGTCAAACGGAGGATTCTCACAGGAATGAGAATACAACCTTACCTGCTCTACATTTTTTTTTGCTGTGCCCACATTACTAGCTATCTTTTTAATAATGTATGGGACCGTGTTATAACCACGAAACAAGGCAAACATGTTATTGCACTGCTTGAATAGTGTGATTGCTACCATATTTACTAACTTTGGAACGTGTCCAATAGGTGCTGCAAAAGCATTGTCCTTACCTGGTGGGCCCCATTGAAAGCCTGAAGGACTGCGTGTCCCCTGACACAGACATCAAGGTAGTAAACACCCCTCACTCTGTATTCACTGTGCACATTATTTAGCTTGACCAAAGTGTTTTACTGCATGTTTGACACGCCCAGAAAGGAAAGGGTAAGAAAGTAGGAAGAAGAATAACAGCAGATTGGAGAAGAAAACAATTGCGTGCCCGCTATTACCAAGCAAATAAAATTCCTTATCTCCCTGCGGAGCGCTGTGATGTGAACAACTTCCCCGCCGTGCCCTCCCTCGCTTGCTTACGTCTGGCCTCTGAGCGAAGGCACGGCAGTCGTGCCACGGCTTAAGCCAGGATAACCCCAAAGACGTCAGCAAAAACCCCCGAACCTCCATGAGAGAGACCACATTAGAAGAAACAACATCAGCACTACAGAACATTTACGCTCTTTTTACATGACAATGGAACTTCAAAAGTCCAACACAGCTCTCAAACCACAATGTTACATAATATTTGCAATCATTGGTCATAAAATTATAATACACAATTTATGTATGTATGTATATATATATATATATACAAAATATATATATATATACAAAATTATAATACACAATTTATGTATGTATGTATATATATATATATATATATATATATATATATATATATATATACATACATACATAAATTGTGTATTATTATTTTATGACCAATGATTGCAAATATTATGTAACATTACATATATATATATATTATATATACGTTAGGTCAGGAAAAAACACAGAGGCTATATCATCCCTACAAGCCTGTTTCGCAGGTTTCCCTGCTTGTCAGGGGATTTTATAAAATCCTGCGGAACAGGCTTGTAGGGATGATATAGCCTCTGTGTTTTTTCCTGACCTAACGTATATTCCGCTCTACCCCGGTATTGAGCACTGTATGAGGGATAAACCACAGAAACCTCGACTTTACATACGTATATATACATATTAATATTTACACATATATATAAACACACACACATGTATATATATATATATATATATATATATATATATATATATATATATATATATATATATATACATATATATATATATATATATATATATATATACATGTATATACACATAGGCTCCAGCACCCCCCGCAACCCCGAGAGGGACAAGCAATAGAAAATGGATGGATGGATATGTATATATACATACATATATATGTAAATATTTATATACAGTACAGGCCAAAAGTTTGGGACACACCTTCGCATTTCAATGTGTTTTCTTTATTCTCAAGACTATTTACATTGTAGATTGTCACTGAAGGCATCAAAACTATGACACCTGTGAATTGAAAACCCTTTCAGGTGACTACCTCTTGAGGCTCATGAAGAGAATGCCAAGAGTGTGCAAAACTGTAATCAGAGCAAAGGTTGGCTTTTTTGAAGACACCAGAATACAAAACATGTTTTCAGTTATTTCAGCTTTTTTTGTTTATGTGACAATCTACAATGTAAATAGTCATGATAATAACAAAAACAAATACGTATATATATATATATATTTTCTTTTTATTAATTTGTTTTATTTTATTTTTTTTATTTTTTTTTACAGATATATATTTTTTTTATGTATCCTGCACATATTTATTACAGGCAATTTAAAAAACATGGAATTAAACTACCTAGAACACTGTAGAAAATAGCATTTATCGTTTTCCCAAAATTTGACTTTACAATGAAATAATAATTAGAATCCCGAAATTGTCTTTTTCTTTTGCATATTTGTGTTACTCCTTATGCCAACTATATGTTAAATTTATTTTCTTGAAAAACAAACAAATTCCCACTTTAGTTGATTAACAGGACTGCATGAAACCCAGGAACACAACATTCCACAAGTCACATTGTCGGCAGGCAGTTGCATCATACAGATCCACTGCAGTTCATGGGAAGGCCATGAGCATTTTTTTCTGGATATTCAATAATATTTCAACGACCTACATATTTTTATGTTTTTTTTATTTTTATTTTTTTATTTTTTATTATATTTATATAGCGCTTTTTCTCTAGTGACTCAAAGCACTTTACATAGTGAACCCCAATATCTAAGTTACATTTAAATCAGTGTGGGTGGCACTGGGAGCAGGTGGGTAAAGTGTCTTGCCCAAGGACACAACGGCAGTGACTAGGATGGCGGAAACGGGGATCGAACCTGGAACCCTCAAGTTGCTGGCACGGCCACTCTACCAACCGAGCTATACCGCCCATTTTTTAAATACAATATATTATCTAATTATTATATAAAAATGATAATAGAACCTTTTAAAAAGAGGTTACAGGTTACAAAAGCTCCTTCGTAGGCGTATGATATATTGAGTAAATGTGGAAATGGCCCAAAAAAAAATTGATAGTTTAAAAAAAAAAAAAATTCTCAAAAAACATGAATTGAGTTAAAAATGAAATGAGTGTAATCCCCATTCAGATATTTTTTTTAGCACCCGGAATATTTTTGTTGAATCACCATAAATGTGTAATTGCTATGTGGCTGTATTTCATTTATTTGCTAATTTTATGTTAAAAACTCACTCCTGTTGCTTTGTCCTATTACTCAAATGAGTCATCTTGAGCTTAGAAACCAGCTTGTGCAAAAATGAGAGAAATGGGCCACGCGTCCCCCCTCTGACGGTCTGCTTTGGGGTTGCGGCGGTGGTGCTTGGAGGTTCTGGGCACTGTGGGGAGTGTCCGGGCCTGGATCCTCAGGTGCCGTACTGGGTACTGGCACTGTGCGTTGCACCACGGGTTTCCTTAGGCAGCCTATCTTGGTCTGATGTATCTTTAGGGTTTTTCGTAGCGTTGTATGGGTAATAATACATAACACTGGACATTACGAGGCGGGACATTACACAGAACACTAATCACAGGTTAAAATCAGATCTGAAGAGGAGAAGGCTTTTGAACGTAGGAAGGTCTGAGCAGTCACGGATGGGTTTGTGGAGAGAGTTCCAGACGGTGGGAGCAGCGATGGAGAAGGCTCTGTCACCCCAGGTCCGGAGATTGGTTCTGAGTGGTGGGGAGAAGTGGTTGGCGTCGGAGGAGCTGAGGCTACGTGAAAGGGTATGGCGGTGAGGCAGGTTGGTGAGGTAGCAGGGGGACTGGTTATGGAGGGTTTTGTGGGTGAGGAGGAGGAGGAGTCATCAGCGACAGGTGTGTAGATTGCTGATTGAGCTGAATGAACGCAGCCGCCTGCCGCAGCCGGAGTGGCACGCGCCTGGCGCACTCTTGGAGGTGCGCCCAGCGCAGGGACGTGACATCAGATCATACTTGCCAAACCTCCCGGATTTTCGGGGAGACTCCCGAAATTCAGCGCCTCTCCCGATAACCTCCCGGGACAAATTTTCTCCCGAAATTCAGGCGGAGCTGGAGACCACGCCCCTTCCAGCTTCATGCGGACCTGAGTCCGCTTTCCCACGATATAAACATTGTGCCTGCCCAATCACATTATAACTGTAGAATGATCGAGGGCGAGTTCTTGGTTTCTTATGTGGGTTTATTGTTAGGCAGTTTCATTAACGTCCTCCCAGCGCGTTAACAACACACAACAACAGCAAGTCATGTTTTTGTCTACCGTAAAGCAGTTCGTCTGCCGTAAACAGCAATGTTGTGACACTCTTAAACAGGACAATACTGCCATCTATAACATCAATAACATACACGGCTTTTAGAGAGTGCAGTGCACAACTGCTCACACAACAAGGAAACGAAGCAGAAGAACGACGCCGACGACGAGTAAGATGAAGAAATACGCTTTGTTGCACCTTTCCTGCCTGAGTCCAGCGATTACTTGCAAATCTTGCTTTATTGATTGCTTGCACACAGCTAATCCAACACCAAACAAACTAGTCTCCACCCGCACTCACGCTACCGCTCCCTCTCTTCTCTCGTCCACACACTCACTGATGTCACTCACCTCACATGCTCACCTATTAAAGGGCCACACACACACATGCGCTACTCTCATAACAGCTTGTAAGTTCCAAGCCGCAGCTGCGATTGGACCTGGATAGCCTCCGGGAAAAAGTAGTGGACTACTAAGTGCTTGACACTGAAGATCTTCCTCAGGAAGCAAAGATTGACCGGTTTTGGGCCATGCTAGGGAGAGATGGAAGATTCCAGACTCTAATGCATTTGATGAAAGCACTTTTGTGCGTGCCACACAGCAATGCATCATCAGAGAGGGTGTTCAGCATGGTTAGAAAAATAGTGACAGAGAATAGAACAAGGATGGACAATTCAACCCTTAACTCAACAATGAGTAGATGAGTGTTATGTGTGTTTATATGTGTAAATAAATGAACACTGAAATTCAAGTATTTATTTTATTTATATATACATATATATATATATATATATATATATATATATATATATATATATATATATATATGTATATATATATATATATATACAGTATATAGCTAGAATTCACTGAAAGTCAAGTATTTCTTAGATATATATATATATATATATATATATATATATATATATATATATATATATATATATATATATATATATACTGTATATATATATATGAAATACTTGACTTGGTGAATTCTAGCTGTAAATATACTCCTCCCCTTTTAACCACGCCCCTAACCACGCCCCCTGCAACACCCCCGACCACGTCGATCCCACCCCCTCCCCCACCTTCCGAAATCGGAGGTCTCAAGGTTGGCAAGTACAGTCTGTACTTGGACCACTCTTACACAACCAGTAAAAGGCTAAACAGAGCTTAACGCCCTCATTGTTTTTCCAGGTGACCCTGAGCGTCTTTGAGCTGGCTACTGCGGCGGGTATGAGTTGCGACATCGATCCCGCCCTGGTATCAGCCATCAGCAGCATGCAGACAGGTAAACATCAAACTTTGAGTCATACTTCTTTACACCGTGAACTCTGTTGGTTCGTACGTTAAAAAAATGTCCTATTCCTAAAATATACAGATAATATTTCTGTTGAAGAGGAGTACAAGCTGTCATGTTTGCTGCTCGTCTACATCGCAGTGTCTCTGCCCGGTTTGGCCCTCGACCCAAACTCCACCTACAGCCGCGTGCACGCAGGTAATCATTGATACTATAAGGACCTGATGGTATTTTCCGGACCATAGGGCGCACCGGATTATAAGGCTCACTGCTGATGAGCGGGTCTATTCAGGTCTATTTTCATATATAAGGCGCACCGGATTATAAGGCGCATTAAAGGACTCATATTATTATGATTTTTTTCTAAATGTAAAATACTTCCTTGTGGTCTACACAATATGTAATGGTAGTTATTTGGTCAAAATGTTGCATAGATTTGTCACGGTTGGTAAAACTGGTGGACCCAAATGCAGACAAGACAAGCTGAATTAAAGTTCAAGGGTTCTTATTAATAAAACCAGAGGGAAAGGAGGGAGCTCGTAGTCCTTGGCTTTGCGGTCCAGGAGAGCAGGCTGAGACAGGTACACACGGCAGGGTAGGGAACTGAAGGCAGAAGGAAAACAGGAGTGAGATGAGGAGCCAAAAACACAAAAATGGCAGATTCTAGTGATGGGTCGAGCTCATAGAGCAAAACCCTGTGTCGGTGCGCTTACCGCTTTTAGAAAGTCACGTGACCGATCATGAGCTGTTTTGGTCACGTGACCGAACTGTGTCGCACTGACGCCTCCTCTGTGCCCTGTGAGCGGGTCTTTTCTACAGCTGGAGAAATAATAACTAAGACGAGACATCGTCTAAAATTTAACAAGTTTTTAATAAAATAAAAATTCCCATGTCCACAAGCATCCTCATTCACAACACGTTCTCTTAGATTTCCATGTTATGATACATGCTCACATTAAGTATTGACTGTATCTAAAAAAGATACAAATATATTTTTGTTTAAATGAAGATATGAAATAATCCTAAATGAAATACAATGACTTGGTTTATATTATTGTAGCCCTGTGATGAGCTGGCGACTTGTCCAGGGTGTACGCCGCCTTCCGCCCGATTGTAGCTGAGATAGGCTCCAGCGCCCCCCGCGACCCCGAAGGGATTAAGCGGTAGAAAATGGATGGATGGATATATTATTGTATATACTAGGTCAGGGGTCGGCAACCCGCGGCTTTGATCACTCTGATGCGGCTCGGCAGCTTACTTGCCTCTCGCAGAAAACTCCCGGGATTAATATTCTCAGATTTTCACCCTTACAGTAATAATAAGGGTGTGCCATGATGGTACAGCAATTGGCACCCTCTACAAGCTGCATTAACAGCGTGCCAGCCCAACCCCTTGTTATGCAGTATGCGTTTTCCGCTTGCACAAGTATGTGACAGCAAAGCATACTTGGTCAAAAGCCACACAGGTTACACTGACGGTGGCCATATAAAAGAACTTTAACACTCTTACTAATAATGCGCCACACTTTGAACCAAAACCAAACAAGAATGACAACCACATTTCGGGAGAACATCTGCACCTTAACACAACATAAACACAACAGAACAAATACCCAGAATCCCATGCAGCCCTGACTCTTCCGGGCTACATTATACACCCCTGCTACCACCAAACCTCGCCTATACCCTGCTCCCTCACACATCACCCCCCCCCCGTGCGTTGGTTGAGGTGGGCGGGGGTGTATAATGTAGCCCGGAAGAGTTAGGGCTGCATGGGATTCTGGGTATTTGTCCTGTTGTGTTTATGTTGTGTTACGGTGCAGATGTTCTCCCGAAATGTGTTTGTCATTCTTGTTTGGTGTGGGTTCACAGTGTGGCGCATTATTAGTAAGAGTGTTAAAGTTGGGTTTTTTTTATACCGCCACCGTCAGTGTAACCTGTGTGGTTGTTGATCAAGTATGCCTTGCTGTCACCTGCGTGAGCAAGCGGAAGCCCCATATGACGTGTGGTTGATCATGCACGCTGGTTGTAGTGGGTGCTATATGCTGTACCATCACGGCACGCATGACGCTGACAAGCAATACTTTTTATGCAGGGTTATTTCGTTTTAAATTTCAAAAAAAAATTTGTGGCTCCCATTGTTATCTTTAATTTGTGAAACTGGTCAAAATGGCTCTTTGACTGGTAAAGGTTGCCGACCCCTGTACTAGGTCATAAAATCAGTGTCAGTTGAGTCGGTCCATAGGTTGCCTGTAGGGATTTTTAATGTCCAGCAGATGTCAGTATTTAGTGACACAGTATCAATACAGTTTTGCAATGTGTCGAAACGCTTCATGACCCCTCATCAACCCATCACTAGCAGATTCGCAAGATTATCAAAAGTGCTAGAATTCTAGGACAAACTGGCGAGAAGCGTCACCACATGTAGAAAGGTGAACGATCTGGCGATCGCGCCGAGCGAAGTCCAAACATTTGTAGGCTGCAGGTGATGAGTTGATGGCAGGCAGGTGAGTGATTAGGGTGCTGGGATCAGCTGTGCCAGGCTGAGAGCTGGAGCCAAGCCTACGCCCAAAACACGCCCACTCTCCCAAAGACACAGACAGAGACTGTGACAAGATGATGTTTTACACATCATCTTCAAGTCACTTTCTGACAGTCGCTTCAAGATGGCTCAGCTTCGACAGCGTCTTCTCCCCGTCATCTTTGTTGTAGCGGTGTGGCGTGCAAGGACGGGAGTGGAAGAAGTGTCAAAAGATGGCGCTAACTGTTTTAATGACATTCAGACTTTACTTCAATCAAAAACGGAGCAGCATTTCCTCATCCGGAAACAACAAAAACACCAGAAATGTGTCCCGTGAAAAACCGTCCGACTGGAACTCTCTAATAACCAAAGTTCCTTGGGCGAATAATGTAAACTCACTACACCGGTATGTTTTAGCACTTTCATGGCGAGTTTACTGATAGATATAAGTAAGAACTTTACACTACTTTATATTAGAAATGGTATCAGTGGAGGATGAATGTCCCATAACAAGAAGATAGAGAAAAAGAAGAAGCTTATCGACTACGGTGTCGGCACGGACTACAAAGACGGACACGCGCAATTTTCCACGTTTTATGCAGATCCCAAATACAGATCAGCAGATACCAGAATGTAAAAAAAGTTGCTTTTGCATAATATTGCGAAACAAAATGCCAGATAATATGTCTTACCTTATACACACACCAAAATAATTCTCCTAAATTGAAACACAGTACAGTCCATCAAGCGATGCAGCTTCATAGCTTACCAAAGTCGTACTAAAACATTTTGATAGATTTCTGGGCGCCGTGTGTAATATTCTATATTTTCAATGGAACATATACAATTTTGGAGATGTTTACCTGAGTCATTTTGAAGTCTACACGTGTGTCTTATGTGTGACTGCCATCTACCGGTCTCACTTATCATTTCACCATGTACCAAATAAAATAGCTTAGAGGTCGGTAAGCACAACCAAAATTATTCTGTACATTAGGCGCACCGGGTTATAAGGCGCACTGTTGTGTTTTGAGAAAATTAAATAAATTTAAGTGCGCCTTATAGAGTATATATATATATATATTAGAGATGCGCGGTTTGCGGGCACAACCGCGGAGTCCGCGGATTATCCGCGGATCGGGCGGATGAAATTTTAAAAAATTAGATTTTAAATAGATTCAGGCGGGTGGCAGTTAAACCAATTCGGAAATATATATACATAGTTAAATGTTGTTACCCACATACGAAAAACGAGCAGGCACCTGCTGCATATGCCACAACAGAAGAAAAAAAAAAAAGAGATGGACACTTTTACGGAGCGGAGAAGGCCCCCGACGCCTCGCCGGGGTCCGGGACCGAGGCCCCTTCCCCCGAGAGGGCCCCACCGGGAGCCGTAGCTGAGGCGATCCGCGAGAAGGGCCCGACGCACGTCCAGGGTCACCACCGCGCCCACCGCACCGACACCCCGCCTCGTCCGCCTTCGCCGCGGCCGGCGTCACGCGCAGCAGGTAAGCAGCTTACCTGCCCGCCACCCCCGTGGCCGGGGGCTCGTAACAGGGGTCACTCCGCGCGCTCCGCCCGCGATGCTTACCTGCCCGCCACCCCTGTTGCCGGGGGCGCGTAACAGGGGTCACAACGCGCGCAGTGCGCTCACGAAAGGGGTGGGGCTCACCCTGGTTGATATAGACAGCAGCTAGGACGGTGGCCATGGAAGTTGGAACCCGCTAAGGAGTGTGTAACAACCCACCTGCCGAATCAACTAGCCCTGAAAATGGATGGCGCTGGAGCGTCGGGCCCATATACCCGGCCGTCGCCGGCAGCGAGACGCGCTTGGAGGTGCGCTCAGCGCGGCTCCCATATGATTGCGCACTGGTGTGCGTCTGGGTCGTGACAGCGTGGCACGCGAATGTCTGTGCTGCGTTGGATCAGTCTCCTTTCTTTAACAGGCAAAAGCTTTATAACCTCACTAATGCCTTGCATCGTCTATATTAGATATATAACAACGGGCGGGTGCGGGCGGGTGCGGGCGGATGGCGGGCGGATGCAGTTCTGATCAAATGTTAGATCGGGTGGATTGCGGATGGTTGACGACTTTCTGATGCGGTTGCGGATGAAATAATTGCCTATCCGCGCATCTCTAATATATATATATATATATATATTGTTGCGTTTGGACCAGTTGTTCCTCCCAGGGAATTCAAGTCACAAGTCGCTCCCAAGCTCTTTACGACACTTAAAGCTGAGTAGAAAAACCACCAGAGACAGAATAGGTATTTTGTAATATATTTGCAAAGCTTTGCATATACATTGAGACCAGTCCAGCATAGAACATTCAATCGCGCCGCCAAGATGGTCTGCCCCCCCCGAAAAACCCTCTCCCCTCTTAAGTCTCTCTCTCTCCCACCCTCGCAGTCATGTCCCTCCAGCCAAAACACATGCCCATTGTCCTCCGCACCTGGGAATAAGGCTAGATAAGAGAAAGGAGTATCTCTCTTTCTTACATTCCTCATTCAAGGTTAAGCACACAGTTTTTGCAGACAACCAAAAGACCACAATTGGAAGAAAAACACTAGCTGTTTTGTAATATGATTATGAAATAAAAGAAGTAACACTTAAATTCGGATATATGTAAATATCTGCCTCCGGCATATATATATATATATATATATATATATATATATATATATATATATATATATATATATATATATATATATATATAAATGAATAAGTGGGTGTGTTGCACGTGATCTACTAACACTGCGTGTGTAATTAAAAAGTGACGCAGATCGCCTAATTTAAATGATTTAAATTAAATTTAAATGCATATGACGATCATTTTCTCTACATTCATGTTGTCATGCTGTGTGTTGAGTGAGCAGCACACATCTATCATCTGTAACACCTTTTTTGATTTGCAATCTAGACAACAAGAACATGTGCACACCGACACTGAAACCTGTGCGCCAGGCTGTGGATTGCATCACCAGCGCATTTGTGCATCTTGAATGACTCAAGCGCGAGAAAATGCACCATGAATGACGCACATAGGACATATTTCAAGTAATATATTTCCTAAATAAATAGGCATCAATTGAATTAGTTTTAATCAGCCCCATAAGTCAGTGATTCTCAAACGTTGGTACATGTACTGCCAGTGGTACGCCAAATAATCGTTTAAAAAAATATCAAACACAGTGTTACTGTTCAAACTGTGTGTAATGTTACAGTGGCCAAACTATTAAATATACTTGGAAAATAAAACATCTGCCTGGTTTTTAATGAATATTTAGGCCTACTACGCTACTGTATTTTAATGTAGATCATTATGGTGGTGCTTGGATGGTGTTTTCTGAGGTTGCACTTAATGAAAAATGTTTGAGAACCACTGCCATAAATCACCCAGCAGCTATAAAATTATATAAGGAAATTGCTGAATAAACAATGTGTCTAATATTTGTTATTCCTGCCCATCCAAAATGTCGACACACACTTATGACGCAGGATTCTCGTCTGTCTGTGCAGCGCAAGCAACGATGTCGCAGTGTGTGGGACTGTCAGTTTGCACGTCTTTCTGACACAAAATAAAACACAAAATAGCGCTCGCAAAACGGTGACGGGTGTTGATAAATCACATTGCGCATGCTAGATAATTATATTTGCATTTTCTCCTCCCAGTATTGTGGGCGTTTTGATGATCAGGATATAATTAGCATATTAATGAAGAAGCAAAATTGATTGCACACTTTATTCTGCTCACTTAACAGACACGATCCACTTTGCACACGTTTTAGTAGATCAGCTTTGCGTGTGCTACCAAGTTTGCACATGTTTTAGTACACGCTAACCTTTAGTGAATCAGGCCCTAAATCTTCAGTGGCCACAAGTAGAATAATTCAAACAGTTTATTGTTTGTTTTTTTAAGAATAAAGTTGTGCTATGAAGGCCACTTGAGCATACTCTTTATGAAATACAATTAACAAAAATATATGTAATAGTGCTTAGATTTTTATAAGGTATATTGCAGTCATGTTACAAGGAAATATAATGCAACATTTCAGTATGAAATATAGATGAAAGTCTATGGTGGTAATTTTTGCCTTTCTTACAAAAGCTTTTTTTTTTCCTAACAGAATTTATGCATATACATTTTTTCCGTTTGTATTTTGTGAAATAAATCAAATTATACTGATCATTTCACTGAATAAAAATGTGGGAGCAAAATGTGTGTGTATGAAAATCCATTCATCCATCCATCCATTTTCTACCGCTTATTCCCTTTGGGGTCGCGGGGGGGCGCTGAGTGTTTTAAAATTCAGTTGTAAAAATTGAGTGTAAAAAAATCAGTATAAAAAAATTAAGTGCAAAAGAAATTCAGTTAAAAAAAATCAGTGCAGAAAAAAATTGTGTAAAAAAATCCATTGTATAAAAAATTAATTTGGCCTGTCGCACCAGGCCGTGCTTTATTTTTAGTTTGTTGGGGTTTTTCTGTTTTCCTGTCCTGCGCTCTTATTTTGTAGTTTTTACTTACTGTTTTCTTGTTCCCTATTCCCGCACCCGCTTTGTGTTAGCAATCAAGACTATTTAAGTTTGGCGGATGCTTTCTTTCTTTGTCTGGACTTTGTCATGATTGTCATATATGGATGTACTTTGAGGACACTTTTCCTGCTACACGTTTCGCTGTGTAAGTCTTTGCTGTATTCCAGAACTGTCATGTCTGTTGATCACGTTTTTGTTTGGCCATGTGCTATTTGTTTTTTGGACTCTTTTTAGTTCCTGGTTGTGCACTCTTGCTTGTTTTGTTTCCATGACTACTCATTAGTTTCACCTGTCTCACGTTTTGCACTTGTGCACCTGTCACTAATCATGTCAGTATTATTTAAGCTTTCAGTTGCCAGGCAGTCTGTCTGAGGACATTGCTTCTGCTACACATGCTACCTTTGATATTCGTGTCTGTTCATAGTTTCATGCTCCGCTCATGCCACAGTAAGTGTTGTTTGTTTTATGTTCATAGTTTTGCCTTTGTGCTAGTTTTTGTTTCTTAGCCAAGTTTGTACTTCCGCCTTGTGTGCGCCTTTAGTTTGTTCTTTTTTTTTAGTGTAAAAATAAATCATGTATAGCCTGGCCGGAGGCGGGCCCCATGACCCAAATAATAAAACTCATCATATCATAATTTTACAACAAACACATGTCTCTCTGCGTTTACCATTGTCAAGATTTAATCAAGTTTTAAAAATTAGCCTGCCAACTACTTTTGCTGAGATTTGCATTTTCACATTTTCCCGACATACATTCAGCACATTTACAGAATGTAGAAAACATATTAAAAAGGATCTGAACTTTTTTTTAAATTGAGTCTATCATTCAAATCCTTTTTTAAGACAAGAACACATATGTTTTTCTTTATTTATGCATTCCAATTCGTCAATAATCATTAGCAAAATCCCGACTATTCTAATTATAACAATGGATCCAATGGGAGCGCCTCTAAATAAGAACTAGTTGATCAATATAATAAACCCAGAATTCAATTTTTTACATGATATCTGTAAAAATGCAGATCTTTTGAAAATAAGCCTTATAATAGCCACAGACGGGAGAATATTTTTTTTTAAATCAGGATAAAATTTAGAGAAAATAGTTAAATGGTTTCACGAAATAATAAATTAACATCTTGCTAGGAATACAAATGATGCATGTGTTCGGAAATGGATGACTGATTTAAACATTTTAGACAAAGACACATAGAGTGATATTTACTGTACATCATTTAAATGCATTAAAAATAGGATAAGCCAAATACTTTTTTTCATTCATTTTTTCATTCATTTTTTATTTATCTCCTTCATTGATGTGCATTTGTGATCAATAGACAATTAAACTTTCGCAACTAAACACATATTTACACACCTATGCTTGAGAAGGAACAGGATGAAGAACATCTTATATTTCCTGCCCCCTTCAACGTAATAAGTAGTCTTACTTAATGGATAGCCCAGATTCACAAGCATACAAACCAAACAAATACATCCAAATATAATGAAAACAAACAAAAAACACACAAAAAAAACCAACAAAAAATATCATATTTTTCTTAATTTTCACATCGTTTTGGTAAAAACACCAGATTAGTAATGTTTACCTTTTTCGAGGCACATGTACTTTCTTGTTAATTAGGACTTTAATCGAGTATAATTAGGACTAGGTTCATAATTACAATTCCATTTTAATGAAAATAAAAGGGTCCTTCAGTACAACTTTCATCTGATATTTCTATTGTGTTAATAAAACTTTATTTTCATTACATTATACATGTTTTTGTGTAAGAACAAAGCAATTACTACATTGCATCTAATTCGTTAAAAAGGGGTAATATCTTGATCTGATCCCATGTTTGGGATCTCTAATTTACTTTTGTTATGTTGAAGGTATATAAGGACCACTTGAGCATAATCTTCACAAACAATGAAATCAGTGGTTCTTAACCTGGGTTCCAATGAACCCTAGGGGTTCGGTGAGTCGGGCTAAGGGGTTCGGCGGAGGTCAAGACACACCCGACTCATCGTGTAAATAAAAGCTTCTCCATATCGGCGTATTACGGATACGGCAACAGCAGAAGTCAGACTGATTTGCAGGTGTGTCATTTGTTGTGAGTTTATGCACTGTGTTGGTTTTGTTCTTTGAACAAGGTGATGTTCATGCACGGTTCATTTTATGCACCAGTAAAAAAACACGGTAACACTTTAGTATGGGGAACATATTCACCATTAATTAGTTGCTTATTAACATGCAAATTAGTAACATATTGGCTCTTAACTAGTCATTATTAAGTACTTATTAATGCCCTTTTTGGTGTGGCCTTATCATAACCCTAACACTTTAACCCTGGCCCTAACCCCCTAACCCTAACCAAATAACTTAAAATTAAGTATTTGTTCCTTAGAATATGTTCCCCATACTAAAGTGTTACCAAAAACATATAACTTTGTCTTGAATTTGAAAAAAAAAACATCATTTTATTTTTCACTAAAGAAGGGTTCGGTGAATGCGCATATGAAACTGGTGGGGTTCGGTACCTCCAACAAGGTTTAGAACTAGAGATGTCCGATAATATCGGCCTGCCAATAAATGCGTTAAAATGTAATATCGGAAATTATCGGTATCGTTTTTTTTCTATTATCGGTATGTTTTTTTGTTTTTTTAATTAAATCAACATAAAAAACACAAGATACACTTACAATTAGTGCACCAACCCAAAAAAACTTCCTCCCCCATTTACACTCATTCACACTCATTCACACAAAAAGGTTGTTTCTTTCTGTTATTAATATTCTGGTTCCTACATTATATATCAATATATATCAATACAGTCTGCAAGGGATACAGTCCGTAAGCACACATGATTGTGCGTGCTGCTGGTCCACTAATAGTAAAAATCTTTAACAGTTAATTTAACTAATTTCCATTAATTACTAGTTTCAATGTAACTTTTTTTATATTGTTTTACTTTCTTTTTTTATTCAAGAAAATGTTTTTAAATTATTTATATTATTTAATTTATTTTTTTATTTTTTTAAAGTACCTTATTTTCACCATACCTGGTTGTCCAAATTAGGCATAATAATGTGTTAATTCCACGACTGTGTATATCGGTTGATATCGGCATCGGTAATTAAAGAGTTGGACAATATCGGAATATCGGATTTCGGTAAAAAGCCATTATCGGACATCCGTATTAAGAACCACTGAATTAAATACAATAAACCAAAATATAAATGCACTACCATTTTTAAGAAGTATATTTGTCAGGCTTGTCCCAGACAGTTTGGTTAAGTTTTAGTTTTTCCTCTATGTTTGTTTTATTTCCTGTCAGCACTCTTATTTTGGTTCAGTTTCCTGTTTGTCATTATTATTGTCATTGTCGATGTCACTACTACCTGTCATAATACTTGTCGTTGTAGCTCTGTCTACTTTTTTTCACTCAGCTCATGTCATAGTTCCTTCGTGTCACAGTAAGTGTTTTTGTTTCTTGTCGACACTTAGCCTTTGTGCTATTTTAGTTCATAGCCAAGTTTGTTCTCCGCCTTGTGCGCGCCTTTTGTTTGTACCCTTTTGTTTGTTTTTTTGCTATAGTGTTAAATTAAATCATGTTTTCCTGGACAAAGCCTGCCATCTCTGCATCTTGGGGTTCGTCACCAACATACCCTGACATAATAATCCATCACTAACTGGAGGGGAAGGCAGGTTTAAATAGCAGCTGGCTGATTGACACCAGGTGTGGCCAGGTGCCAATCAGCCACAGCTGAGGGGACAGCACTCAGAGAGACAAACAGGAAACTGAACCAAAATAAGAGTGCTGACAGGAAATAAAACAAACACAGAGGAAAAACTAAAACTTAACCAAACTGTCAGGGACAAGCCTGACAATATTGTTGTCATATTACAAGAAAAACATCACAAAGTTACAATAATTAACTAATACAGTGGTACCTCAACGTACGAGTACATTAAATTACGAGTAATTTGAGATTTGAGCTGTCTCTCGGTTTTGTGTTGTGCTTTAAATATTACGCAATATGTATATCTAAATTCTCTCCATCTTCAAGAGAGCATCTACAACGTGCCAGGCGCTATCGAATGTGAGAGTTTGCACACTCATGTCGGTTACGACAACAAACTGGTGAAGATGCTAGATGTGGAGGATGTGCTGTGTTCACACGTGGTTTGCAGTTGTAAGGCCGGTTGAATGTACTGCCAAATTCTCTGAAACACCTTTGGAGACAACAAAGGGTGAAATCATTTGACATTCAATTCACAGGCAACAGTTGTCATGGAACTGTGGACCAGCTCTATACTCTCGGCAGGGTCCTTGAGGGTGCATGGGAGTTTGCCCAACCAGTCTACATGTGCTTTGTGGACTTGGAGAAGGCATTTGACCGTGTCCCTCGGGAGGTCCTGTGGGGAGTGCTCAGAGAGTATGGGGTATCGGACTGTCTGATTGTGGCTGTCCGCTCCCTGTACGATCAGTGTCAGAGCTTGGTCCGCATTGCCGGCAGTAAGTCGGACACGTTTCCAGTGAGGGTTGGACTCCGCCAAGGCTGCCCTTTGTCACCGATTCTGTTCATAACTTTTATGGACAGAATTTCTAGGCGCAGTCAAGGCGTTGAGGGGATCTGGTTTGATGGCTGCAGGATTAGGTCTCTGCTTTTTGCAGATGATGTGACCCTGATGGCTTCATCTGGCCAGGATCTTCAGCTCTCACTGGATCGGTTCGCAGCCGAGTGTGAAGCGACTGGGATGAGAATCAGCACCTCCAAGTCCGAGTCCATGGTTCTCGCCCGGAAAAGGGTGGAGTGCCATCTCCGGGTTGGGGAGGAGACCCTGCCCCAAGTGGAGGAGTTCAAGTACCTAGGAGTCTTGTTCACGAGTGAGGCAACAGTGGATCGTGAGATCGACAGGCGGATCGGTGCGGCATCTTCAGTAATGCGGACGCTGTATCGATCCGTTGTGGTGAAGAAGGAGCTGAGCCGGAAGGCAAAGCTCTCAATTTACCGGTCGATCTACGTTCCCATCCTTACCTATGGTCATGAGCTTTGGGTTATGACCGAAAGGACAAGATCACGGGTACAGGCGGCCGAAATGAGTTTCCTCCGCCGGGTGGCGGGGCTCTCCCTTAGAGATAGGGTGAGAAGCTCTGCCATCCGGGGGGAGCTCAAAGTAAAGCCACTGCTCCTCCACATCGAGAGGAGCCAGATGAGGTGGTTCGGGCATCTGGTCAGGATGCCACCCGAACGCCTCCCTCGGGAGGTGTTTAGGGCACGTCCAACCGGTAGGAGGCCACGGGGAAGACCCAGGACACGTTGGGAAGACTATGTCTCCCGGCTGGCCTGGGAACGCCTCGGGATCCCCCAGGAGGAGCTGGACGAAGTGGCTGGGGAGAGGAAAGTCTGGGCTTCCCTGCTTAGGCTGCTGCCCCCGCGACCCGACCTCGGATAAGCGGAAGAAGATGGATGGATGGATGGAGTTGTCATGGACAACTTGCAAGGCTTTATTCAGATAAAATAGCCTTTTAATGTCACAACGTTACATTTCTCATATTAGGGCTTTATTTATTTTACAATTATGACATTTTATTCTATTAATAATATCATTTTTGTCTCATTGCAATAACTTTTTTCTGGCAAAAACACGCCCTTAATCTCGGGAAAGTTGCATTTTTTTCGTTAATTGACGTCATTCTTATATCCTTGTGACTTTTTTTTCTTGCAAAATGACTGTTTTGTTCCTGCATATTTTCAGCTTGATTGCGCAGGTGTACCTAATAGTGTGTCCTGCGAGCGTGTGAAAAGCGGTTTTAACATCTGCGCCTTTGATGCTTTTGGGCCTCGAGCATGCTGCTTAATGAAAACCACCTTGACTGTTGGCATGTGTTGACCCAAACTATTTGGCCGAGTCTCCACAGAAACATTAAGAGCGACAAATTGTTTTATCAACGTAGCAAACAGTGTTATTTGCCCTTAATGTTTCCATTGGCAAACTCTAAACAAGGAAACATGTCCAGCCTGCTTCCTCCTAAGCGTTACGGATCATTGATAAAGAAAAAAAAAAATTCCTCTTTGCTTAAAGTGACAGATGTTGTTGTTGATGTTTTTTAATGTCTTCCTTTTCGTCAGGCCACAACAACAACTGCCACTCTTTAGCGTTGGCCATCAACCAGCTGGCTGCTGCAATGTTTACCGTGCAGAACAAGAACATACAGCAGCACCTCAAAGAGTTCCTCCTGGTGAGTACGTCATAATCATGCTTGAATATGCTGCTTGGAAAAAAAATGCATTCGTCAATAAAATGGTTCACACATATGACCTTGGACTCAGAGAAACTCCTGAGCAAGTGGCATCTGCAAACCCCAAAACCAGTGAAGTTGGCACGTTGTGTAAATTGTAAATACAAATGAAATACGATGATTTGCAAATCCTTTTGAACTTATATTCAATTGAATAGACTGCAAAGACAAGATATTTAATGTTCGAAATGGAAAAGGTTGTTATTTTTGGGGGGAATTTGATGCCTGTAACATGTTACAAAAACGCTGGCACAAGTGGCAAAAAGACTGAGAAAGTTTAGGAATGCTCATCAAACACTTATTTGGAACATCCCACAGGTGAACAGGCTAATTGGGAACAGGTGGGTGCCACACTGCAAAAACTGAAATCTAAGTAAGATTAAATATCTCAAATAAGGGTGATATTTGCTTATTTTCTGTCTAATACGATAATTATTCTCACTAAGCAGATTTTATGTTAGAGTGTTTTACTTGTTTTAAGGGTTTTGGTCCTAAATTATCTCAGTAAGATATTCAATCAATCAATCAATCAATGTTTATTTATATAGCCCTAAATCACAAGTGTCTCAAAGGGCTGCACAAGCCACAACGACATCCTCGGTACAAAGCCCACATAAGGGCAAGGAAAAACTCACCCCAGTGGGACGTCGATGTGAATGACTATGAGAAACCTTGGAGAGGACCGCATATGTGGGTAACCCCCCCCCCCCCCTCTAGGGGAGACCGAATGCAATGGATGTCGAGTGGGTCTGACATAATATTGTGAGAGTCCAGTCCATAGTGGGGCCAGCAGGAAACCATCCCGAGCGGAGACGGGTCAGCAGCGCAGAGATGTTCCCAGCCGATGCACAGGCGAGCGGTCCACCCCGGGTCCCGACTCTGGACAGCCAGCACTTCATCCATGGCCACCGGACCTGTACCCCCCCCTCCCTCCACAAGGAAGAGGGGAGCAGAGGAGAAAAGAAAAGAAACGGCAGATCAACTGGTCTAAAAGGGGGGTCTATTTAAAGGCTAGAGTATACAAATGAGTTTTAAGATGGGACTTAAATGCTTCTACTGAGGTAGCATCTCTAATTGTTACCGGGAGGGCATTCCATAGTACTGGAGCCCGAATAGAAAACGCTCTATATTACATTACAGCTGGTTGCTGAGATTCTATGACCTATATTGAGTAAAACATGCTTGAAACTAGAATATCAACTGTTGCAAAGCTGTGTCATCAACACTAAACAAGTATAAAACTACTTTGTTTTAAAATATAATTTCTTATTTCAAGTATGAAAAAAAAAAATCATGATTTTGACACAATTGTGTCTCATAATCAAAACAGATGACAGCTAAATGGACTTTGCTGTTTTATTTTCAATGAAACAATAGTAGTACAGTTGGCACAGTACAGTAAACATTTAACATTTGACATTTCAAACAATTTTGAACAGAAATAGTTCATGCACATTCAGATAAATTCCTCAATATTACAATTAAAAAAAAATTGGCCGGGGGTCAAGCTGTATATATGCGCACTAATTGACTGAAAGAGCACGCACTTGGCGCGATGATGTCATGTTATCCATGGAAAGATGCATTTTTAGACCAAATGATTTGCCTGAGCGGCTAGGAGACCCCGAGAGTAACAAGCGGTTGCCTTGTTGCCTTTCCATTAAGAACAATAAACTAGTTTTTAGTATAAGTTTGCTGGTTTCGAGAAATGCATATCATTATGTCATTTACTTAATTTAAGAATATTTTTCAACATATTGAGCAAAAATTTCTCTTTTTTTTCTACAAAGAAAAGTGCACTTGTTATTCAATCAATCAATCAATCAATGTTTATTAATATAGCCCTAAATCACAAGTGTCTCAAAGGGCTGCACAAGCCACAACGACATCCTCGGTACAGAGCCCACATAAGGGCAAGGAAAAACTCACCCCAGTGGGACGTCGATGTGAATGACTATGAGAAACCTTGGAGAGGACCTTAGTGAAAATATACTTATTTTAATGTATTTTGGGGTTCATTGAGGTTAGCTAATTTTACTTGTTTTGGAAAGTCTTGACAAGCCAAACTTTCTTGTTCTATTGGCAGATAATTTTGCTTAGTTCAAATAAAATACCCTCACTTTTGTTTTTTTGTTTTTTTTGTTTTTGAACACTGACTTTTTGCAGTGCATGATTGGGTATAAAAGCAGCTTCCATGAAATGCCCAGTCATTCACAAACAAGGATGGGGCGAGGGTCACCACTTTGTGAACAAATGCGTAAGCAAATTGTTTAAGAGCAACATTTCTCAACCAGCTATTGCAAGGAATTTAGGGATTTCACCATCTACGGTCCGTAATATCATCAAAAGGTTCAGAGAATCTGGAGAAATCACTGCACGTAAGCGATGATATTACGGAACTTCGATCCCTTGGGAGGTACTGCATCAAAAACTGACATCAGTGTGTAAAGGATATCACCACATGGGCTGAGGAACATTTCAGAAAACCACTGTCAGTAACTACAGTTCGCCGCTACATCTGTAAGTGCAAGTTAAAACTCTACTATGCAAAGCGAAAGCCGTTCCTCAACAACACCCAAAAACGCTGCCGGCTTCGCTGGGCCTGAGCTCATCTAAGATGGACTGATGCAAAGTGGAAAAGTGTTCTGTGGTCTGACGAGTCCACATTTCAAATTGTTTTTGGAAACTGTGGACGTCGTGTCCTCCGGAACAAAGAGGACAATAACCATCCAGGTTGTTCTAGGCGCAAAGTTCAAAAGCCAGCATCTGTGATGGTATGGGGGTGTATTAGTGCCCAAGGCATGGGTAACTTACACATCTGTAAAGGCACCATTAATGCTGAAAGATAAATACAGGTTTTGGAGCAACCTATGTTGCCATTCAAGCAACGTTATCATGGACGCCCCTGCTTATTACTGCAAGACAATGCCAAGCCACGTGCTACAACAGCGTGGCTTCATAGGAAAAGAGTGTGGGTACTAGACTGGCCTGCCTGTAGTCCAGACCTGTCTCCCATTGAAAAGGTGTAGCACAATATGAAGCCTAAAATAGCACAACAGAGACCCCGGACTGTTGAACAACTTCAGCTGTACATCAAACAAGAATGGCAAATAATTCCACTTCAAAAATGTGTCTAATCAGTTCCCAAACCTTTACTGAGTGTTGTTAAAAGGAAAGGCCATGTAACACAGTGGTAAAAATGCCCCTGTGACAACTTTTTTGCAATGTGTTGCTGCCATTGAATTCTAAGTTAATGATTATTTGCAAAAGAAAATTAAGTTTCTCAGTTGGAACATTACATATCTTGTCTTTGCAGTCTATTCAATTGAATATAAGTTGAAAAGGATTTGCAAATCATTGTATTCTGTTTTTATTTACCATTTACACAATGTGCCAACTTCACTGGTTTCGGGTTTTGTACATTAGCATTAATGATTTGGCATGGTGAGTTCAACACCTTCAGTTTTGGTAATGAAAACTACAACTTAGATGCACGTTAGCCGGTGTGTAATAAGTAGGGATATGTATATTGTGTACTGGTAATTTTTGAGACTGGTCAGTCCAGGAAGACCGTTAAGGTTCTGGACTAATAATATGGCTATGGGTATTTTTTTATCCAGTGACGATGTCTCATTCAGTTCAAGTGCCACTACTATATGCACAGGTAGACAATAATCGGCTTAAAATTTCACAAATAAGGAAGCAACACCACACAAAAGTTTGTAACACAACAGTATTGTCGTCCACAAAAAAGTGAACATTTTAAATAATCCCTGGGTCTTTTTGTTTACATAATACACTCACGACACTGGCTGTCAACACTGGCTTCCAGTCCGTCACTCAAATAGGACCGTGTGCAACATAAACACAAGTAACAATGCACACCCACTTAACATGATACAGTAATTGTTTGCATTGATTTATATTGTATATTTGATATGAGATATCCCGTTAAAAATCATACAAATGAACATGAATATCGTAGTCATTTTTTTAAATTGTATTTAATATTGTATTACTATTATTTTACATTTTATTATAGGGACAAGCTGTAGAAAATGTATGAGTGGATATGCAGAGTGTAATTGTAATGAAAAGAAACACATTGATGGAGCTGTGTGGTCGTTACAAGATGATGACATAACCACTGCCAACATATTTGACTTGTTTGAAGACTTTAAAAAGTTTATAAAGTGTTTATAAAACACTTCCCTGCTTTGAGATGTTATATCATGATGAAAAATATTTAAAACAGCATTTTTTCACATTTTTATTTACACAAAATATACTGACGATTACTGTAATCGATAAGGAATATCGATAAGTGTTTATGTATCGATAAAATCCTAACGATATGCATCCCTAGTAAGAAGTACAGTACTTACAGTATAAACACTTTGTAGGACTCAACAAAAGAAAAGACTGGCACATTCAAGTCTAACATAGTTGAAAAGTGACTCAGAAGTGTAAGAAAACAAGATATGACAACTAAACAGAACAGTTATAATCAGCTCACTGTTAAATGTTACATTTTTAAAAATTGTATGTTATTCATTCACAATAAAAATTAATTTGCACATTAAATTGTTAGAATTGAGTACAGGTATCGATGCCCGGGTACGGGAAAATGGCACTGTATCTGTTCAAAAGGTAGCAAACATAGTAGCATACACAACAGTTCATCTACATTTTAATAGGATCTAAATCTAACAAATTCAACAATAAAATCCTTAGTCAAAGATTATTAAAAAACAGTTTTAGTGGATTGTGTGCAAGACTATAGTCTCTAGGCCAGGGGTCAGCAACCCGCGGCTCCGGAGCCGCATGCGGCTCTTTGATCACTCTGATGCGGCTCAGCTGCATACTTGCTGACCTCCCCGATTTTCCCGGGAGACTTCCGGATTTTGGTGCCTCTCGCAGAAACCTCCCGGGATTTTCACCTTAACAATGATAATAAGGGCGTGCCGTGATGGTACAGCATTTAGCGCCCTCTACAACCTGTATAAGCAGCGTGCCAGCTCAGCTCTTTTTAATGAATCTTCTGTTTGCACAAGTACGTGACAGCAAGGCATACTTAGTCAACAGCCACACAGGTTACACTGACGGTATCCATATAAAACAACGTTAACCCTCTTACTAATAATGCGCCACACTTTGAACCAAAACCAAACAAGAATGACAAACACATTTCGGGAGAACATCTGCACTTTAACACAACATGAACACAACAGAACAAATACCCAGAATCCCATGCAGCCCTAACTCTTCCGGGCTACATTATACACTCCCGCTACCACCAAACCCCGCCCCCACCCCAACCCTGCTCCCTTACATATCACCCCCCCCTCGTAGGTCTGTTGAGGTGGGCGGGGTTTGGTAGCTGGGGGGCTGTGTATAATGTAGCCCGGAAGAGTTAGGGCTGCATGGAATTCTGGGTATTTGTTCTGTTGTGTTTATGTTGTGTTAAGGTGCGGATGTTCTCCCGAAATGTGTTTGTCATTCGTGTTTGGTGTGGGTTCACAGTGTGGCGCATTATTAGTAAGAGTGTTAAATTTTTTTATACCTCCACCGTCAGTGTAACCTGTGTGGTTGTTGACCTTGCTGTCACTTACGTGAGCATGCAGAAGCCCCATACACCGTGTGGCTGGGCCGGCACGCTGGTTGTAGTGGGCGTTAAATTTGTTGCATTAGCTCGTTGTAGTGCAGGATAAAAGAGCAATAAGGTGCAGATATAAATAGATTTACTGTACAGATAAATATTGCACTTTTGCATATGCATCCACGTTTACGGATGTATGTTATATTGTCTTTATATTCCAGCGAGTTAATCCATTTTTGGGGGGAATTGAGGGGATTATTATGATGCGTTCAAGAGTCTTATGGTCTGAGAGAAGAAGCTGTTACAGAACCTGGAGGTTCTGCTATGGAGGCTACAGAACCTCTTTCTAGAGTCCAGCAGTGAAAACAGTCCTCGGTGGGGCTGGTAGGAATCTCTACAGATTTTCTGAGCCCTGGTCAGGCAGCGGCTTTTTGCGATCGGACAAACAACTAGTGTGCCTGAATCACTGATAGAGATCAAGCATTGTTGTTTTCACAGAGTTGTTCCAATCCGTGTTTTATTGTCCCGCACACAGCTCGCGTCTTCCTGTCTGCTTCAGATGGGACAAAACTTGGAGAAAGCCGAGAACAAAAACAGAGACTCTATCTACCTGCTTCTACACATGGTAGGCTCGCCTGTGAAGTGACCTGGGAACAGAACAGTTTGGAAGATAAAGTCAACAATTATGAAAACAATGGATGACATCATCATTTTGTGTTTATTTGAAAAAGACACCATCTTTATCCTTGCACATAACTTGTTGTCTGTTTAGATTGTGGAGGAGTCTCCGTTCTTGAGCCAAGACATGCTGGAGAGCTGCTTCCCATACGTCCTGCTCCGGAACGCCTACCGAGAAATGTACAGGTCCGTCATCATCACCCTCGGGTGAAGACATCACTTTGATTTACCGTCTAACGTGTCTTTAAATGTGCATTAAGTGTGTGTGAGAATATACAGGACTGTTAACAGTTTTTAATGATTAAACTAATTCTTGAGTGCTGTGAATATTTACTGAATGTTTCAAACCGTGCATCGCCTTTTCATTTCTTTTTTTAACTCATATTGCACGAGCAAAACTAGTGTGCGCTGGAGCCTATCCCAGCTACACTCAGGCGGAAGGCAGGTTACGCCATGGATCAGTCGTAGGTAGGTAGGTCTTTATTGTCATTGCACAAGTACAACGGAACTTTGTTTTCAGCACAAACCCGTTCAAGGTTAGACAAACAAACAGGGTACAGGGTTACAGAACAGGAACGCTGATGGGTCGCCACAAGGCGCCCCGTAAAAGATGGGGAAAAGGGTAAACGCTGGGGAAGGATGAGTAAAAAAATACAATCTAGTGGGAAAAAAAACCTTCATAGCAAAGCACATACACATATTACAACATACATCTCGAGACTTGCAACAGAGGGGAGGGAGTGGGGGGCACGGTAACAGGCTGCAGCTCTTCAGGCGCTGCCCAGCTGTCCATCACTCCTAAGGGATCCGCGTCAAGGGCGTTGGATGGGGCGTGGGGTATGTGTGTGTGGCGTATATTTTTTGTGGATGCGTGTGTGTGTGTAAGCCTGCCACGTGTCTCTGTTCCGCGGTCTACTTGCCAGTCAGTCCAAAGTCAACGACAACAGGTGTGTGTCCGTGAGAGACAAGAAGGGAGTTTGTTGTGCCTTCGCTGCACTGTCCTTCAGGAGAGTATTGAAGTCGCCACCTCATCGCTGGGCCAACACAGAAAAAGGGCTAAAAAACACCAATAGATTTAAAAAAAAGTTTTAATCTTTAAGACAAATACAATAATTAGTATATACTAAAACAAGTATGATGGCTAAAAGTCAGTGGTGGGCTGTGCATTTCTCACCCAGGCTTTTCACCTCGCAGGCCAATTCGACGTCGGTGTTGTGCCAAAATGTGATTCCCTGCCAAAAAGGTCTTTCCTTCGCGGAGGGGCGCATCACTCGCTAAACCTGCATGGCTTAGTTTCATCTGTTCACAGCAGATTACTAGGTGTAAGACAAACACTTTATCTTCCTAGTTCTTCTACCAGTTAGTTTTTTGTGGCTTTCTATGGCTCATATGGTTCAGGTGCCACTTCCTGTTTTCACAACTTGTGATTGGATTCTCACTTGGTACTCCCAAGTGAGTATCCAATCACAGCGTTAGGCCAGCTAGTGATCTGATTGGCTATCGCGATTATCTATCAACTGTATGTGCCCGTTCACTTACAGTGCACACTGTTGATTCTGAAGGATCCGGGCAGATTTGGTACAGCATGGCAACATAAGCTAGCTGAATTCTGATTGGATACAAACTCTAAACTAAGAACAACAGCATTGGAAGGAGCATAATATGACATGAAGAAAATATGAATACTTTTAGATATTTAGGTAAAGTAAATACAAAAATACTTATGATCATGATTTCTCGTTAAGTTAGGCCAGCAGAGAAGGCCTTGCTGGCCCTGACGGCACACCACTGCTAAAAGTACACCGATAAGAAATGTAGCAAGTAAAACACACATTTTTCAAAGTAAAACACAAACTGTAGGAAAAACTGCTTGATTGAACACAATTCAATCAATTCGCTTTAGTTTAAGCTTTAGTGGGTAGTTTTGACTCTGCCAGTAATTGGTAACGAGCCAACCAACTGTATTCACGTCCATCAATCAATCAAAGTTTACTTATATAGCCCTAAATCACGAGTGTCTCAAAGGGCTGCACAAGCCACAACGACCTCCTCGGCTCAGATCCCACATCACGGTAAGGAAATACTCAACCCAATTGATGACAATGAGAACGTCCATGTATCTATACTGTATGTGCACAACAGTTGACTACATTCTTACCTGTGTCACTCTTTAAACTCCTTGTGCAGGTCTGCTTGTCCTATAAGTGTTTACCTAAGTTTGAAGTAATGCCACCTTTGGCGAGGCATGTTTTTAAAACACCGCTTGCAGAGTATTTATTACTTAACTTTTGTTGTTAGTTCTGAAGCCCAATTACCTCCATATTGTGCATGGCACACCCTCTTTATTAACCGGTGGAATTGCTCTTTCTGCCATTATTCCTCTCTAAATGTTTCTGCTTGTGTGTGCTCTGTGTGTGTGTTGACTCACTCAACATGGCCCTCAGCTCATAATACCAGCAATGTCACATGCACATGAAAAAAAAGTATCAATATTTTTAGGGATGTCCGATAATGGCTTTTTGCCGATTTCCGATATTCCGATTTTGTCCAACTCTTTAATTACCGATACCGATATCAACCGATATATGCAGTCGTGGAATTAACACATTATTATGCCTAATTTGGACAACCAGGTATGGTGAAGATAAGGTACTTTAAAAAAAAATAAAAAAAATAAGATAAATAAATTAAAAACATTTTCTCGAATAAAAAAGAAAGTAAAACAATAAAAAAAACAGTTACATAGAAACTAGAAACTAGTAATGAATGAAAATGAGTAAAATTAACTGTTAAAGGTTAGTACTATTAGTGTACCAGCAGCACGCAAAATCATGTGTGCTTACGGAAGTATCCCTTGCAGACTGTATTGATATATATGTATATATAATGTAGGAACCAGAATATTAATAACAGAAATAAGTGTGTATCTTGTGTTTTTTATGTTGATTTAATAATAAAAAATACAAAAAAAATACGATACTGATAATAAAAAAACGATACCGATAATTTTCGATATTACATTTTAACGCATTTATCGGACATCTCTAAATATTTTTCAAAAGCATCATAATATAGGGGTGTCACAATTTGTTTTAATAATGATTCAACTCAAATCATTATTTGATGTTGTCGATAAGATTCATGGACGATACTAGTTTATTTACAGCGAGACGATCCCAAACAATTCAGTGAGTTGGAATTGCTTTAGTTACTTTTTAGCAAAAAAAAAACTACCAGTGAGAGTGTGAAATAAATACTGGGTAGTGGATATCGCAGTTAAAGTGTCCTATATTCCTGATTTTTTTGTAAGGGAAGTATGTATACATTAATTATGGATATAAACAAATAAACAACAATTAATGGCCAATGCATTCACATATTTGAATAAAGTGCAACCAACACTTTACGTTGAATTAACAACAGCAAACATTTTCTGCTGACATTTCCAACATTCAAAAATTATTGAATACAATATTAATATAAAAAAAAATGAAGTGCAACCAAATCTTTTCGAGTTAAATGAGCAGTAGTTTGACATGCTGCTACTCTCATTTTAATGAAACTGCTACGGTGGCCAAGAAAAGCCACAACAGATGCAAATGTCACAACACAACAACATAGAAGCCACAACACAACTTTCAGCTATAGTATGGTTGCAAAAGCCACAACAAACACAAACGCCACAACACAACAACTAAAAGCCAATTGCACAACAATGAAAAGTTAACTTTTCCAGTTAACTTTTACAATAATACTAATAAACCATGTTCATAACACCATTTTCAACCTTCCGCCACACCTGCTCCGTTGGCGAAACTTGCTTTGCTGTCACTTCTCTTGTGTTTGTCACCTCCTTTGTGGCTTGAAGTTGTGTTGCGGCTTTATCTTGTTGTGTTGTGGCATTTGTATTTGTTGTGGCTTTTGCAATCGTGCTGTAGCTGAAAGTAACTTTGTTGTAATTGATGATAGTCTTGTAGCATTTGCATTTGTTGCGAATTTTCTCAGCCACCGTAGGTATCCACTTGAGGAACGTTCAACATTGTTATCATTAAAAGTGTTAAACTTCATATAAAGTCTGCCGTTCTTAAATATTGTCATGATCCGTGGCCCGGATCATGTTTTGTTATGTTCTGTTAGTTTTGGACTCTCTGAGTTCCTGTTTGGGCACCTCTGGGTTTGTTTTAGTTTCCATGGGGATTAATTGGGTTCACCTGCCTCTTGTTAGTGGTCGGCACGCTCAGCTGCTGTCAACCACTAATCAGAGAGCTATTTATTCACCTTGCCACGCTCAGTCTGGCTTCAACATTTGCTACATGCAACAGTTACATTGGGTAAATTTCTTGTCTCTTATGCTTCTCGCCTCAGCTTCCCGTGCGATCGGCACGCTTTCCTTTTGCTTGTTGTCTGTTTTTGGTACGTGTTTGATTTTTGAGGAATAAATCATGTTCCTACCTGCACGCCTTGTCCGGAGTGGTCCGTCTGCATCCCGGGAGAACGAACCACGCAGTAAGCTTCGACAACCCCCTGCCGTGACAGATATAATGTTTTCCTTTTTCTGGTATTGATAAAAAAAAACAATTGATTCCCTTTTAAAATGATCTTGGTTCGCTTCGATACTTACATTCCGGAAAGCCAACTTGCCGAGCACCGATTGAAATAGTTGAATTTTAGGAATATCAATTTTATATTGATCATTCAATGCAGCCCTAGTATAATACAGACTACCGTTGTACTTTGTTAGTAGCTGTATACCATAAAACCCTAGGGTGTATGAAACCATACACTGACACAAGGTTCGTACACCAAAGCATATTTTTATTCGGTCTGTGGTTCGTAAACCGAAAAGTTCTTACATTGAATGGTTCATAAAAGGAGGTTCCACTTTACGCAATAATTACGTTTTGGTACAGTATGCGTAAAGTAGGTCAGAAAAATTCCAGGACTTGTGTGACAGACAAACAATACCGAAATATTTAAAATCCAAAATATTGTCATGTCTGTGTGACCATGTTTTGTATTAGTCATGTTTTGTTTTGTTTAGTTATTGGACTCTTTAGTTTCTGGTTTTTCGCTACCTAATCTTGTTTCCATGATTACCCATTAGTTTCACTTGTTCCACGTTTGGACTCATTGTGCACTCTTGTTTGTCACCATAGCAACCCATTAGTTTTTCACCTGTCACGTCACGCACCTGTTTCACGTTTTGAGTCACGCACCTGTTTTCGTTAATCATGTCTGTAGTATTTAAGTTCATTGTTTTCAGTTTGTCTTTCTGGCGACATCCCTCATTCATACCCCTGACACACTCTCCACACACCCTTATGACCCTTGCTGCGCTTTTTCATGCCGTTTTTTCGTCCAAGTAAGTTTTCTTTATTCATGCCATAGTTTGCAAGTTTTGTTTAATTGTTCATAGTTTCTGCCAATGTGCAAGTTTTGTGTTTATAGTCAAGTTTTGTACTTCCGCCCTTGTGCGCGCCTTTTGTTTGCATCCTTTTTTTGTAGTTATAGTGTTTAAATAAATCATGTACTCCCCTTCACGCCACGTATGGTCCAAATATTTTGCACCTCGGGAGAACAAACCATGCCACAGTCCCAGTCGTGACAAATATAAGATTTTGCGTTCAAAGTAATCGCCCCGGAGTTGAACACAATCCCAACAACTGCAATGCTGGAACTTTTACTGCACCTAGACTACCGTGAGCCAAAGACTTGATTTCACTAAGTGTGTTCACACAGCAGATGTGGAATTTTATCACAAGGCAGTTGCACTTCCTGTCCCTCACTTAAGGACCAGTACCCTACCAAATGTTCCATACCAAAATAAACGAATCACAATAATTTATAGTCAAAATCTCTGTGGTTTATCCTTTATACAGTGCTCAATACCGGTGTAGAGCGGGATATATGTTAGGTCTGGAAAAAAACACAGAGGCTATATCGTCTCTACAAGCCTGTTTCACAGGTTTCCATGCTCTTCAGGGGATTTTACACCTGAAGAGCATGGAAACTTGCGAAACAGGCTTGTAGGGATGAAATAACATGTGTTTTTTCCTGACCTAACGTGTATATATATATATATATATATATATATATATATATATACATATATATATATACCGTATTTTTCCGACTAAAAGTCGCAGTTTTTTTCATAGTTTGGCCGGGGTGCGACTTATACTCAGGAGCGACTTATGTGTGAAATTATTAACACATTACCGTAAAATATCAAATAATATAATTTAGCTCATTCACGTAAGAGACTAGACGTATAAGATTTCATGGGATTTAGCGATTAGGAGTGACAGATTGTTTGGTAAACGAGGTGTTTGGTACGTTAACATACCAGGCACATTCTCAGTTGGTTATTTATGCGTCATATAACGTACACTTATTCAGCCTGTTGTTCACTATTCTTTATTTATTTTAAATTGCCTTTCAAATGTCTATTCTTGGTGTTGGGTTTTATCAAATAAATTTCCCCAAAAAATGCGACTTATATATGTTTTTTTCCTTCTTTATTGTGCATTTTCGGCCGGTGCGACTTATACTCCGGAGCGACTTATACATATATATATATATACATGTATGTATGTATGTACATATGTGTATGTATATATATATATATATATATATGTGTATACCGTATTTTCCGCACTATAAGGCGCACCTAAAAACCACAAATTTTTCTCAAAAGCTGACAGTGCGCCTTATAACCCGGTGCGCTTTATATATGGATAAATATTAAGATTCATTTTCATAAAGTTTCGGTCTCGCAACTTCGGTAAACAGCCGCCATCTTTTTTCCCCGTAGAAGAAGCGCGCGGTGCATGCTGGGATATGTGACGTTTCATTTCCATTTGTGTGTTTATGTAAAGACCCCAAAATGGCTCCTATTAAGTGTGTTGTCTGTCTAATTATAAATAATGCAGACGAGGCGTGTTAACTGAGTTCTCAACGTTTACTCACAGCGTGCTCATAACCACATTCTAACTCCCAGCATACAACAACGCTTCTCAGGGCTACCGCGCATGCTCGTAACTATCGTTGCATGCTGGGTAGTGTAGTTGTTATATTTGCTAGCTCATAACATCACATTAAGAGACACGCTTACGCGCTTAATTCAATACTCGCCGTCATTCCGGGTGGATTGACAAAAGACCTCCAGCCGCTAGATATTGGTGTCAACAGGGCATTCGAAGCTAGACTGCTAACTGCGTGGGAACAGTGGATGACAGAAGGCGAACACACGTGACGTTCACCAAGACAGGGAGGCAGGGAGACAGCGCCAGACGACATTTTGGATCCCACATTCGCCCAACTTTTCAATTCGGACAACGAAGGAGAATAATTCGAGGGATTTATGAATGAAGAATAACTTCAGAAAGTGAGCGTTATGTTTATTTTGTGTGTTGTGACATTAACGTTCGAGCAACATTATGTTGCTACTGCTCTGCACTATTTTGAATTTTACTATGTTTGTGATTGCACATTTGCGTACATTTTGGGAGTGAACAGAGTTGTTAGAACGCTGGTTTTTAATATATTATTAAAGTTTTAAATTTGAATTTGTTTTAACTATTAAATGAACCAAAAATATGACTTATTTTATCTTTGTGAAAATATTGGACACAGTGTGTTGTCAAAACACTATTGTTCATTTTTTTTATGTTTATAAATGTCTAATGATAATGTCAATGAGAGTTTTTTTAATCACTGCTATGTTGAAATTGTAATTAATGATGCTGTTGTTGATAATATTCATTTTTGTTTCACTACTTTTGGTTTGTTCTGTGTCGTGTTTGTGTCTCCTCTCAATTGCTCTGTTTATTGCAGTTATGAGTGTTGCTGGGTCGGGTTTGGTTTTGGAATTGGATTGCATTGTTATGGTATTGCTGTGTATTGTTTTGTTGGATTGATTAATAAAAATTAAAAAATAAAATAAAAATTAAAAAAATAAAATAGATTTAAAAAAAAAGGAGAATCAATTCTGAATCGCACAACGTGAGAATCACGATCGATTTTTACCCACACCACTAGTATATATATATATATATATATATATATATATATATATATATATATATATATATATACATACATACATCCACCCACTTTCTACCGCTTGTCCCATTCGGGGTAGCGGGGGGGCTGGAGCCTATCTCAGCTGCATTCGGGCGGAAGGCGGAGTACTCTTCAGGAGTCCCGACACAACCTAAAAATGGAAGAAAATGCATATTTTACAGAAAAAATAATTTGCGAAAATGTCGTAAGGGGGGACCCTTACAAAAAATTCAAAAAAACGCACTAGCTTCAGCAGCACATTTCTGGTGCTGTAGTTGTATAAAATGTCTCAAAACATCATCAGGAGTCCCGACACAACCTGAAAATGGAAGAAAAAAAGGTTTTACGTAAAAAAAGTTTGCTAAAATGTCGTAAGGGGGGACCCTTACGAAAAATTCAAAAAAACGGACTAGCTTCAGCAGCACA
Source organism: Nerophis lumbriciformis (assembly GCF_033978685.3). Lineage (NCBI taxonomy): Eukaryota > Metazoa > Chordata > Actinopteri > Syngnathiformes > Syngnathidae > Nerophis > Nerophis lumbriciformis. The sequence goes on along the minus strand of NC_084550.2, from coordinate 37,840,887 downwards.
TTTCTGGTGCTGTAGTTGTATAAAATGTCTCAAAATGTCATCAGGAGTCCCGACACAACCTAAAAATGGAAAAAAATGCATATTTTACAGAAAAAAAAAATTTGCTCAAATGTCGTAAGGAGGGACCCTTACGAAAAACTCAAAAAAACGGACTAGCTTCAGCAGCACATTTCTATTGCTGTAGTTGGATAAAATGTCTCAAAACATCATCAGGAGTCCCAAAACAACCTAAAAATGGAAGAAATGCATATTTTACAGAAAAAAAAATTGCTAAAATGTCGTAAGGGGGTACCTTTACGAAAAATTCAAAAAAACGGACTAGCTTCAGCAGCACATTTCTGGTGCTGTAGTTGTATAAAATGTCTCAAAACGTCATCAGGAGTCCCGTTACAACCTGAAAATGGAAGAAAAAAAAGGTTTTACGGAAATATTTTTTTGCTAAAACGTCATAAGGGGGGACCCTTACGAAAAATTCCAAAAAACGGACTAGCTTCAACAGCCTATTTCTGGTGCTGTAGTTGTATAAAATGTCTCAAAACGTCATCAGGAGTCCCGACAACCTGAAAATGGAAAAAAAAAAAGATTTGACAGAAAAAAAATTTTGCTAAAATGTCGTAAAGGGAACCCTTACGAAAAATTTAAAAAAAACGGACTAGCTTTAGCAGCACATTTCTGGTGCTGTAGTTGTATAAAATGTCTCAAAACGTCATCAGGAGTCCCGACACAACCTAAAAATGGAAAAAAAACTGCATATTTTACAGAAACATTTTTTTTTTCTAAATTGTCGTAAGCGGGGACCCTTACGCAAAAATAAAAAAAACGGACTAGCTTCAGCAGCACATTTCTGGTGCTGTAGTTGTATAAAATGTCTCAAAACGTCATCAGGAGACCCGACACAACCTGAAAATGGAAGAAAAAAAAGGTTTTTACAGAAAAAAAAATTTGCTCAAATGTCGTAAGGGGGGATCCTTCCAAAAAATTTAAAAAAAAACGGACTAGCTTCAGCAGCAGATTTCTGGTGCTGTAGTTGTATAAAATGTCTGAAAACGTCATCAGGAATCCCGACAACCTGAAAATGGAAGAAAAAAAAGGTTTTACGTAAAAAAAATGTTGCTAAAATGTCGTATGGGGGGACCCTTACGAATAATTCAAAAAAACGGACTACCTTCAGCAGCACAGTTCTGGTGCTGTAGTTGTATAAAATGTCTCAAAAATGTCATCAGGAGTCCCGACACAACCTTAAATTGGAAGAAAAAAAAGGTTTTACGGAAAAAAAATGTTGCTAAAATTTCGTAAGGGGGGACCCTTACGAAAAATTCAAAAGAACGGACTTGCTTCAGCAGCACATTTCTGGTGCTGTAGTTGTATAATATGTCTCAAAACATCATCAGGAGTCCCAAAACAACCTAAAAATGGAAGAAAATGCATAATTTGCACACATTTTTTTTTTGCTAAAATGTCGTAAGGGGGGACCCTAACGAAAAATTCAAAAAAACGAACTAGCTTCAGCAGCACATTTCTGGTGCTGTAGTTGTATAAAATGTCTCAAAACGTCATCAGGAGTCCTGACACAACCTAAAAATGGAAGAAAATGCATATTTTATGGAAAGAACATTTTGCTACAATGTCGTTAGGGGGCACCCTTACGAAAAAAATTTAAAAAACAGACTAGCATCAGCAGCACATTTCTGGTGCTGTAGTTGCATAAAATGTCTCAAAACGTCATCAGGAGTCCCGACACAACCTGAAAATGGAAGAAAAAAAAGGTTTTACGGAAAAAAAAATGTTGCTAAAATGTCGTAATTTTTTTTTGCTAAAATGTCGTAAGGAGGGACCTTTACGAAAAATTTTAAAAAAACGGACTAGCTTCAGCAGCAGTTTTCTGGTGCTGTAGTTGTATAAAATGTTTTAAAACGTCATCAGGAGTCCCGAAAAAACCTAAAAATGGAAGAAAATGCATATTTTACGGAAAAAAAAAAATTTGCTCAAATGTCGTAAGGGGGGACTCTTACAAAAAATTCAAAAAAAGGACTAGCTTCAGCAGCACATTTCTGGTGCTGTAGTTGTATAAAATATCTCAAAACGTCATCAGGAGTCCCGACACAACCTGAAAATGGAAGAAAAGAGAGGTTTTACGGAAAAAAATTTTTGCTAAAATGTTGTAAGGGGGGACCCTTACGAAAATTTCAAAAAAACGGACTAGTTTCAGCAGCACATTTCTGGTGCTGTAGTTGTATAAAATGTCTCAAAACGTCATCAGGAGTCCCGACACAACCTGAAAATGGAAGAAAAAAAAGGTTTACGGAAATTTTTTTTTGCTAAAATGTCGTAAGGAGGGACCTTTACGAAAAATTCAAAAAAACGGACTAGCTTCAGCAGCAGATTTCTGGTGCTGTAGTTGTATAAAATGTTTTAAAACGTCATCAGGAGTCCCGAAAAAACCTAAAAATGGAAGAAAATGCATATTTTACGGAAAAAAAAAAATTTGCTCAAATGTCGTAAGGGGGGACTCTTACAAAAAATTAAAAAAAAGGACTAGCTTCAGGAGCACATTTCTGGTGCTGTAGTTGTATAAAATATCTCAAAACGTCATCAGGAGTCCCGACAATCTGAAAATGGAAGAAAAGAGAGGTTTTACGGAAAACATTTTTTGCTAAAATGTTGTAAGGGGGACCCTTACGAAAATTTCAAAAAAACGGACTAGCTTCAGCAGCACATTTCTGGTGCTGTAGTTGTATAAAATGTCTCAAAACGTCATCAGGAGTCCCGACAACCTGAAAATGGAAGAAAAAAAAGGTTTTACGGAAAAAAAATTTTGCTAAAATGTCGTAAGGGGGAACTTTTACGAAAAATTAAAAAAAAACGGACTAGCATCAGCAGCACATTTCTGGTGCTGTAGTTGTATAAAATGTTTTAAAACGTCATCAGGAGTCCCGACACAACCTTAAAATGGAAGAAAATGCAGATTTTACAGAAACAATTTTTTGCTAAAATGTTATAAGGTTGGACCCTTACGAAAAATTTAAAAAGACGGACTAGCTTCAGCAGCACATTTCTGGTGCTGTAGTTGTATAAAATGTCTCAAAACGTCATCAGGAGTCCCGACACAACTTGAAAATGGAAGAAAAAAAAGGTTTACGGAAAACATTTTTTTGCTAAAATGTCGTAAGGAGGGACCTTTACGAAAAATTCAAAAAAACGGACAAGCTTCAGCAGCACATTTCTGGTGCTGTAGTTGCATAAAATGTCTCAAAACGTCATCAGGAGTCCCGACACAACCTGAAAATGGAAGAAAAAAAAGGTTTTACGGAAAAAAAAATGTTGCTAAAATGTCTTAATTTTTTTTTGCCAAAATGTCGTAAGGAGGGACCTTTACGAAAAATTTAAAAAAAACGGACTAGCTTCAGCAGCAGATTTCTGGTGCTGTAGTTGTATAAAATGTTTTAAAACGTCATCAGGAGTCCCGAAAAAAACTAAAAATAGAAGAAAATGCATATTTTACGGAAAAAAAAAAATTTGCTCAAATGTCGTAAGGGGGGACTCTTACGAAAATTTCAAAAAAACGGACTAGCTTCAGCAGCACATTTCTGGTGCTGTAGTTGTATAAAATGTCTCAAATTGTCATCAGGAGTCCCGACACAACCTGAAAATGAAAGAAAAAAAAGGTTTTACGGAAAACATTTTTTGCTAAAATGTTGTAAGGGGGAACCTTTACGAAAAATTCGAAAAAAACGGACTAGCTTCAGCAGCACATTTCTGGTGCTGTAGTTGTATAAAATGTCTCAAAACGTCATCAGGAGTCCTGACACAACCTAAAAATGGAAGAAAATGCATATTTTACGGAAAGAAAATTTTGCTACTATGTTGTAAGGGGGGACCCTTACGAAAAATTTAAAAAAAACGGACTAGCATCAGCAGCACATTTCTGGTGCTGTAGTTGTATAAAATGTTTTAAAACGTCATCAGGAGTCCCGACACAACCTGAAAATGGAAGAAAAAAAAGGTTTACCGAAAATTTTTTTTGCTAAAATGTCGTAAGGAGGGACCTTTACGAAGAATTCAAAAAAACGGACTAGCTTCAGCAGCACATTTCTGGTGCTGTAGTTGTATAAAATGTCTCAAAACATCATCAGGAGTCCCGACACAACCTGAAAATGGAAGAAAAAAAAGGTTTACGGAAATTTTTTTTTTGCTAAAATGTCGTAAGGAGGGACCTTTACGAAAAATTCAAAAAAACGGACTAGCTTCAGCAGCACATTTCTGGTGCTGTAGTTGCATAAAATGTCTCAAAACCTCATCAGGAGTCCCGACACAACCTGAAAATGGAAGAAAAACAAGGTTTTACGGAAAAAATTTTTTTGCTAAAAATGTCCTTCCGAAAAATTTTAAAAAAACGGACTAGCTTCAGCAGCACATTTCTGGTGCTGTAGTTGTATAAAATGTCTGAAAACGTCATCAGGAGTCCCGACACAACCTGAAAATGGAAGAAATGCATATTTTACAGAAAAATGTTTTTGCTAAAATGTCGTAAGGGGGAACCTTTACGAAAAATTAAAAAAAACGGACTAGCCTCAGCAGCACATTTTTGGTGTGTAGTTGTATAAAATGTCTCAAAACGTCATCAGGAGTTCCGACACAACCTAAAAATGGAAGAAAATGCATATTTTACAGAGAAAAAAAAATTGCTCAAATGTCGTAAGGTGGGACCCTTACGAAAAATTCAAAAAAACGGACTAGCTTTAGCAGAAAAAAAAGGTTTCACGGAATTTTTTTTTTGCTAAAATGTCTTAAGGGGGGACCCTTACGAAAAATTAAAAAAAAAAACAGAATAGCTTCAGCAGCACATTTCTGGTGCTGTAGTTGTATAAAATGTCTCAAAATGTCATCAGGAGTCCCGACACAACCTAAAAATGGAAGAAAATGCATATTTTACAGAAGAAAAAAAAATGCTCAAATGTCGTAAGGTGGGACCCTTACGAAAAATTCAAAAAAACGGACTAGCTTCAGCAGAAAAAAAAGGTTTTACGGAATTTTTTTTTTGCTAAAATGTCTTAAGGGGGGACCCTGACGAAAAATTTAAAAAAAACCGGACTAGCTTCAGCAGCACATTTCTGGTGCTGTAGTTGTATAAAATGTTCTAAAAACGTCATCAGGAGTCCCGACACAACCTAAAAATGGAAGAAAATGCATATTTTACAAAAACATTTTTTTGCTAAAATGTCGTAAGGGGGGACCCTTTTGAAAAATTCAAAAAAATTAACTAGCTTCAGCAGCACATTTCTGGTGCTGTAGTTGTATAAAATGTTCTAAAAACGTCATCAGGAGTCCCGACACAACCTGAAAATGGAAGAAAAGAGAGGTTTTACGGAAAACATTTTTTGCTAAAATGTTGTAAGGGGGGACCCTTACGAAAATTTCAAAAAAACGGACTAGCTTCAGCAGCACATTTCTGGTGCTGTAGTTGTATAAAATGTCTCAAAACGTCATCAGGAGTCCCGACACAACCTGAAAATGGAAGAAAAAAAAGGTTTTACGGAAAAAATTTTTTGCTAAAATGTCGTAAGGAGAAACCTTTACGAAAAATTCGAAAAAAACGGACTAGCTTCAGCAGCACATTTCTGGTGCTGTAGTTGTATAAAATGTCTCAAAACGTCATCAGGAGTCCTGACACAACCTAAAAATGGAAGAAAATGCATATTTTACGGAAAGAAAATTTTGCTACTATGTTGTAAGGGGGGACCCTTACGAAAAATTAAAAAAAAACGGACTAGCATCAGCAGCACATTTCTGGTGCTGTAGTTGTATAAAATGTCTCAAAACGTCATCAGGAGTCCCGACACAACCTGAAAATGGAAGAAAAAAAAGGTTTACGGAAATTTTTTTTTGCTAAAATGTTTTAGGGGGATCCTTCTGAAAAATTTAAAAAAAACGGACTAGCTTCAGCAGCAGATTTCTGGTGCTGTAGTTGTATAAAATGTCTGAAAACGTCATCAGGAGTCCCGACACAACCTGAAAATGGAGGAAATGCATATTTTACAGAAAAATGTTTTTGCTAAAATGTCGTAAGGGGGAACCTTTCCAAAAAAAACAAAAAAAAACGGATTAGCTTCAGCAGCACATTTCTGGTGCTGTAGTTGTATAAAATGTCTCAAAACGTCATCAGGAGTCCCGACACAACCTAAAAATGGAAGAAAATACATATTTTACTGAAATTTTTTTTTGCTACAATGTCGTAAGGGGGGACCCTTACGGAAAATAAAAAAAACGGACTAGCTTCAGCAGCAGATTTCTGGTGCTGTAGTTGTATAAAATGTCTCAAAACGTCATCAGGAGTCCCGACACAACCTTAAAATGGAAGAAAATGCATATTTTACAGAAAAAAAAAAATTTGCTCAAATGTCGTAAAATTACGAAAAATTCAAAAAAACGGACAAGCTTCAGCAGCACATTTCTGGTGCTGTAGTTGTATAAAATGTCTCCAAAAGTCATCAAGAGTCCCGACACAACCTAAAAATGGAAGAAAATGCATATTTTACAAAAACATTTTTTTGCTAAAATGTCGTAAGGGGGGGGACCCTTTTGAAAAATTCAAAAAAATTAACTAGCTTCAGCAGCACATTTCTGGTGCTGTAGTTGTATAAAATGTTTTAAAAACGTCATCAGGAGTCCCGACACAACATGAAAATGGAAGAAAAAAAAGGTTTTACGGAAAAAAAATGTTGCTAAAATGTCGTAAGCGGGGACCCTTAAGAAAATTTCAAAAAAACGGACTAGCTTCAGCAGCACATTTCTGGTGCTGTAGTTGTATAAAATGTCTCAAAACGTCATCAGGAGTCCTGACACAACCTGAAAATGAAAGAAAAAAAAAGTTTTACAGAATTTTTTTTTTGCTAAAACGTCGTAAGGGGGGAGGGACCCTTACGAAAAATTCAAAAAAACGGACTAGCCTCAGCAGCACATTTCTGGTGCTGTAGTTGTATAAAATGTCTCAAAACGTCATCAGGAGTCCCGACACAACCTGAAAATGGATACAAAAAAAAGGTTTTACGGAAGAAGAAAAAAAGCTAAAATAACGAAAGGGGGGACCCTCACGAAAAATTCAAAAGAACGGACTAGCCTCAGCAGCACATTTCTGGTGCTGTAGTTGTTTAAAATGTCTCAAAACGTCCCGAAACAACCTGAAAATGGAAGAAAAAAAAGGTTTTAAGGAATACATTTTTTGCCTAAATGTTGTAAGGGGGAACCCTTACGAAAAATTCAAAAAAACGGACTAGCTTCAGCAGCACATTTCTGGTGCTGTAGTTGTATAAAATGTCTCAAAACGTCATCAGGAGTCCCGACACAACCTGAAAATGGAAGAAAAAAAAGGTTTCACGGAAAAAACATTTTTGCTAAAATGTCGTAAGGGGGGATCCTTACGAAAAATTAAAAAAAACAGACTAGCTTCAGCAGCACATTTCTGGTGCTGTAGTTGTATAAAATGTCTCAAAACGTCGTCAGGAGTCCCGACACAACCTGAAAATGGAAGTAAAAAAAGGTTTTACGGAAACAATTTTTTGCCAAAATGTCGTAAAGGGGGACCCTTACGAAAAATTCAAAAAAACGAACTAGCTTTAGCAGCACATTTCTGGTGCTGTAGTTTTATAAAATGTCTCAAAACGTCATCAGGAGTCCCGACACAACCTAAAAATGGAAGAAAATACATATTTTACTGAAATTTTTTTTTGCTACAATGTCGTAAGGGGGGACCTTTACGGAAAATAAAAAAAACGGACTAGCTTCAGCAGCACATTTCTGGTGCTGTAGTTGTATAAAATGTCTCAAAACGTCATCAGGAGTCCCGACACAACCTTAAAATGGAAGAAAATGCATATTTTACAGAAAAAAAAAATTTTGCTCAAATGTCGTAAAATTACGAAAAATTCAAAAAAACGGACAAGCTTCAGCAGCACATTTCTGGTGCTGTAGTTGTATAAAATGTCTCCAAAAGTCATCAAGAGTCCTAAACCTAAAAATGGAAGAAAATGCATATTTTACAAAAACATTTTTTTGCTAAAATGTCGTAAGGGGGGACCCTTTTGAAAAATTCAAAAAAATTAACAAGCTTCAGCAGCACATTTCTGGTGCTGTAGTTGTATAAAATGTTTTAAAAACGTCATCAGGAGTCCCGACACAACATGAAAATGGAAGAAAAAAAAGGTTTTACGTAAAAAAAATGTTGCTAAAATGTCGTAAGCGGGGACCCTTAAGAAAATTTCAAAAAAACGGACTAGCTTCAGCAGCACATTTCTGGTGCTGTATTTGTATAAAATGTCTCAAAACGTCATCAGGAGTCCTGACACAACCTGAAAATGAACGAAAAAAAAAGTTTTACAGAAATTTTTTTTTGCTAAAATGTCGTAAGGGGGGAGGGACCCTTACGAAAAATTCAAAAAAAACGGACTAGCCTCAGCAGCACATTTCTGGTGCTGTAGTTGTATAAAATGTCTCAAAACGTCATCAGGAGTCCCGACACAACCTGAAAATGGAAAAAAAAAAAAGCTAAAATAACGAAAGGGGGGACCCTCACGAAAAATTCAAAAGAACGGACTAGCCTCAGCAGCACATTTCTGGTGCTGTAGTTGTATAAAATGTCTCAAAACGTCATCAGGAGTCCCGACACAACCTGAAAATGGAAGAAAAAAAAGGTTTTAAGGAATACATTTTTTGCCTAAATGTTGTAAGGGGGACAATTACGAAAAATTCAAAAAAACGGACTAGCTTCAGCAGCACATTTTTTGTGCTGTAGTTTTATAAAATGTCTCAAAACGTAATCAGGAGTCGCGACACAACCTAAAAATGGAAGAAAATGCATATTTTACAGAACATTTTTTTTGCTAAAATGTCGTAAGGGGGACAATTACGAAAAATTAAAAAAAACGGACTGGCTTCAGCAGAACATTTCTGGTGCTGTAGTTGTATAACATGTCTCAAAACGTCATCAGGAGTCCCGACACAACCTGAAAATGGAAGAAAAAAAAGGTTTTACGGAAAAAGAAATTTGTTAAAATGTCGTAAGGGGGACCCTTACGAACAATTAAAAAAAATGGACTAGCTTCAGCAGCACATTTCTGGTGCTGTAGTAGTATAAAATGTCTCAAAACGTCATCAGGGGTCCCGACATGCTAAAAATGGAAGAAAATGCATATTTTACAGAAACAATTTTTTTGCTAAAATATCGTAAGGAGAGACCCTTACGGAAACTTAAAAAAAACGGACTAGCTTCAGCAGCACATTTCTGGTGCTGTAGTTGTATAAAATGTCTCAAAACGTCATCAGGAGTCCCGACACAACCTGAAAATGGAAGAAAAAAAAGGTTTCACGGAAAAAAAAATTTTGCTAAAATGTCGTAAGGGGGGATCCTTACGAAAAATTTAAAAAAAAACAGACTAGCTTCAGCAGCACATTTCTGGTGCTGTAGTTGTATAAAATGTCTCAAAACGTCATCAGGAGTCCTGACACAACCTGAAAATGGAAGTAAAAAAAGGTTTTACGGAAAAAAATTTTGGCCAAAATGTCGTAAAGGGGGACCCTTACGAAAAATTCAAAAAAACGAACTAGCTTTAGCAGCACATTTCTGGTGCTGTAGTTTTATAAAATGTCTCAAAACGTCATCAGGAGTCCCGACACAACCTAAAAATGGAAAAAATTGCATATTTTACAGAACATTTTTTTTGCTAAAATGTCGTACGGGGGACCCTTACGAAAAATTCAAAAAAACGGACTAGCTTCAGCAGCACAATTCTGGTGCTGTAGTTGTATAAAATGTCTCAAAATGTCATCAGGAGTCCCGACACAACCTAAAAATGAAAGAAAATGCATATTTTACAGAAACATATGTTTGCTAAAATGTCGTAAGGAGGGACCCTTATGAAAAACTCAAAAAATCGTTTTAGCTTCAGCAGCACATTTCTGGTGCTGTAGTTGTATAAAATGTCTCAAAATGTCATCAGGATGTCCCGACACAACCTGAAAATGGAAGAAAAAAAAGTTTTTACGGAAAAACATTTTTGCTAAAATATCGTAAGGGGGGACCCTTACGAAAAATTCAAAAAAACGGACTAGCCTCAGCAGCACATTTCTGGTGCTGTAGTTGTATAAAATGTCTCAAAACGTCATCAGGAGTCTCGACACAACCCTAAAATGGGAGAAAATGCATATTTTACGGAGAAAAAAAAATTAGCTAAAATGTCGTTAGGGGGGACCCTTACGAAAAACTCAAAAAAACAGACTAGCTTCAGCAGCACATTTTTGGTGCTATAGTTGTATAAAATGTTTTAAAAACGTCATCAGGAGTCCCGACACAACCTGAAAATGGAAGAAAAAAAAGATTTTACGGAAATCTTTTTTTGCCTAAATGTTGTAAGGGGGGACCCTTACGAAATTTTCCAAAGAAACAGACTAGCTTCAGCAGCACATTTCTGGTGCTGTAGTTGTATAAAATGTCTCAAAACGTCATCAGGAGTCCCGACACAACCTGAAAATGGAAGAAAAAAAAGATTTTACGGAAATCTTTTTTTGCCTAAATGTTGTAAGGGGGGACCCTTACGAAATTTTCCAAAGAAACAGACTAGCTTCAGCAGCACATTTCTGGTGCTGTAGTTGTATAAAATGTCTCAAAACGTCATCACCTAAAAATGGAAGAAAATGCATATTTTACAGAAAATATTTTTTGCTTAAATGTCGTAAGGGGGGACCCTTACGAAAAATTCAAAAAAACGGACAAGTTTCAGCAGCACATTTCTGGTGCTGTAGTTGTTTAAAATGTCTCAAAACTTCATCAGGAGACCCGACACAACCTGAAAATGGAAGAAAAAAAAAGGTTTTACGGAAAATTTTTTTTGCTAAAATGTCGTAAGGTGCCCTTACGAAAAACTAAAAAAAACGGACTAGCTTCAGCAGCACATTTCTGATGCTCTAGTTGTATAAAATGTCTCAAAACGTCATCAGGAGTCCCGACACAACCTGAAAATGGAAGAAAAAAAAGGTTTTACTTAAAAAAAAATCTGCTAAAATGTCTTAAGGGGGGACCCTTACGGAAAATTCTAAACCCTGGACAAGTTGTCACCTCATCACAGATATATATATATATATGTCATGATCTGTCACCCGGGTCATGGCATGATTTATGTTTTGTAGTTTTCCTGTTTTAGTCTGTTTCCTGGGTGCACCCTCTTTCCCTGTTTTCTGTTGGTTTCCATGGGCACTGATTCTCCTCACCTGTCTTAGTTTAGCAATTAGTGTTCCCACCAGGTGTTTTGCTTGTTATACATTTCTGTCACCCAGCACTAGTGGCTGGGTCAATGTTTGCTCTATGCAACATTTACCTTCTCCTGGGTTTTCTCCTTGCTCTAGTTATTTTTAGTACTCCGCGTTTTTCACCCTTGGTGACATTTTGTTTTTTTAGCTCCACGCTTGTTAGCGTTCTCAGTTTTTTGTATTTGTGTCCTGCGTTAATTTTGTAAAAGCTTGATCTTACCTGCACGCTGCTGCAGCTTGTTTTTTGCGTTGAAGGGAACACTACCTGCGCATCCATGCGTCCAAGACGTAACACTATATTGCCAAAAGTATTTGGCCACCCATCCAAATGATTAGAATCAGGTGTCCTAATCACTTGGCCCGGCCACAGGTGTATACAATCAAGCACTTAGGCATGGAGACTGTTTCTACAAACATTTGTGTGAAACTGTCAAAGGATGCCACCTGTGCAACAAATCCAGTCGTGAAATGTCCTCGCTCCTAAATATTCCTAAGTCAACTGTCGGCTTTATTATAAGAAAATGGAAGAGTTTGGGAACAACATCAACTCAGCCACCAAGTGGTAGGCCATGTAAACTGACAGAGAGGGGTCAGCGGAGGAATTGTGTGGGTTAGAGTAAAATACTTTTTAGAATTTGGGATAGTTTTACATTGACTTTCATATCATAACACTACCTGGGAATGTTGCAGGATTTCAGTGCTTCCCTCACGCACTGATTTATTTGTGGCGGCCCTAGATAGATATACACTATATTGCCAAAAGTATTTGGCCACCCATCCAAAGGATGATAATCAGGTGTCCTAATCACTTGGCCCGGCCACAGGTGTATACAATCAAGCACTTAGGCATGGAGACTGTTTTTACAAACATTTGTGAAAGAATGGGCCGCGCTCAGTGATTTCCTGCGTGGAACTGTCATAGGATGCCACCTGTGCAACAAATCCAGTCATGAAATTTCCTCGCTTCTAAATATTCTGGGTTTGGAGGTTGCCAGGAGAGCGGTAAATGTTGCATCGTATTGTGCCGAATGTGAAATTTGGTGGAGGAGGAATTATGGTGTGGAGTTGTTTTTCAGGAGTTGGTCTTGGCCCCTTAGATCCAGTGAAAGGAACTTTGAATGTTCCAGGATACCAAAACATTTTGGACAATTCCATGCTCCCAACCTTGTGGGAACAGTTTGGAGCGGGCCCCTTCCTCTTCCAACATGACTGTGCACGGGTGCACAAAGCAAGGTCCATAAAGACATGGATGACAGAGTCTGGTGTGGATTAACTTGACTGGCCTGCACAGAGTCCTGACCTGAACACCTTTGGGATGAATTATAACAGAGACTGAGAGCCAGGCCTTCTCCACCAACATCAGTGTGTGACCTCACCAATGCGCTTTTGGAAGATTGGTGGAAAATTGCTATAAAAACACTCCGCAACCTTGTGGACAGCCTTCCCAGAAGAGTTGAAGCTGTAATAGCTGCAAAAGGTGGACCAACATCATATTGAACCCTATGGGTTCGGAATACCCCTGGTCACATGTTTTTAACCCAATGCAGGGCCCCGAGTCAAAAAGTTTGGGGACCCCTGTATTAACAGATCATAACCTGATTATCTTTCCTATTTTTATAATTAATTTGTATGAAATACAATAAATAGCCTTTTTTTTTTTTTTTTTAAATATGTTGGACGTCTGATTTTTTCTTCTTCTCACTTTTCAATCTACAGTAAGTCTATAGTAAAAAATGTACTGAATTTGGACAATTTTATGTATGTATATATATATATCAGTGACGTGCGGTGAGGTTGATGGCTGGTGAGGCACTGACTTCATCACAGTCAGATTTACAAACATATGAACCCTAAAGAGTATCTTATTCACCATTTGATTGGCAGCAGTTAACGGGTTATGTTTAAAAGCTCATACCAGCATTCTTCCCTGCTTGGCACTCAGCATCAAGGGTTGGAATTGGGGGTTAAATCACCAAAAAATATTCCCGGGCGCCGCGCCGCTGCTGCCCACTGCTCCCCTCACCTCCCAGGGGGTGAACAAGGGGATGGGTCAAATGCAGAGGACAAATTTCATTACACCCAGTGTGTGTGTGACAATCATTGGTACTTTAACTTAACTTTAACTTTACACATACAAACTGTAGCACACAAAAAAGCACAGTTAATAAAAAAACGTTATTATGGTCTTACCTTTACTTATAAATGTGCCGCTGTTGTGCTGGATTAATGAACCCCCTGACGGGAGTGTTATATCAACTAAAGCCCTCTGTTGGGTTTTCTCTTTCTTCACTCATCTTCAATGAATACTCCAGTTGTATGTATATGAAATATGATGGTTTATTTTAAGGATGGTTCAGTACAATGCCTCACAGCACCGGGAAACAAAACATCGGTAACTGTGGAAAATAGAACACAACTCCATCGAACTTTTCTGTGTGTGTCTCATATTCTCTCGCGCGAAGTCAACCGGAAGGGGTCACGTGACGATAGCGCGGATGAACCTGCACTACCGTATATAACCTATTGGAGGCGCATAACAACAACGGCAAGCATCTCTTCTCATGATACACAGAAACAGCATTAATAACAATGAGATCACATTTACTCAACACCCTCACTTCAACTTTCCATGTGCAAGATTGAATCTATTTAAAAAAGTTTAACCGAGGGTTTATAAATGTCGCCTATACTGTATGAAACTACAAAATAACAAACACGGAGGCTCCAGTTTACACGAGGACCACTTTATTTTCCTTCTTTCAAAAACTTCCACTCCACTCCAACGTGTCAAAATTCCGCTCTTAGCGCCTTCAAAATAAGAGCTCAAGGCATTAACTGTATAACAGCGCATAACAGGAACTTAACATCACAAAGAGGAAAGCCCATGAAAATAGGTTACAAAAGTTATTTAATAAGAAGCCAAAAAGTGCAAAAACAATAATGTTCGTGTTGGAGGAGTTGTGAATTAGGTACACCTGCAGTCTGCAGGTGTACCTAATGTTGTGGCCCTGCAGTCATTCACAACTCCTCCAACACGAACATTATTGTTTTTGCACTTTTTGGCTTCTTATGAAATAACTTTTTTAAATAGATTTAATCTTGCACGTGGAACGTTTAAGTGTGGGCTTTAGTTGATATAACACTCCCGTCAGGGGGTGCAAATTCTACAGCGGGGGTGCAGGAGGCGAGTCTTTTGCAGCCGTTTTATGATCGCTCAGCACAAGAAATACGTTACACACATACAGTTGTTGACAAAATACACTGTACATTATATACCTCAGCTAACTAAACTATGGAAATGTATAATATAGTTCATATAGCAATACGGTCTCACAGCACAGCAGGCCAGCAGTTAGCCGAGTCCGCAATCCATGTTGAGGCACTGCGTGACGTGCCTCGACTGGCTGCTGTTCACCGCACCGTCTCTTCTCAGGATATGAACGGCAAATGTAAAAATTCAGCGATTTTGAATAAAAATAGTCTAAAGTTAAATGGAAAATAACTTTAAAGTATAATCACTGGATACTTTTAACAATTTTATTTATATTTTTTTCTTTTTACATTTTTTTCTAGTGACTGCACGTCACTGATATATATATATATATATATATATATATATATATATATATACATATATATAAACTAAATGAGGTGTATATCAAAGACAACAAAGCCAAGAATTGAAAACAAAACTAGTGTTATTAAAAGGCAACCATGTAACCACAAGTGTATGTTAACTTAATGCCTACAGTAAAACTGGAATATCAATATGGTGGTTATTATTGTGTGTTGCATGCAAGCCGACTGTTACTGCAGTTCCATTGTGGTTCCTGTCCCGAGACCCTTGGGCCATCTAATGGTGGAAACTCTGGTCCCGATATAAAGACTCTCTCCTGATTGTGTCGGTGACGTACAGCCTCTCTTGCTGGCTGCGTGTGATCCTCTGAGGGGTCCACACACACACACACACACACACACACACACACACACACACACACACACACACACACACACAAACACACAGCATGCATACACAGAGGAAAAGTGTGAGAGTAAACACAAAGCATAGGCTAACATAAACCACGTCAATGTGCACACACACATGCTGGATTTTCAGTGACACACACACATGCTCATGTTCATTTGCCTTTGCACACACACGCACATTTTGTGCACTGACATCCAGAGGTCATGACATACGCCGACAAGATCTACAGACGACCGCCAGATAGACACCTGGTTGTTGCAACATGGGGCACACTGAACAGGTAATGTAGAATATTACTTGCATCATGTGGGTGGTCAGGTCATCTAGTTCCTGCAGTGTAACACAGAAACAGTAATCAGATGTTTTTTATTTCATGAATGACGAAGATAGAATATCTCATTTTTTTCCCTTTGTTGTCATCTAAAGCTAACAATGTGTCGTATTTTTTTTTTTTACTACTACCGAACTAGAAACTATATGGACCTTTACATTAATAAATACAAAAAGGTGTAGTGCAAGACAGTAAAGTAATAATATTGCAAAAAACATTTGTTAATGTTGCCTAAATACAGTAAGTTACACGAATTAAAGGAAACCAGTT
>NC_084550.2:37802500-37820000 GCF_033978685.3 Nerophis lumbriciformis | reverse complement strand
CTCCTTCTGAGATCAGAGGGTGAGCGTCCATCATCCTAAACTAAAAGATTAGTCGTACGGCTAAAAAGATCAAATGAAGAGCTGAGTTCTGTGGCATTTCAAGAACTAACCTACCAGCAGAAAGGGGTTTGTTTGTACGGCCATCTGTAAACAGGACTACACAAAAACCAGAGAAACTTCTTCCAAACTTGGTAAGGCTTGAAGTATTGGACTAAATAGTACGCCAATAAAGTCTGGAGCAAATTTATTTACGATCAGTCACAAAAAGAGCATTTTTTAGGAGGATTAGGAAGCGATCCTGACTGCCAAATGGTTTGTTTCAAACACTGGTTTGTTTGGTGACTCCATCAGGGAGAGAGCCAATAGCAGCTCTATGGAAAAGGGCAGGTAGTCTTCAGAAAGGACTAGTTAGGGACCAAGAAGATTTGACAAGAAGACAGTTTCTCTTCTTAAAGTCATTTCAAAGAAATAAAATCAAATCTTATCTTGTTGACAGGGTTAAATTAGAGTTAGAGTGACTAAGATCACCATTTTGGGCTAGGGTTTTGCTTCTGTCACCAGCTCAGGTAAGGTTATGATAACATTCAAATTGGTTTCGGAGATTAGGATTTACATTTGGGGATTAGCATTACCATTTGGGGCTAAAGTATGGTTTGTGTCAGGATGTAGAGTTAGGGTTTTGGGTTAACGCAGGGGTGTCAAACGTACGGCCTGTGGGCCAGATCAGGCCCGCGAACAGGTTTTATCCGGCCCACGAGATGAGTTTGCTAAGGCCCAGTTTACACTAAGGTTATCCATGGTAAATCCCACCTAACTTTATCCGTGTCCACATACAACAATGCCACCGTTTAAGACCCCCTCCGCCCTCCGTCCGTCGGCGGAATGCGACCTAATACGCAAGCGCAGAAAATGCGCACTTCATAGTCACCTCCAGTGTTGCTTTGTGTGCAAGTTCTTAAATGTAACTTATCTGAACAATATCCAGTGTTGTGGTATTTTAAAGGTCTACTGAAACCCACTACTACCAACCACACAGTCTGATAGTTTATACATCAATGATGAAATCTTAACATTGCAACACATGCCAATACGGCCGGGTAAGCTTACTAAAGTGCAATTTTAAATTTTGCGCGAAATATCCTGCTGAAAACGTCTCGGTATGATGACGCCTGCGCGTGACATCACGGATTGTAGAGGACAGCATGGTGGCCAGCTATTAAGTCGTCTGTTTTCATCGCAAAATTCCACAGTATTCTGGACATCTGTGTTGGTGAATCTTTTGCAATTTGTTCAATGAACAATGGAGACAGCAAAGAAGAAAGCTGTAGGTGGGAAGCGGTGTATTGCGGCAGGTGTTGTGCCGGATAACGTACCCCCGCCATAGAATGCACCTCCTTGACTGTTGTGCCGGATAACACAGCCGGTGTTTCATTGTTTACATTCCCGGAAGATGACAGTCAAGCTTTACCATTGGCCTGTGGAGAACTGGGACAACAGAGACTCTTACCAGGAGGATTTTAAGTCCGATGCGCAGACGCGGTACCGTGAGTACGCATGTAGCTGCGGCTTCCAAACATTTGATCGCTTGCCTGCACGTGCGTGCCGCTATGTGCATGTCACGTATGTAACTTTGGGGACTTTGGGGAAATATATGTGCTGTATGAACTTTGGGGAGGTGAACGGTACTTTGGGCTGTAGGATTGAGTGTCTTGTGCAGGTGTTTGAGTTGTATTGGCAGGTTATATGGACGGGAGGGGGGAGGTGTTTGTTATGCGGGATTCATTTGTGGCATATTAAATATAAGCCTGGTTGTGTTGTGGCTAATAGAGTATATATATGTCTTGTGTTTATTTACTGTTTTAGTCATTCCCAGCTGAATATCAGGTCCAACCCGCCTCTCACAGCACCTTCCCTATCTGAATCGCTCCCACTGCCCTCTAGTCCTTCACTCTCACTTTCCTCATCCACAAATCTTTCATACTCACTCAAATTAATGGGGAAATCGTCGCTTTCTTGGTACGAATCGCTCTCGCTGCTGGTGGCCATGATTGTAAATAATGTGCAGATGTGAGGAGCTTCACAACCTGTGACGTCACGCGTATATCATCTGCTACTTCCGGTACAGGCAAGGCTTTGTTTATCAGCGACCAAAAGTTGTGAACTTTATCGTCGATGTTCTCTACTAAATCTTTTCAGCAAAAATATGGCAATATCGCGAAATGATCAAGTATGACACATAGAATGGACCTGCTATCCCTGTTTAAATAAGAAAATCGCATTTCAGTAGGTCTTTAATTAACTGGAATCCAGTGTGCTGTGGGGCTCTATTGTAGTGAATCACACCTGAGCCATCATAAATTAACCAGATCTGTATTAGACACGTAAACAATGTGATAAAGAACATTTTACATCAATCAAACTAGGGATCTAGATATCTGGTCAGGACACTCCTCACTCTTTTGCCTTCATCTTCATTGTCCATTCCTTTTTGGTGACTTTATATACTCTGGACCTAAACGTTGAGTCTGCGACATACATGGCGGACAATAACTGATACAGTCTGCTTTGCCAGTCCAAAAGCATTCGCTGTTATCCGTAGTTTTCCCTCGACGACCAGGTAATACCTACCTTTTTTATCACATCCACGGTAGCCCGCATTCTAGTTGTCTATCCTTCGACAAATGGACAATGTTTTTCAGTAAATAGAATCATAGCTGACCTGGACATTGGAAAGTTCTCTTGCCGTCTGAGAAGTGTTGTATCCCAAATAGCTGCAATCGCTTTCTCTTAAGGTATTTATGTGTGATTTCCACAAGCGTCTGTACAGACGGAAGGAGAAATAGGGGCATGTCTGGATGACTCGCCTTCATATTTCCAGTGGTTAGCTCCGAGTTACGAAACCACTTTATTATGAACTGTGGCGCGTTCTTTCTGACGTCACTTCCTGTGTGGGGCGCTGTCTTTCTGGCGTCACTTCCTCTCCGAACTCAGTTTGTAAACGATCAATGAGTCCATACAAAGCTAAGTGTCGGAGATTCAAGTAATACATGGTGCACTTACCCGTGTAAAAATGTGTCCAAGGAGGGGGACATTAAACGCTGGTTTAGTGTGGCTGGAACGGGGCTTAGGCTAAATAATTATTTGTTTAAGGGGTTAAACGACTTAGTGTAGATATGGCCTAAGTATAATAATTATCCAGACATTTTTGAATGTAAGAAACTGCTGTTCTAAATGTGTCCACTAGATGTCAAAATAGCAAATATTTGTATCTTTGTAGATGATGCTTCATATATAAAACAAAAATAAACCACAGGATGTTAGTGCACCAGTCGAGGAAAATGAGCAAACTACATAAATAACATCCTGTAATTTGATTTTGATTTTTTTTTTTATCTTAATAGATTAAAAATGAACACCAATGAGTTGACTGATGAACATTATCACTTAATTTATTCAGAAAGCATAAATAACGACAAATAAAGATTGAATACTATAAACCGCAACATATAAGTGTAAAAAAACAACAACAAAATGATTTGTACGGCGTGGCGCAGTGGGTGAGTGGCCGTGCGCAACCCGAGGGTCCCTGGTTCAATCCCGACCTAGTACCAACCTCGTCATGTCCGTTGTATCCTGAGCAAGACACTTCACCCTTGCTCCTGATGGGTGCTGGTTAGCGCCTTGCATGGCAGCTCCCTCCATCAGTGTGTGAATGTGTGTGTGAATGGGTAAATGTGGAAGTAGTGTCAAAGCGCTTTGAGTACCTTGAAGGTAGAAAAGCGCTATACAAGTACAACCCATTTATTTATTTATTTACATTTTCAGAATGTGCTTGTTCTATTTTAGAACAAAGAAAACAATCCGAAGTTGTCTTTATTTTTAGGTTATCGGCCCACTTGCATACTTGCCAACCTTGAGACCTCCGATTTCGGGAGGTGGGGGGTGGGGGGGCGTGGTTGGGGGTGGGGCGGGGGCGTGGTTGGGGGCGTGGTTAAGATATATATATATATATATATATATATATATATATATATATATATATATATATATATATAAGAAATACTTGACTTTCAGTGAATTCTAGCTATATATATATATATATATATATATATATATATATATATATATATACATATATATATATATATATATATATATATATATATATATAAAGAAATACTTGAATTTCAGTGTTCATTTATTTACACATATACACACACATAACACTCATCTACTCATTGTTGAGTTAAGGGTTGAATTGTCCATCCTTGTTCTATTCTCTGTCACTATTTCAGAACACACACATTATACAAATATACATTATAAAATCAATAAGAAAACGGGAGCTCTAATTTGGGAGTCTGAATTAGGATCAGAAGTTCCCATATAAACATTGTGTACTCACGTCGCCTTTTTGTATTGATTACTGCAGCTGTGCACTGGATTCATTCACAAATACAAACTACAACTCACAAACACTTTAGAGTTAGGCTCCACCATCAGAATGTGTACTTAAACTTATAAAGATCACATGGATATTATTCAGTGAGTTGATTCACCAAAACTAACCTGTTATACAGGAGGAAAAAGCACACAGGACGTTTCAATTGTTCACAGACTGGTCGCTCTCATCAGAATGACAAGACACTTCCGGTCTGCAGGTGATTGCATTCAATTAGGAAGAAACGCCCTACTGCCCCCTACTGACCAATGTGAATACTGATAAATGTGGAATGACAGCTCCAAAAACGAATTCCATCCATCCATCCATCTTCTTCCGCTTATCCGAGGTCGGGTCGCGGGGGCAGCAGCCTAAGCAGGGAAGCCCAGACTTCCCTCTCCCCAGCCACTTCGTCCAGCTCCTCCCGGGGGATCCCGAGGCGTTCCCAGGCCAGCCGGGAGACATAGTCTTCCCAACGTGTCCTGGGTCTTCCTCGTGGCCTCCTACCGGTCGGACATGCCCTAAACACCTCCTTAGGGAGGCGTTCGGGTGGCATCCTGACCAGATGCCCGAACCACCTCATCTGGCTCCTCTCGATGTGGAGGAGCAGCGGCTTTACTTTGAGCTCCCCCCGGATGACAGAACTTCTCACCCTATCTCTAAGGGAGAGCCCCGCCACCCGGCGGAGGAAACTCATTTCGGCCGCTTGTACCCGTGATCTTGTCCTTTCGGTCATAACCCAAAGCTCATGACCATAGGTGAGGATGGGAACGTAGATCGACCGGTAAATTGAGAGCTTTGCCTTCTGGCTCAGCTCCTTCTTCACCACAACGGATCGATACAGCGTCCGCATTACTGAAGACGCCGCACCGATCCGCCTGTCAATCTCACGATCCACTCTTCCCTCACTCGTGAACAAGACTCCGAGGTACTTGAACTCCTCCACTTGGGGCAAGATCTCGTCCCCAACCCGGAGATGGCACTCCACCCTTTTCCGGGCGAGAACCATGGACTCGGACTTGGAGGTGCTGATTCTCATCCCAGTCGCTTCACACTCAGCTGCGAACCGATCCAGTGAGAGCTGAAGATCCTGGCCAGATGAAGCCATCAGGACCAAATCATCTGCAAAAAGCAGAGACCTAATCCTGCAGCCACCAAACCGGATCCCCTCAACGCCTTGACTGCGCCTAGAAATTCTGTCCATAAAAGTTATGAACAGAATCGGTAACAAAGGGCAGCCTTGGCGGAGTCCAACCATCACCGGAAACGTGTCCGACTTACTGCCGGCAATGCGAACCAAGCTCTGACACTGATCATACAGGGAGCGGACTGCCACAATCAGACAGTCCGAAACCCCATACTCTCTGAGCACTCCCCACAGGACTTCTCGAGGGACACGGTCGAATGCCTTCTCCAAGTCCACAAAGCACATGTAGACTGGTTGGGCAAACTCCCATGCACCCTCAAGGACCCTGCCGAGAGTATAGAGCTGGTCCACAGTTCCACGAGTTTACGGCAGTGTTGTGAACAGGCTGTCAACACGTCACTCAGGTCCGCATGGAGCTGGAGGGGGCGTGGCCTCCAGCTCCGCTTGAATTTCGGGAGATTTTCTGGAGAAAATTTGTCCCGGGAGGTTTTCGGGAGAGGCGCTGAATTTCGGGAGTCTCCCGGAAAATCCGGGAGGGTTGGCAAGTATGCACTTGGGAGTAGATTTTTCTCCATGTGGCCCCCGATCTTAAATGTTGACACCCCTGGGTTAAGGGTAGGTGGTTTAGGTTATGATAACGTTCACGTTTGTTTCAGAACTGACGGTTAAGGGCTAAAGTTTAAGGCTAAACTGGGGTTAGGGTATAAATTATAGGGATTTTGGTTGGAGGGTTAAGGTTTAGTAAACCAGGGTTTAGGAGTTGGGGTTTGAAATAGGGATAGGGGTTTAGCGCATGAGAGGTTAGGTTTAGGGGATACCATTGGTAGGGTTAAGGTTACTGTTTGAGATTTGGGTTAGGAACTAATGTTTGTGTTAGGGATACAGTAAAGTCAAATACAATTTGTATTAGGACAAAAGGGATTTGGAATAGAGCAGGGTTATCAAACTAGAGACCCTTGTGTTTGGTTCTCTACTTAACTGGTTCGTAGTTGAATATACTATGTCAATCTTGAATCCCATTGGAAAGAATAATAAATGCAACTAGAAAAAGCAATTCAAGTAGAAATTGTGTGTGAATGCAGAAAAGTAAAAGCCAAACAAAAATTCTAACAGTTAGCACGCTAGCTAGTTAGTGGCAGGTAACGCAATTTCGACACTTAGGTGTATACCTTGAGAACGGAGCATGAAACGTTAACGTTAATGTGAGCATGCTAGTATGAAATGTTAGTATTCCAACAGTTAACATGCTCTGTGAGGTGTATATTGTACCTGTAAAAATAGATAACAAAATAAGCAAACATGCTAGGGTTAGCATGCTAACAGTAAGCAGGCGTCAAGTACCAAAATATGGTAAATGTAAAACTTTTTTATAGAGAATAAGTGTTTGGAAAAGTTGTAAATCCAGGAAAAACTGTTTTTTGGGGGGGGTTTCTACATAAAAATAAATAAACGGTGGTATTAAAAATAGGTAATTTTGGATAATGCAGAATTTTTTGGAAGTTTGAAATATTGTTGGTTTGAATGTCCAAAAAGGACATTTTGAAAGTGAGGGAATGTAGGAGAAGAAATAGGAATAATAATAATAGGAATAATATTTACAGTTTTATTATATACACATTGTGTGAATGCTGAGGAGTAGTCACACAATAATAACAAACCCAAACTGGGCAACACAAAGAGAAACTTAATTTAATCAACCGACTGTCTGACCATCTCCTGGGGAACTTAGCAGTGTCAAAATTAGGCATGGGTAACTTTAACATTTGAATCGGTATAGTACCAATTATCGGTACCTGAGAATCACCTCAACAGTATACAATTATGGTATTTCTGTTAGTGTTCAAGTGTTAATCTATTTTTTTATTAAACACAATAACAGAGAGCTAATAATAATAACGGCTGTGCAGTTTTAATATCTTGATTTCTTAAACTTCTGAGTCTCATTTGCAAGTATTATATTGTACAATTTGCGTTGCATTCCAATACTCTAGATGGCAGTAGTGTATAGACTACAATCTGTTGGTTTAGCCAGGAAGTAGTCTTTGCCATTCAGCTGAATCTAGTCTTTTTGCCATCCCAGAAAAATTGTTAAAGTGTTGTATTTGTTACACACCGCTGTTCGATTGTAAAATGACCACATTTTGAAGTGTTTAAATCACCATGTAAAATCACTAATGCTAATCAGTACCATGTCCCTGGAAAATCCAATGTACATTAGCATTAAGTTAGCGCATTTTGAAAAGTGGAACTTTACATTTTAGCACTTTGTTAGCACAGAGTCTGCAACTGGATGGGACATCACATGCAACAAAGGTATTGAATTAAGGCACAGTTTGATTTTACGTGAATTGATAGCCGGCACTACCGACAGAACTCCATCGTTACCTATAAAAGTGCACATCCAAGAACCTCATCCCTAGTCAAAATATTTTTTTACATGAAATTTTACTTTTATAATAATGTACATAACTAACTTAATATCTACCATAGCACACGGTCATTATAGCTGCTGGTAGAAGTATTTATCACATTTAGTTGCGTAGTTAAAATAGGATTCTGAAGTCAATGCCTTGTGCAAATGTACCTCTATCAGTAAATAAATTGAGTTTTGACGGATAGGGGATTAAAGTTTTTGATAGTTAGGGTCAGCACATTCTACAGAGCCTGCTGACCAACAGCATCTCTGTCTGGACTGGAGCCTGCAATGCTTCAGACTGGAAGTCTCTCCAGAGAGTGGTGAGGACGGCGGAAAAGATCATCGGGACTCCTCTTCCTCCTATCCAGGAGATCGCAAAAAGCCGCTGCCTGACCAGGGCTCAGAAAATCTGCAAAGTTTTCTCCCACCCCCACCAAGGACTGTTTTCACTGCTGGACTCTAGAAAGAGGTTCCGCAGCCTCCGAAACAGAACCTCCAGGTTCTGTAACAGCTTCTTCCCTCAGGCCGTAAGACTCTTGAACGCATCATAATTAAATTATCCCCTCAACTCCCCCCAAAATGGATTAACTCGCTGGAATAAAAAAGACAATATAACATACATCCATAAACGTGGACGCATGTGAAAAAGTGCAATATATTTATCTGTACAGTAATCTATTTAATTATTTATATATATGTATATATATTTATTTATTTTATATGTATATTATATATATTATTTATATATATTTATTTATTTATATATGCACCTTATTGCTTTTTTATCCTGTACTACCATGAGCTTATGTAACGAAAGTTCGTTCTTATGTGTGCTGTAAAGTTCAAATTTGAATGACAATAAAAAGGAAGTCTAGTCTTATTCCTATGTTTAGGTTAGGGCAGTAGCGGGCGGTGCATTTCTCACCTAGGCCTACTTAGTCCAACTTCACCTAATTGATGTCACCACATGGACATGGCTGGAGATACTATACAGAAGCACACTTGCACACTACTTTGTATCGAAACCCCTCAACAGTGTACAAAACGATCAATTTTTCGGCGCATTTAACATTCGATAAACCCGCTTCAGCAATTTAAAGCAGGTTTTACGTGGTACTGTCAAAATTAAAAGAATTGTTTAAAACAAATGAAACATGAAAAAATTAAGAAATACAATATTTGAACTCACAATTTGTAGCACCCATTAGATGCCGTATAAGCCAGTGGTACCGCTCGTAGTTGGTCGTAGTTGGTTGATTCGTGTGAAAGTCACGGGCAAACCTACCGTATTTTCCGCACTATAAGGCGCACCGGATTATTAGCCGCACCTTCTATGAATTACATATTTCATAATTTTGTCCACCAATAAGCCGCCCCGGACTAAAAGCCGCGCCTACGCTGCGCTAAAGTGAATGTCAAAAAAACGCTGCGCTAAAGTGAATGTCAAAAAAACAGTCAGATAGTTCAGTCAAACTTTAATAATATATTGAAAACCAGCGTTCTAACAACTCTGTCCCAAAATGTACAAATGTGCAATCACAAACATAGTAAAATTCAAAATGGTGTAGAGCAATAGCAACATACCGGTAATGTTGCTCGAACGTTAATGTCACAACACACAACACACAAAATAAACATAGCGCTCACTTTCTGAAGTTATTCTTCATTCGTACCGGTAAATCCTTCGAATTCTTCGTCTTCGGTGTCCGAATTGAAAAGTTGCGCTAGCGTGGCTTCCAAAATGGCGGGCTCCGTCTCTTCGAAATCATCGGATTCAGTGTCGCTGTTGTTGTGCAGCAGTTCTGTGAATCCTGCCTTCCGGAAAGCTCGGACCACAGTTGTGACAGAAATATCTGCCCAGGCATTTACAATCCACTGGCAGATGTTGGCGTATGTTGTCCGGCGTTGTCTGCCCGTCTTAGTGAAGGTGTGTTCGCCTTCGGTCATCCATTTTTCCCACGCAGTTCGCAGTCGTGATTTGAATGCCCTGTTGACACCAATATCCAGCGGTTGGAGTTCTTTGGTTAATCCACCCGGAATGACGGCGAGTGTTGTATTTGTGTGCTTCACTTGTTTTTTGACACCATCTGTGATGTGGGCGCGCATAGAGTCATATATCAACATGGACGGAGCAGCGTGAAAAAAGCCACCCGGCCGCTTCGCGTAAACTTCCCTTAACCACTCGCTCATCTTTTCTTCATCCATCCATCCCTTCGAGTTAGCTTTTATGATGACGCCGGCTGGAAAGGTCTCTTTTGGCAAGGTCTTCCTTTTGAATATCACCATGAGTGGAAGTTAGCATGGCAAGCTAGAACCACAGTGAAGGATGACTTCTCATTCCCTGTGGAGCGAATATTCACCGTACGTGCTCCCGTTCCACAGTGCGGTTCAGTTGCTGTGAAATACGGTAGTAATCCGTGTGCGGATGGAGAGATTGCGTCTTTTTATGACCCGGATCGTTTAGTAGGAGCCATTTTGTGGTCTTTACAGATGTAAACAGGAAATGAAACGTACGGTGATATCCGCGCGTTTTTTCTTCTTCTTCCGGGGGCGGGTGAAGCGCTTCCTGTTCTATGGGGGCGGGTGAAGCGCTTCCTGTTCTATGGGGGCGGGTGCTTTCCTTGGCGGTTGCTTGCGTAGAAGAAGAAGCGCTTCCTGTTCTACCGGGAAAAAAGATGGCGGCTGTTTACCGAAGTTGCGAGACCGAAACTTTATGAAAATGAATCGTAATAAAGCGCACCGGGTTATTAGGCGCACTGTCAGCTTTTGAGAAAAATTGTGGTTTTTAGGTGCGCCTTATAGTGCGGAAAATACGGTATTCACCGCCGAGATAGCTTCTGGTGTCAGCCGACCTCGTCTCACAAGATGTAGTTTCTCTGAAATATCTTGAAAATGGTCTTGCCACCTAATCAATGTGTTGCTCTCCTTCTTTGTGAGTACCGGTGAGTTTTCTGTGGCTTTCTGTGTGTTTTCGCAACTTGCGATTGGATACTCACTTGGGACTCCCAGTTGAGCATCCGATCACAGGACGCGTACATTTCACGTTCAACGTGAGGCCAGCTAGAAGGCCTTACTGATAACAACTCGTGATCTGATTGGCTATCGGAATTATCTATCAACTGTATGTGCCCGTTCACTTACAGTGCACAAACGCCCGCATTGTTGATTCTGAAGGCCCCGGGCAGATTTCGTACAGCATGGCAACATAAGATGAATTCTGATTGGATACAAACTCTAACCTAAAAACAACAGCATGATTTCTGGTAATGTTAGGTCAGCAGAGAAGGCCTTGCTGGCCCTGATGGTACACTGCTGGGTTAGGGTATGGTAAGGTGGGTTAATGTTTAGGGTGATGGTTACAGGATTAAACATTTCTGGTTATGGATTAGGGTACATTAAAGATACAGTTCTGATAAAACTGCTCCCATGGCAATATAACTACTAGTGTCAAGCCTAGTTCTATTCTCTTTCTTTCAGCTGCTTAGAACTGCTGTATCGGCCTTGATTGACCAATGTGTGATTACAGATCAAAGACGGAAAGAATTACGCTAGGAAGAAAAAAAAAAGTGTCTGCATTCATCTAGTATAGTTTGATCTTGACTTTGGCAAAGCCTGGCAGAGGACACGGCTCTTCAGACGCGTCTTCCAATTCTGCCGAGCGGCTTTTGACATCACAGGTTGCTTTTTGAGAAAACCAATCATGACTCAAGTCAGGCCTTGATGTGACTTTCCTTCATGCTGGCGATGCTTGGTAGTACGATGTCAAAGAGCATGGGAGCATGAGAGTCAGACTGACCCAGTCAGCCAAAGTGGTCCTGCCAAGGAGGGGGAGGTGAGGCACTCAACCAGGGGGCTTTCCCCAGTCACATGACTTTGCAGCAACTCCTTAAAAAGACTACACATGGATATTGAAAACTGAACTGTAAAAACGGGAGACGTTAAATAACCTGAACTGATCTTATTGACATGCTGAAATGAAACATTTTCTTTTTGATCTTAAAATGTCTCCCATTGACTGAAGTTAAATGACATACTGAATGTTTGCAGGTAGCAGCAATCTTGCAATGTCAGCAGAAAACAAATCTGCATCTGCCCCTATACAGTTTTTAACATAGAATTGATTTGGTTCCTTGAAAATTTATAAAAAAAGTATACAAAAATGTATTATGTTTATATCAATGCTCTGCAGTGTCTTGTGTTTCTGTTTGTGTCTTTGATTAAGCACTGTTCATTGGCAAATATACCCATTTTTGTAGGTCTCTGCTTTGTCTTTGATTAATTATTGTTCATTGGGCCTCTGTTTGGCAAACATACCCATTTTTGTAGGTCAAAGTTAAGGGTGTCCCGATCCGATATTGATATCGGATATTGGTTTGATCTGTATGACACTGTATGATCAGTGTCAGAGCTTGGTCCATATTTCCGGCAGTAAGTCGGACCCGTTTCCAGTGAAGGTTGGACTCCGCCAAGGCTGCCCTTTGTCACCGATTCTGTTCATAACTTTTATGGACATAATTTCTAGGCGCAGTCAGGCCGTTGAGGGGATCCGGTTTGGTGGCTGCAGGATTAGGTCTCTGTTTTTTGCAGATGATGTGGTCCTGATGGCTTCATTTGGCCAAGATCTTCAGCTCTCACTGGATCGGTTCTCACAATCAATTCCTAAAAGACTCTGAAATGTAGCCTCTAACAAATAACAGGAGTTAGAACCATTCTGGTAACAGAAGGTGACAAGAATGCCATTTGTGCCGTGCAGGATTCCAACTATTTTGGACTCGTAGTAGTCGATCCACAGTGATCTTTCTACCTCACAATATTGCAATGCTAACAAAGGGAAATTACACTTCAACGACCGTTGTTGGCTTTGAGAGTTGGATTGCTCGTTTTGCATCAAAACAGTTGTTTTTGTGACTACAATATGCCAAAACCATCCCTGCCCAGGCACACCCTCCTGGTTTTGGAGTATAAATATTTGGGGTTTTGGCACCAGCTGCTAGACTAGCTCTGACCAATCTAAGTCTAGAACTAGATCTGACCAATCTAAGTCTTTGAGCATGAGCTGATGAAGCCTACTCAGATGAGAGGCGAAAGGTCTTCTAAGACAAACCAAACAGTCCAGTTGCAATCGATAACACTCAAAACATAATTGAGAAAAACAACTAAGGATGCACATACCGTATTTTTCGGAGTATAAGTCGCATCGGAGTATAAGTCGTACCTGCCGAAAATGCATAATAAAGAAGGAAAAAAAACATTATGCAACTTTCATAAACTATGAAAAAAACTGCGACTTATAGTCCGAAAAGTACGGTAAAAGGTGTGGTGAAAATGGAAATCGCACATAAAAAGTGTAGATAGGAATAAGTAAACACTACACGGAACGATAAGCGTGAGTGGAGCCAGAGCAGAGGAGATGAACACGACTGGAAGGGTGAATCACCAGGAATCTACTGGTGCCGGGTGAATGGACTGGAGAGTTTAAGAAGTCAGAAGGAAATGGACATCAGGATTCACCCCACAATTTAAAGAGATGCTTTGACGAAAACAGACTATCCTTGAATATCAATAAAACTAAAATAATGCTTACTCGGAAACAGTAGAAGAGAAAGTCAAACACAAATACAAATAGACAGCGTAGACATTAAAAGGGTAAGATAAATACACATTTTAAGTGATATGATGGATAAGAAAATTAACTGGAAATGTCATATAAAAATATACAACACAAAGTGGGAAGAAATAGTTCAGTAATAAATAAAGCTATATTGTTTTGAACAATGTCCCTTGTGGATCATTAAAGGGGAACATTATCACCAGACCTATGTAAGCGTCAATATATACCTTGATGTTGCAGAAAAAAGACCATATTTTTTTTTAACCGATTTCCGAACTCTAAATGGGTGAATTTTGGCGAATTAAACGCCTTTCTACTATTCGCTCTCGGAACGATGACGTCACGTTGTGACGTCACATCGGGAAGCAATCTGCCATTTTCTCAAACACATCATCGTCGGTGTGTTGTCGGAGGGTGTAACAACACGAACAGGGACGGATTCAAGTTGCACCAGTGGCCCAAAGATGCGAAAGTGGCAAGAGATTGGACGAAATTTGTTCAAAATACGAGGGTGTGGGGAAAGCCGACAAAATGGTCAGTCGTTTGTTCCGCACACTTTACCGACGAAAGCTATGCTACGACAGAGATGGCAAGAATGTGTGGATATCCTGCGACACTCAAAGCAGATGCATTTCTAACGATAAAGTCAAAGAAATCTTCCGCCAGACCCCCATTGAATCAACCGGAGTGCGTGAGCTATTCAGGGACAAAGAACCTCGGTAGCACGGCAAGCAATGGCGGCAGTTTGTTCCCGCGGACGAGCGAGCTAAACCCCCTGGGTGTCTTGGCTCACACCGCTTCTACCGTCCCTTATGCCACCGAAGATGATCAAGAGAAGAATATCGACCCTAGCTTCCCTGGCCTGCTGACATCAACTCCAAAACTGGACAGATCAGCTTTCAGGAAAAGAGAGCGGATGAGGGTATGTCTACAGAATATATTAATTGATGAAAACTTTATTCATTACTCGCGGTTTTACGTAAATTATTATACATAAACTGTGTTTACCAATAATTTAGCTTAAAAACATTTATTTTTTTCAATCATTCGAGTACATTCGGGTAGTCTTGTGTAATGCAGTATTTTGTGTCTATTTAGGTATGGTTAACCTGAGTGAAGTCTCCCCATTATTTTGTTACAGGTGTTACAGGTTGTTAGTTGTTAGTTTCCTTTAATGCCAAACAAACACATACCAATCGTTGGTTAGAAGGCGATCGCCAAATTCATCCTCGCTTTCTCCCGTGTCGTTTTCGTGGTTTCGCTTGCATACGGTTCAAACCAATATGGCTCAATAGCTTCAGTTTCTTCTTCAATTTCGTTTTCGCTACCTGCCTCCACACTACAACCATCCGTTTCAATACATGCGTAATCTGTTGAATCGCTTAAGCCGCTGAAATCCGAGTCTAAATCCGAGCTAATGTTGCTATACCTTGCTGTTCTTTCCGCCATGTTTGTTTGTGTTGGCTTCACTATGTGACGTCACAGGAAAATGGACGGGTGTATATAACGATGGTTAAAATCAGGCACTTTGAAGCTTTTTTTAGGGATATTACGTGATGGGTAAAATTTTGAAAAAAACTTCGAAAAATAAAATAAGCCACTGGGAACTGATTTTTAATGGTTTTAACCCTTCTGAAATTGTGATAGTGTTCCCCTTTAAAGTTGAACTAAACGACAAAAACGTGTAAGAAAACGAAAAAGGGGAACTGTCAGAATAAATAAATTCTGCTTCTTCCTACTCCTTTTCGGACAAGCTATAATGAGAAACCTGGAAATCTATGATGTACGAGGGTTGTCCCGATACCAATATTTTGGTACCGGTACCAAAATAATTTCGATACATTTCGGTACTTTTCTAAACGAAGTGCACCACAAACAATTGCATTATTGGCTTTATTTTAACAACTAATCTTAGGGTACATTAAATATACAGGTAAAAGCCAGTAAATTAGAATATTTTGAAAAACTTGATTTATTTCAGTAATTGCATTCAAAAGGTGTAACTTGTACATTATATTTATTCATTGCACACAGACTGATGCATTCAAATGTTTATTTCATTTAATTTTGATGATTTGAAGTGGCAACAAATGAAAATCCAAAATTCCGTTTGTCACAAAATTAGAATATTACTTAAGGCTAATACAAAAAAGGGATTTTTAGAAATGTTGGCCAACTGAAAAGTATGAAAATGAAAAATATGAACATGTACAATACTCAATACTTGGTTGGAGCTCCTTTTGCCTCAATTACTGCGTTAATGCGGCGTGGCATGGAGTCGATGAGTTTCTGGCACTGCTCAGGTGTTATGAGAGCCCAGGTTGCTCTGATAGTGGCCTTCAACTCTTCTGCGTTTTTGGGTCTGGCATTCTGCATCTTCCTTTTCACAATACCCCACAGATTTTCTATGGGGCTAAGGTCAGGGGAGTTGGCGGGCCAATTTAGAACAGAAATACCATGGTCCGTAAACCAGGCACGGGTAGATTTTGCGCTGTGTGCAGGCGCCAAGTCCTGTTGGAACTTGAAATCTCCATCTCCATAGAGCAGGTCAGCAGCAGGAAGCATGAAGTGCTCTAAAACTTGCTGGTAGACGGCTGCGTTGACCCTGGATCTCAGGAAACAGAGTGGACCGACACCAGCAGATGACATGGCACCCCAAACCATCACTGATGGTGGAAACTTTACACTAGACTTCAGGCAACGTGGATCCTGTGCCTCTCCTGTCTTCCTCCAGACTCTGGGACCTCGATTTCCAAAGGAAATGCAAAATTTGCATGGTTGGGTGATGGTTTGGGGTGCCATGTCATCTGCTGGTGTCGGTCCACTCTGTTTCCTGAGATCCAGGGTCAACGCAGCCGTCTACCAGCAAGTTTTAGAGCACTTCATGGTTCCTGCTGCTGACCTGCTCTATGGAGATGGAGATTTCAAGTTCCAACAGGACGTGGCGCCTGCACACAGCGCAAAATCTACCCGTGCCTGGTTTACGGACCATGGTATTTCTGTTCTAAATTGGCCCGCCAACTCCCCTGACCTTAGCCCCATAGAAAATCTGTGGGGTATTGTGAAAAGGAAGATGCAGAATGCCAGACCCAAAAACGCAGAAGAGTTGAAGGCCACTATCAGAGCAACCTGGGCTCTCATAACACCTGAGCAGTGCCAGAAACTCATCGACTCCATGCCACGCCGCATTAACGCAGTAATTGAGGCAAAAGGAGCTCCAACCAAGTATTGAGTATTGTACATGCTCATATTTTTCATTTTCATACTTTTCAGTTGGCCAACATTTCTAAAAATCCCTTTTTTGTATTAGCCTTAAGTAATATTGTAATTTTGTGACACACGGAATTTTGGATTTTCATTTGTTGCCACTTCAAATCATCAAAATTAAATGAAATAAACATTTGAATGCATCAGTCTGTGTGCAATGAATAAATATAATGTACAAGTTACACCTTTTGAATGCAATTACTGAAATAAATCAAGTTTTTCAAAATATTCTAATTTACTGGCTTTTACCTGTATGTTTATTATTGCAAGTATGTCCTTAAATAAAATAGTGAACATACTAGACAAATTGTCTTTTATTGGTAAGTAAACAAACAAAGGCTCCTAATTAGTCTGCTGACATATGCAGTAACATATTGTGTCATTTATCTACCTATTATTTTGTCAACATTATTAAGGACAAGTGGTAGAAAATTTATTATTATTCTACTTGTTCATTTACTGTTAATATCTGCTTACTTTCTCTTTTAACATGTTCTATCTACACTTCTGTTAAAATGTAATAATCACTTATTCTTCAGTTGTTTGATACTTTACATTAGTTTTGGATGATACCACAAATTTCGGTACTTTTCAGAGGCGGTATAGTACCGGTATTAC
>NC_084550.2:37715000-37797500 GCF_033978685.3 Nerophis lumbriciformis | reverse complement strand
CACACAGACTTAAAGTAGACACTAGATGGCAGTAAAAACACATAGTCGGAGTACTGTTTTAATTAATTATAACTAATTATAGTAATAACTACATGAAGCAATTCCTGAAGGAATTGTGTGTGAATGCTCCAATGCTGAAGTTGAACTGAAATGCTGACAGAATGTAGTGTGAATGTAAGAATAGTTTGCATTTCCAGGAAAACCGGAATTTGGTTTGGAACTTGGGAACCTTTTTGTTTGAAAGTCCAGGATGAGTAGAATGTGGTGATGTTGGAAAGGTTTGAATAGGTTGACAAATGTGGGAATTGTTCCCATTTCAATGGGAACTTCCTGGAAATTTGGGAATTTGGGGAAAAGCAGGATTTTTTTTTTAAATGATTAGAAGCATGAATGAGCTGAATTGGTTGGTGTTGGAATTGTTTAAATCGGTCAAAAGTTTTGACGAATGTCCCTTTGATTTCAATGGGAATTTCCCCAAAATGTGTGCATTTTTGGGGAAATGCGGGAATTTTTTAGACAATGGTAAACAACTTGACTGTTCTGAATGAGTTGAAATGGTTGCATTTGGAATTGTTCAAATTGGTTGACAAATGTTGAAGAAGTAACATGTTGAATTGAGAAATGGTGTTATGTAATTCCTGGAATTTCGGGAAAACCAGAAATGTTTCCAGTTCGAAAAACAACTTTGTTTTTTGTCCTGATTAAGAGGATTGATTTGACAGTGGAACGGTTGAAGTGGGTAGAAAAATGTGGGTAGAGTAGTCGCCAGAAAAAAAGGGTGGAAATAGGGCTTTGGAAAACCAGGAATTCCAGAAAATCCTGGATTTTCTTTTTAACTTGAAAAAAGGGTAACATGATATTTCAGGAGGGTGGAATGTGTTGAAGGTGGAATGGTTTGAATATGTGGGAATTGTTCCCACTTGGAACTTCCTGGAAATTTGGCAATTTTGGGAAAAGCGGATTTTTTTTTTTTTTAATGATTAGGAGCATGAATGTCCTGAATGAGTTGATTTGGTTGGTTTTGGAATTGTTTAAATCGGTCAAGAGCTTTGAAGAATGTTCCATTGATTTCAATGGGAATTTTCCAAACATTTGGGAAATACGGGAATTTTTTAGAAAATGGTAAAAAACTTGAATGTTCTGAATGAGTTGGAATGGTCGGTCGAGAAATGTTGAAGAAGTATCATGTTTAATTGAGAAATGGTATTACGGCATTCCTGGAATTTTGGGAAAACCAGGTTTTTTTCCAATTCAAAAAACAACTTTGTTTTTTGTCCTGATTAAGAGGAATGATTTGACGGTAGAACGGTTGATGTGGGTTGAAAAATGTGGGAGGAGTAGTCGCCAGAAAAAAAGGGTGGAAATAGGGCTTTGGAAAACCAGGAATTCCGGAAAATCATGGAATTTTTTTGAACTTGAAAAAAGGGTTGTTTAAATTTCCACGATACTGGAATGTGTTGATGTTGGAATGGTTTGAATAGGTTGGAAAATGTGGGAAATGTTCCCATTTCAATTGGAACTTTCTGGAAATTTGGGAAATTTGGGAAAAGCGGGATTTTTTTAAAAAATGATTAGGAGCATGAATGTCCTGAAAGAGCTGAATTGGTTGGTATTGGAATTGTTTAAATCGGTCAAGAGCTTTGAAGAATGTTCCATTGATTTCAATGTGAATGTCCCCCAAATTTGTGAATTTCAAAAAATACGGGAATCTTTTAGAAAATGGTAAAAAACTTGAATTTTCTGAATTAGTTGAAATGGTTGGTTTTGGAAGTGTTCAAATTGGTCGAGAAATGTTGAAGAAGTAGCATGTTGAATTGAGAAATGGTATTACGGAATTCCTGGAATTTCGGGAAAAACAGAACGTTTTCCAGTTCAAAAAACAACTTAATTTTATGTCCTGATTAAGAGGAATGATTTGACGGTAAAACGGTTGAAGTGGGTTTAAAAATGTGGGAAGAGGAGTCGCCAGAAAAAAAAGGTGGAAATAGGGCTTTGGAAAACCAGGAAAAAAATCCTGGAATTTTTTTAACTTGAAAAATGGGTAGTTTGAATTTCCAGGAGGGTGTAATGTGTGGAAGGTGGAATGGTTTGAATAGGTTGGAAAATGTGGAAATGGTGAAAGTTTGAAACATGGCCAAATCATTTTGAATGGTAAAAATGTCCAGGAAGAGCTGGAATTCTGGGAAATTTGGGAATTTTTGGAATTTGTCAAGGGAAAGCCCGTGATTACCAAATGGGGCTGAACAGTTTGAAGTTGGAACGGTTTGAATCGGATGAAAAATGTGGACGGTAGAGCGCGCCAAAATCTCAGTGCTCGAGGAGTGCTATGTTAAGAACCTCTGTTACCTCAAAGAAAAATTGAGGTGGAACCGAGCGTCTTTTTTGCTATTTCCGGGTCTAAATTGGCTGTCAAAACTGACCAACTTCAGTTTACAATGTCTGCTCTCGCTGGAATGCCGACTGATAAGATGTTCATATATTCATGTTTAGATGAAGAATTAATCGTAATCCTCGCAAAGAAAAATTAAGGTGGAACAAAGCGTCTTTTTCACTATTTCCGGGTCTAAATTGACTGTCAAAGCTGACCAATTTACAATTTCTGCTCTTACTGGGATGCCGACTGATAAGATGTTCATATATTCATGTTTAGATGAAGAATGAATCGTAATCCTCGCAAAGAAAAATAGAGGTGGAACGAAGCGTCTTTTTTGCTATTCCCGGGTCTAAATTGGCTGTCAAAGCTGACCAACTACTATTTACAATTTCTGCTCTCGCTGTGATGCCGACTGATAAGATGTTCATATATTCATGTTTAGATGAAGAATTAATCATAATACTCGCAAAGAAAAATAGAGGTGAAACCAAGGGTCGTTTTTGCTATTTCCGGGTCTAAATTGGCTGTCAAAGCTGACCAATTTACAATTTCTGCTCTTACTGAGATGCCGACTGATAAGCTGTTCATATATTCATGTTTGGATGAAGAATGAATCGTAATCCTCGCAAAGAAAAATAGAGGTGGAACCAAGCGTCTTTTTTGCTATTCCCGGGTCTAAATTGGCTGTCAAAGCTGACCAACTACTATTTACAATTTCTGCTCTCACTGGGATGCCGACTGATAAGATGTTCATATATTCATGTTTAGATGAAGAATTAATCGTAATCCTCGCAAAGAAAAATAGAGGTGAAACCAAGGGTCGTTTTTGCTATTTCCGGGTCTAAATTGGCTGTCAAAGCTGACCAATTTACAATGTTTGCTCTCGCTGGGATGCCGACTGACAAGATGTTCATATATTCATGTTTAGATGAAGAATGAATCGTAATCCTCGCAAAGAAAAATAGAGGTGGAACGAAGCGTCTTTTTTGCTATTCTCGGGTCTAAATTGGCTGTCAAAGCTGACCAACTACTATTTACAATTTCTGCTCTCGCTGTGATGCCGACTGATAAGATGTTCATATATTCATGTTTAGATGAAGAATTAATCATAATACTCGCAAAGAAAAATAGAGGTGAAACCAAGGGTCGTTTTTGCTATTTCCGGGTCTAAATTGGCTGTCAAAGCTGACCAATTTACAATTTCTGCTCTTACTGAGATGCCGACTGATAAGCTGTTCATATATTCATGTTTGGATGAAGAATGAATCGTAATCCTCGCAAAGAAAAATAGAGGTGGAACCAAGCGTCTTTTTTGCTATTCCCGGGTCTAAATTGGCTGTCAAAGCTGACCAACTACTATTTACAATTTCTGCTCTCACTGGGATGCCGACTGATAAGATGTTCATATATTCATGTTTAGATGAAGAATTAATCGTAATCCTCGCAAAGAAAAATAGAGGTGAAACCAAGGGTCGTTTTTGCTATTTCTGGGTCTAAATTGGCTGTCAAAGCTGACCAATTTACAATGTTTGCTCTCGCTGGGATGCCGACTGACAAGATGTTCATATATTCATGTTTAGATGAAGAATTAATCGCAATCCTCACAAATAAAAATTAAGGTGGAACAAAGCGTATTTTTTGCTATTTCCGGGTCTAAATTAGCTATCAAAGCTGACCAACTTCAAATTACAATTTCTACTCTCGCTGGGATGCCGACTGATAAGATGTTCATATATTCATGTTTAGATGAAGAATGAATCGTAATCCTCGCAAAGAAACATAGAGGTGGAACCAAGTGTCTTTTTTGCTATTCCCGGGTCTAAATTGGCTGTCAAAGCTGACCAATTTACAATTTCTGCTCTCGCTGGGATGCCGACTGATAAGATGTTCATATATTCATGTTTAGATGAAGAATTAATCATAATACTCGCAAAGAAAAATAGAGGTGAAACCAAGGGTCGTTTTTGCTATTTCCGGGTCTAAATTGGCTGTCAAAGCTGACCAATTTACAATTTCTGCTCTTACTGAGATGCTGACTGATAAGCTGTTCATATATTCATGTTTAGATGAAGAATGGATCGTAATCCTCGCAAAGAAAAACAGAGGTGGAACCAAGCGTCTTTTTTGCTATTCCCGGGTCTAAATTGGCTGTCAAAGCTGACCAACTACTATTTACAATTTCTGCTCTCGCTGGGATGCCGACTGATAAGATGTTCATATATTCATGTTTAGATGAAGAATTAATCGTAATCCTCGCAAAGAAAAATAGAGGTGAAACCAAGGGTCGTTTTTGCTATTTCCGGGTCTAAATTGGCTGTCAAAGCTGACCAATTTACAATGTTTGCTCTCGCTGGGATGCCGACTGATAAGATGTTCATATATTCATGTTTAGATGAGGAATTAATCGTAATCCTCACAAATAAAAATTAAGGTGGAACAAAGCGTATTTTTCGCTATTTTCGGGTCTAAATTAGCTATCAAAGCTGACCAACTTCAATTTACAATTTCTGCTCTCGCTGGGATGCCGACTGATAAGATGTTCATATATTCATGTTTAGATGAAGAATGAATCGTAATCCTCGCAAAAAAACATAGAGGTGGAACCAAGCGTCTTTTTTGCTATTTCCGGGTCTAAATTGGCTGTCAAAGCTGACCAATTTACAATTTCTGCTCTCGCTGGGATGCCGACTGATAAGATGCTCATATATTCATGTTTAGATGAAGAATTAATCGTAATCCTCGCAAAGAAAAATTAAGGTGGAACAAAGCCTCTTTTTCCCTATTTCCGGGTCTAAATTGGTTGTCAAAGCTGACCAATTTCAATTTACAATTTCTACTCTTGCTGAGATGCCGACTGATAAGATGTTCATATATTCATGTTTAGATGAAGAATTAATCGTAATCCTCGCAAAGAAAAATTAAGGTGGAACAAAGCATCTTTTTCGCTATGTCCGGGTCTAAATTGGCTGTCAAAGCTAACCAATTTACAATTTCTGCTCTCGCTGGGATGCCGACTGATAAGATGTTCATATGTTCATGTTTAGATGAAGAATTAATCGTAATCCTCACAAAGAAAAATGAAGGTGGAACAAAGCGCCTTTTTTCGCTATTTCCGGTTCTAAATTAGCTGTCAAAGCTGACCAACTTCTATTTCCAATTTCTGATCTTGCTGGGATGCCGACTGATAAGATGTTCATATATTCATGTTTAGATGAAGAATTAATCATAATACTCGCAAAGAAAAATAGAGGTGAAACCAAGGGTCTTTTTTGCTATTTCCGGGTCTAAATTGGCTGTCAAAGCTGACCAATTTACAATTTCTGCTCTTACTGGGATGCCGACTGATAAGCTGTTCATATATTCATGTTTAGATGAAGAATGGATCGTAATCCTCGCAAAGAAAAATAGAGGTGGAACCAAGCGTCTTTTTTGCTATTCCCGGGTCTAAATTGGCTGTCAAAGCTGACCAACTACTATTTACAATTTCTGCTCTCGCTGGGATGCCGACTGATAAGATGTTCATATATTCATGTTTAGATGAAGAATTAATCGTAATCCTCGCAAAGAAAAATAGAGGTGAAACCAAGGGTCGTTTTTGCTATTTCCGGGTCTAAATTGGCTGTCAAAGCTGACCAATTTACAATGTTTGCTCTCGCTGGGATGCCGACTGATAAGATGTTCATATATTCATGTTTAGATGAAGAATTAATCGTAATCCTCACAAATAAAAATTAAGGTGGAACAAAGCGTATTTTTCGCTATTTTCGGGTCTAAATTAGCTATCAAAGCTGACCAACTTCAATTTACAATTTCTGCTCTCGCTGGGATGCCGACTGATAAGATGTTCATATATTCATGTTTAGATGAAGAATTAATCGTAATCCTCGCAAAAAAACATAGAGGTGGAACCAAGCGTCTTTTTTGCTATTTCCGGGTCTAAATTGGCTGTCAAAGCTGACCAATTTACAATTTCTGCTCTCGCTGGGATGCCGACTGATAAGATGTTCATATATTCATGTTTAGATGAAGAATTAATCGTAATCCTCGCAAAGAAAAATTAAGGTGGAACAAAGCCTCTTTTTCGCTATTTCCGGGTCTAAATTGGTTGTCAAAGCTGACCAATTTCAATTTACAATTTCTACTCTTGCTGAGATGCCGACTGATAAGATGTTCATATATTCATGTTTAGATGAAGAATTAATCGTAATCCTCGCAAAGAAAAATTAAGGTGGAACAAAGCATCTTTTTCGCTATGTCCGGGTCTAAATTGGCTGTCAAAGCTAACCAATTTACAATTTCTGCTCTCGCTGGGATGCCGACTGATAAGATGTTCATATGTTCATGTTTAGATGAAGAATTAAGCGTAATCCTCACAAAGAAAAATGAAGGTGGAACAAAGCGCCTTTTTTCGCTATTTCCGGTTCTAAATTAGCTGTCAAAGCTGACCAACTTCTATTTCCAATTTCTGATCTCGCTGGGATGCCTACTGATAAGATGTTCATATATTCATGTTTAGATGAAGAATTAATCGTAATCCTCGCACAGAAAAATAGAGGTGCAACCAAGCGTTTTTTATGCTATTCCCGGGTCTAAATTGGCTGTCAAAGCGGACCAATTTACAATGTATGCTCTCGCTGGGATGCTAACTGATAAGACAAGAACCAAGCGTCTTTTTCGTTATTTCCGGGTCTAAATTGGCTGTCAAAGCAGACCAACTAAAAATTACAATTTCTGCTCTCGCTGGGATGCCGACTGATAAGATGTTCATATATTCATGTTTAGATGAAGAATTAATCGTAGTCCTCGCAAAGAAAAAAAGGGTTGGAACCAAGCGTGTTTTTAGCTATTTCCGGGTCTAAAGTGGCTGTCAAAGCGGACCAATTTACAATTTCTGCTCTTGCTGGGATGCCGACTGATAAGATGTTCATATATTCATGTTTAGATGAAGAATTAATCGTAATCCTCACAAAGAAAAATAGAAGTGGAACAAAGTGTATTTTTCGCTATTTCCGGGTCTAAATTGGCTGTCAAAGCTGACCAACTTCAATTTACAATGTCTGCTCTCACTGGGATGCCGACTGATAAGATGTTCATATATTCATGTTTGTATGAAGAATTAATCGTAATCCTCACAAAGAAAAATAGAAGTGGAACAAAGTGTATTTTTCGCTATTTCCGGGTCTAAATTGGCTGTCAAAGCTGACCAACTTCAATTTACAATGTCTGCTCTCACTGGGATGCCGACTGATAAGATGTTCATATATTCATGTTTAGATGAAGAATTCATCGTAATCCTCGCAAAGAAAAATAGAGGTGAAACCAAGTGTCTTTTTCCCTATTCCCGGGTCTAAATTGGCTGTCAAAGCGGAACTATTTACAATTTATGCTCTCGCTGGGATGCTAACTGATACGATAAGAACCAAGCGTCTTTTTCGTTATTTCCGGGTCTAAAATTGGCTGTCAAAGGTGACCAAATACAATTTACAATGTCTGCTCTCGCTGGGATGCCGACTGATAAGATGTTCATATATTCATGTTTAGATGAAAAATTAATCGTAATCCTCGTAAAGAAAAATTAAGGTGGAACAAAGCGTCTTTTTCGCTATTTCCGGGTCTAAATTGGATGTCAAAGCGGACCAATTTACAATTTATGCTCTCGCTGGGATGCTAACTGATAAAATAAGAACCAAGCGTCTTTTTCGTTATTTCCGGGTCTAAATTGACTGTCAAAGCTGACCAACTTCAATTTCCAATGTCTGCTCTCGCTGGGATGCCGACTGATAAGATGTTCATATTTTAATGTTTAAATGAAGAATTAATCGTAATACTCACACAGAAAAATAGAGGTGTAACCAAACGTGTTTTTCGCTATTTCCGGGTCTAAATTGGCTGTCAAAGCTGACCAATTTACAATGTTTGCTCTCGCTGGGATGCCGACTAATAAGATGTTCATATATTCATGTTTAGATGAAGAATGAATCATAATCCTCACAAAGCAAAATAGAGGTGTAACTAAGCGTAGTTTTCGCTATTTATGGGTTTAAATTGGCTTTCAAAGCTGACCAACTTCTCGGATTAAATATTAGACTGCTGGCCCCACTATGGACTGGATCTTCACACTATTAACTAGATCCACTCGACATCCTTTGCACCAGTCGCCCAGGGTGGGGGTCCCCACATCTGCGGTCCCCTCCAAAGTATCTCAATGTATACCTTTGGGTTGAGTTTTTTCTTGCCCTGATGTGGGATCTGAGCCCAGGATGTTGTTGTGGCTTGTGCAGCCCTTTGAGACATTTGTGATTAAGGACTATATAAATAAACTTTGATTGATTGATTGATGTATGACTGCTTCCTTCTATGTTGAGTTATATTAAAAATCCTCTTACCTGTGCTTTGATCACCTGGTTCCTGCATCTCGTAGTCACAAATACCGCAGCCATTCAGCGTTTAACGTTTGAAAAGTGTTTGTCCATCTTAAACATTCATTTTTGATCCAACACATTTACATTGAGAGCATTGTTGATGGCGATCTTCAGGGTTATTTTTGGGAGAGTAAATGAGACTATGAGAGTTTATCATCACACTTCAACATCTCTAACATGTAAATGCTGCTTCTTTGCTAGGTCAGCATTGCAAATGAAAATATGTTCTTGATTGCCGTACCTTGAATACATATATATCTAAATGAATATATAAATGCCTGTAAACGAGGAATCAAATGTTTATATACCACATTACCCAGAAGGTTTAGTGCCGAAGACGGAACCAGGAAGTAGGTCTGTGCTATATGGTGAGGACAACAGTTGTTCAGTTTGATCAAATCATAGTGTGTGTGTGTGTGTGTGTGTGTGTGTGTGTGTGTGTGTCCATTTCCTATATTGTCACACGTTGTTCCTGCTTTGTCTACACAAGAAACAAAACAATAGTCTTGATAGGACAGTTCTCTGGGCCCGAGATCATCTAAGATGGACTGATGCAAAGTGGAAAAGTGTTCTGTGGTCTGACGAGTCCACATTTCAAATTGTTTTTGGAAATATTCGACATCGTGTCATCCGGACCAAAGGGGAAGCGGACCATCCAGACTGTTATCGACGCAAAGTTCAAAAGCCAGCATCTGTGATGGTATGGGGGTGCATTAGTGCCCTAGGCATGGGTAACTTACACATCTGGGAAGGCACCATTAATGCTGAAAGGTACATACAGGTTTTGGAACAACATATGCTGCCATCTAAGCGCCGTCTTTTTCATGGACGCCCATGCTTATTTCAGCAAGACAATGCCAAGCCACATTCAGCACGTGTTACAACAGCATGGCTTCGTAAAAAAAGAGTGCGGGTACTTTCCTAGCCCGCCTGCAGTCCAGACCTGTCTCCCATCAAAAATGTGTGACGCATTATGAAGCCAAAAATACGACAGCGGAGACCCCAGACTGTTGAAGCTCTACATATAACAAGAATGGGAAATAATTCCACTTTCAAAGCTTCAACAATTAGTTTTCTCAGTTCCCAATCGTTAATTGAGTGTTGTTAAAAGAAAAGGTGACGTAACACAGTGGTGAACATGCCCTTTCCCAACTACTTTGGCACGTGTTGCAGCCATGAAATTCTAAGTTAATTATTATTTGCAAAAAAAAAATAAAGTTTATGAGTTTGAACATCAAATATCTTGTCTTTGTAGTGCATTTAATTGAATATGGCTTGAAAAGGATTTGCAAATCATTGTATTTCGTTTATATTTACATCTAACACAATTTCCCAACTCATATGGAAACAGGGTTTGTACATACATACATACATACATACATACATACATAAATATATATATACAGGTAAAAGCCAGTAAATTAGAATATTTTGAAAAACTTGATTTATTTCAGTAATTGCATTCAAAAGGTGTAA
Source organism: Nerophis lumbriciformis (assembly GCF_033978685.3). Lineage (NCBI taxonomy): Eukaryota > Metazoa > Chordata > Actinopteri > Syngnathiformes > Syngnathidae > Nerophis > Nerophis lumbriciformis. The sequence continues at coordinate 37,787,228 of NC_084550.2, read as the reverse complement.
CTTGTACACAGGCCCGGCCCTAACCAATCTGGCGCCCTAGGCAAGATTTTAGGTGGCGCCCCCCCACATCGGCAGTGAAGTGTATATACTCACAAGAAACCGAATAGCTTTGTCTTTGACCTTTTTTTTTACTTAAAGAAAGCAAATTAACAATCAGAATAGTTAACAAGATTAAAAAAAAAAAAGAATAAACAAATGAATACAAAAAATAAAAAATGAATATATGAAATACAATATTTTTTACATACATAAACACAAAATAAAACGTGTCAACAAGTTGCATAAAATAAATTAAAAATACAATATAAATAAGGCACTGCACAAAACAAGATATCAAACCAGTATGACTTTAACAACTATATTACAAAAAAAGGGGATCCTACAGAGTTCTCTATTTGTGCTTTTTAATAGAGATTTTCAGAGCAACCCACATGTTGGGGTACATTTCTGCCAGCTTCTTCTCATGCAGGAAGGTCAAGAGTTCCATGTTTGTCATGTTCTTTGATGGCAATGGTGGGAAATTCTGCATTTCCATTGCAAGTTCTGTGCCATTAATGTCCAGCTGGCTGTCATGGGTCAGAGTAGTACTCAGGGCTGTAGCAGCTCTTCTTTTTGTAAGTTGTGGAAATTGAGGAGTACTCCAAACTTGTCATTCACCTCTCCAAAGCTCTGAAATCTCTCATCAAGTGAAGAGATGGCTGTATGTTTTGCTGCTGCAAAACTGGTGGGTTGTGCTGCTAATGCTGCATCACTGGTGGGTTGTGCTGCTGAAGTGGAGGCAGCAGCGGTAGATGTGGTAGATGGCCCAGGAGTGGGATTTAGAAACTTCAACAGTGCATCTGAAGAGAGGAGTATGTGACACCATTGAGTATTACAGTTTAATAATAAAAACATATGATTCCAGGAATAAAATGAAATGATATAATATAGATGAAAAACCAAAGAGATATATGTATGATGTTAACTGATATGCAAATTAGATTAGATTCAATTTATTGTCATCATTACAGTGAAATGCTGAATAGCAGAATGCAAAGTAACAGTATAATATATTATATGAGAATGTTATGTTATGATTATCTTTAACCGAATCACAGCAGTGCTTAAATTAAAAAACAGCATTCCCTCTCATGTGATATTGCTTAATTAACATTATTGATGTGCACTTTAACAACTCGGTTTACAACTATACCTAATATATAAAGGGGTGGAAAAGTGACTATTACCTGCAGGGCAAACATTAGCTAACCAGAAGGCAATAACAATGTAAACAAAAAACACCTGCTTAAAAGATCTAATACAAATGTCCCAGATGAATGTAAGGTGGGAGTACTGTAATTACCTAATGTTACATTATTATTTTCCATAACAATTTAGCCCCCTCCACAATATTAACCCGACGTTAAAACAGAACTAGCTATTTATTGATTAGCAATTGCCGAATCATGTAACATTAGCTTAATGCTAAAAAGCAGGTTACTATCACATTCTTTAACAGACAAATAATTTCATGTAGGCTAACGGTACCTACCTGCTACCTCTGTCTTTTTCTCGTTTCTCCTCCTCTTCTTTTCTCTTTTTTCTTCCCTGGGCACCTGACAGTTTTGGCCGTTTTGACATCTTGTGTTGATTTTTTGATGTGGTGACGTCCGAGTCATGATACGGGAAGGGAGGGGCGCACCGTGCGGGGGGAAGGGGGGGGGCGTAATGTTGTAACAAAAAATATTTCTATTAAATAGGCTTTACTTTACATTTTAATTAACGTGGGATTATTTTTTTGTATTTAGAAATAATAGTACCAAATTTTTTTTTTTTTTTTTTTTTTTTTTTTTCTCCAACATTTGTGGCACTGGCGTGGCGCCCCCTGATGGACGGCGCCCTTAGTATTTGCCTATACGGCCTATGCCACGGGCCGGCCCTGCTTGTACATTATATTTATTCATTGCACACAGACTGATGCATTCAAATGTTTATTTCATTTAATTTTGATGATTTGAAGTGGCAACAAATGAAAATCCAAAATTCCGTGTGTCACAAAATTAGAATATTACTTAAGGCTAATACAAAAAAGGGATTTTTAGAAATGTTGGCCAACTGAAAAGTATGAAAATGAAAAACATGAGCATGTACAATACTCAATACTTGGTTGGAGCTCCTTTTGCCTCAATTACTGCGTTAATGCGGCGTGGCATGGAGTCGATGAGTTTCTGGCACTGCTCAGGTGTTATGAGAGCCCAGGTTGCTCTGATAGTGGCCTTCAACTCTTCTGCGTTTTTGGGTCTGGCATTCTGCATCTTCCTTTTCACAATACCCCACAGATTTTCTATGGGGCTAAGGTCAGGGGAGTTGGCGGGCCAATTTAGAACAGAAATACCATGGTCTGTAAACCAGGCACGGGTAGATTTTGCGCTGTGTGCAGGCGCCAAGTCCTGTTGGAACTTGAAATCTCCATCTCCATAGAGCAGGTCAGCAGCAGGAAGCATGAAGTGCTCTAAAACTTGCTGGTAGACGGCTGCGTTGACCCTGGATCTCAGGAAACAGAGTGGACCGACACCAGCAGATGACATGGCACCCCAAACCATCACTGATGGTGGAAACTTTACACTAGACTTCAGGCAACGTGGATCCTGTGCCTCTCCTGTCTTCCTCCAGACTCTGGGACCTCGATTTCCAAAGGAAATGCAAAATTTGCATGGTTGGGTGATGGTTTGGGGTGCCATGTCATCTGCTGGTGTCGGTCCACTCTGTTTCCTGAGATCCAGGGTCAACGCAGCCGTCTACCAGCAAGTTTTAGAGCACTTCATGCTTCCTGCTGCTGACCTGCTCTATGGAGATGGAGATTTCAAGTTCCAACAGGACTTGGCGCCTGCACACAGCGCAAAATCTACCCGTGCCTGGTTTACGGACCATGGTATTTCTGTTCTAAATTGGCCCGCCAACTCCCCTGACCTTAGCCCCATAGAAAATCTGTGGGGTATTGTGAAAAGGAAGATGCAGAATGCCAGACCCAAAAACGCAGAAGAGTTGAAGGCCACTATCAGAGCAACCTGGGCTCTCATAACACCTGAGCAGTGCCAGAAACTCATCGACTCCATGCCACGCCGCATTAACGCAGTAATTGAGGCAAAAGGAGCTCCAACCAAGTATTGAGTATTGTACATGCTCTTATTTTTCATTTTCATACTTTTCAGTTGGCCAACATTTCTAAAAATCCCTTTTTTGTATTAGCCTTAAGTAATATTCTAATTTTGTGACACACGGAATTTTGGATTTTCATTGGTTGCCACTTCAAATCATCAAAATTAAATGAAATAAACATTTGAATGCATCAGTCTGTGTGCAATGAATACATATAATGTACAAGTTACACCTTTTGAATGCAATTACTGAAATAAATCAAGTTTTTCAAAATATTCTAATTTACTGGCTTTTACCTGTATATACATAGTCGAGGTTTCTGTGGTTTCTGTTATACAGTTCTCAATACCAGGGTAGAGCGGACTATACGTTAGGTCAGAAAAAGACACGGGGGCTATTTCATCCCTACAAGCCTGTTTCGCAGGTTTCCCTGCTCATTTCCACTGAAGAGCAGGGAAACCTGCGAAACAGCCTTGTAGGGATGAAATAGCCTCTGTGTTTTTTCCTGACCTAATGTATATTCCGCTCTACCCCGGTATTGAGCATTGTATAACGGATAAACCACAGAAACCTCGACCATAAATGTATATATATATATAAATTGAAAAAAAAAAAAAAAAAAAAAAAAAAAAAAAAAAAAAAAAAAAAAATATATATATATATATATATATATATATATATATATATATATATTTGAACAAATACATCAACTGTATAATAAAAAACATTTTTTGGTTTCTTGTGTGGACCTGTTTCGCAGGTTTCCCTGCTCTTTAGGGAAAAAGAGCAGGGAAACCTGAGAAACAGGCTTGTAGTGATGAAATAGCCTCTGTGTGTTTTTCTGACCTAAGATATATATATATATATATATTATTATTTTTTATTTTTTATTTTTTATTTTTTATTGTATTTATTTTTTTATATACCTGTAATAATATTTGTTTCCCTAAAAAAAATACAACTTCATAATTTTTATTTTTTTTCCTTCATCCTTTTCTTCACCCCACCCCCAAAATAAAATATTTACTGATTTTTCAGCAACAGATTGTGTAACATGAACTCATTAATATTTTTTATATATAAATATATGATATCAAACAGCAAAATTATTTTAAATCCTTGCAAAATGTGTATTTTTGCAGCGCTGGCTTGCATACACGGAGCGAGGCACACATGGCAACGCTCACTGTGCGGTTACCATAGCGTCTCGGCCAAAAGGAAAATTTTTCTTTGACGTCAATAAAAGTCCACAAGTGTTCTTGACGAGTCATTTCCTGCCCAAGTCACTTCTGCCGCCAAAAGAAGAAGTTATCTGCACAGTCGAAGTGAGCGTTGACATTCAGACACTTGCTTTTTTTTTTACGTCTGGGCAGCTTTCTCAAAGGCCGTGGCGGTGGCGATAAACATTGAAAACAAGTTGTCGGCATGTTTCAACACCGGGATCACACGAGCAAGTCATCTGTTTTAGGAATGAAACATTGTGTAAACATAGGATGAGGTTTCTCATGCAGACTCCAACAACCTGCTGAAGCTTGGTGCAGATTTATCCCTGAGACGAATGCTCCCTACATGGCAAGTGCTTGCAATTAGCCTTGATTAATCACGCCCTTATTTGGGCAGCAACAGTCATTCTCAGATCAGCAGGAGGTTGACTCTTCAAATTGGCATAGTGAGTAAATAAACTTGTCTTTAAATGAGAGACAAGTCATGGGAAGTTGTCCTCTTGTGGAAAGATTGGAAAGATTGCCACAATGCCCTTTCTGCCACAGACACTTTTTGAGATAAGTTGGCTTAAAAATGTATTCCGAATAAACCACTTTTAAAATTGTTCACACATGTTTACAGTTTGCAATATACACCATATTGCCAAAAGTATTTGGCCACCTGCCTTGACTCACATATGAGCTTGAAGTGCCATCCCATTCCTAACCCATAGGTTTCAATATGATGTTGGTCCACCTTTTGCAGCTATTACAGCTTTAACTCTTCTGGGAAGGCTGTCCACAAGGTTGCAGAGTGTGCTTGTAGGAATTTTCCACCATTCTTCCAAAAGCGCATTGGTGAGGTCACACACTGATGTTGGTGGAGAAGGCCTGGCTCTCAGTCTCCGTTCTAATTCATCCCAAAGGTGTTCTATCGGGTTCAGGTCAGGACTCTGTGCAGGCCAGTCAAGTTCATCCACACCAGACTCTGTCATCCATGTCTTTATGGACCTTGCTTTGTGCACTGCTGCACAGTAATGTTGGAAGAGGAAGGTTGGGAACATGGAATTGTCCAAAATGTTTTGGTATCCTGGAGCATTCAAAGTTCCTTTCACTGGAACTAAGGGGCCAAGCCCAACTCCTGAAAAACAACCCCACACCATAATTCTGCCTCTACCAAATTTCACACTCGGCACAATGCAGTCCGAAATGTAGCGTTCTCCTGGCAACCTCCAAACCCAGACTCGTCCATCAGATTGCCAAATGGAAAAGCGTGATTCATCACTCCAGAGAAGGCGTCTCCACTCTCCGCTCTAGAGTCCAGTGGCGACATGCTTTGCACCACTGCATCCGACGCTTTGCATTGGACTTGGTGATTTATGGCTTATATGCAGCTGCTCGGCCATGGAAACCCATTCCCTGAAGCTCTCCGCGTACTGTACGTGGGCTAATTGGAAGGTCACATGAAGTTTGGAGCTCTGTAACAACTGACTGTGCAGAAAGTCTTTGCACTATGCGCTTCAGCATCCGCTGACCCCTCTCTCTCAGTTTATGTGGCTTACCACTTGGTGGCTGAGTTGCTGTTGTTCCCAAACTCTTCACTTTTCTTATGATAAAGTTGACTTTGGAATATTTCACGACTTGATTTGTTGCAAAGGTGGCATCCTATGACAGTTCCACGCTGGAAATCACTGAGCTCCTGAGAGCGGCCCATTCTTTCACAAATGTTTGAAAAAACAGTCTCCAGTGCTTGATTGTATACACCTGTGGCCGGGCCAAGTGATTAGGACACCTGATTCTCATTTGGATGGGTGGCCAAATACTTTTGGCAATATAGTGTATAGCTGGTAGGATATCTGCCATTGTGGACTCAAGTTAGACCAGTCCATCTCAAATCGTGGGGCGGGATCCACATATATGTATATATATATATATATATATATATATATATATATATATATATATATATATATCAGTGACGTGCAGGGGCCTCACCTGCCATCATGGAAAGAAAAAAAATGTAAAAAGAAAAACATATATATTAAATTGTTAAATGTATTCGTGATTATACTATAAAGTTATTTTCCATTTAACTTCACCAGTTTTAGATTATTTTTATTCAAAATCGCTGAATTTTCACATTTGCCGTTCAAATACTGAGAAGAGACGATGCGGTGAACAGCAGCCAGTCGAGGCACGTCACTCAGTGCCTCAACATGGACGGACTCGGCTAACTGCTGGTCTGCTGTGAAGTGAGACCGTATTGCTATATGAATTATATTATACATTTCCATAGTTTAGTTAGCTGAGGTTTATAATGTACAGTGTATTTTGTCAACAACTGTATGTGTGTAACGTATTTCTTGTGCTGAGCGATCATAAAACGGCTGCAAAAGACGCACTGGCTGAGGCTCGCCTCCTGCACCCCCGTTGTAGAATGCACGGCAACCCCTGACGGGAGTGTTATATTAACTAAAGCCCAGACTTAAACTTTCCACGTGCAAGATTGAATCTATTTAAAAAAGTTATTTCATAAGAAGCCAAAAAGTGCAAAAACAATAATGTTCGTGTTGGAGGAGTTGTGAATGACTGCAGGGCCACAACATTAGGTACACCTGCAGACTGCAGGTGTACCTAATTCACAACTCCTCCAACACGAACATTATTGTTTTTGCACTTTTTGGCTTCTTATTAAATAACTTTTGTAACCTATTTTTATGGGCTTTCCTCTTTGTGATGTTAAGTTCCTGTTATGCGCTGTTATACAGTATATGCCTTGAGCTCTTATTTTGAAGGTGCTAAGAGCGGAAGTGACGACACGTTGGAGTGGAGCGTGAGTTTTTGAAATAAGGTAAATAAAGTGGTCCACGTGTAAACTGGAGCCTCCGTGTTTGTTATTTTGTAGTTTCATACAGTATAGGCGACATTTATAAACCCTCGGTTACACTTTTTTAAATAGATTCAATCTTGCACGTGGAAAGTTGAAGTGAGGGCTTTAGTTGATATAACACTCCCATCAGGGGGTTCATTAATCCAGCACAACAGCGGCGCATTTATAAGTAAAGGTAAGACCATAATAACGTTTTTTTATTAAATGTGCTTTTTTGTGTGCTACAGTTTGTATGTGTAAAGTTAAAGTTAAGTTAAAGTACCAATGATTGTCACACACACACTAGGTGTAATGAAATTTGTCCTCTGCATTTGACCCATCCCCTTGTTCACCCCCTGGGAGGTGAGGGGAGCAGTGGGCAGCAGCGGCGCCGCGCCCGGGAATCATTTTTGGTGATTTAACCCCCAATTCCAACCCTTGATGCTGAGTGCCAAGCAGGGAAGAATGCTGGTATGAACTTTTAAACATAACCCGTTAACTGCTGCCAATCAAATGGTGAATAAGATACTCTTTAGGGTTCATATGTTTGTAAATCTGACTGTGATGAAGTCAGTGCCTCACCAGCCATCAACCTCACCGCACGTCACTGATATATATATATATATATATATATATATATATATATATATACTACCGTTCAAAAGTTTGGGGTCACATTGAAATGTCCTTATTTTTGAAGGAAAAGCACTGTACTTTTCAATGAAGATAACTTTAAACTAGTCTTAACTTTAAAGAAATACACTCTATACATTGCTAATGTGGTAAATGACTATTCTAGCTACAAATGTCTGGTTTTTGGTGCAATATCTACATAGGTGTATAGAGGCCCATTTCCAGCAACTATCACTCCAGTGTTCTCATGGTACAATGTGTTTGCTCATTGGCTCAGAAGGCTAATTGATGATTAGAAAACCCTTGTGCAATCATGTTCACACATCTGAAAACAGTTTAGCTCATTACAGAAGCTACAAAACTGACCTTCCTTTGAGCAGATTGAGTTTCTGGAGCATCACATTTGTGGGGTCAATTAAACGCTCAAAATGGCCAGAAAAAGAGAACTTTCATCTGAAACTCGACAGTCTATTGTTGTTCTTAGAAATGAAGGCTATTCCATGCGAGAAATTGCTAAGAAATTGAAGATTGTCTACAACGGTGTGTGCTACTCCCTTCAGAGGACAGCACAAACAGGCTCTAACCAGAGTAGAAAAAGAAGTGTGAGGCCGCGTTGCACAACTGAGCAAGAAGATAAGTACATTAGAGTCTCTTAGAGAAACAGACGCCTCACAGGTCCCAAACTGGCATCTTCATTAAATAGTACCCGCAAAACACCAGTGTCAACATCTACAGTGAAGAAGCGGCTGCGGGATTCTGGGCTTCATGCAGAGTGGCAAAGAAAAAACCATATCTGAGACTGGCCAATAAAAGAAAAAGATTAAGATGGGCAAAAGAACACAGACATTGGACAGAGGAAGACTGGAAAAAAAGTGTTGTGGACGGATGAATCCAAGTTTGAGGTGTTTGGATCACAAAGAAGAGCGTTTGTGAGATGCAGAACAACTGAAAAGATGCTGGAAGAATGCCTGACGCCATCTGTTAAGCATGGTGGAGGTCATGTGATGGTCTGGGGTTGCTTTGGTGCTGGTAAGGTGGGAGATTTGTACAGGGTAAAAGGGATTCTGAATAAGGAAGGCTATCACTCCATTTTGCAACGCCATGCCATACCCAGTGGACAGCGCTTGATTGGAGCCAATTTCATCCTACAACAGGACAATGACCCAAAACACACCTCCAAATTGTGCAAGAACTATTTAGAGAAGAAGCAGGCAGCTGGTATTCTATCGGTAATGGAGTGGCCAGCGCAGTCACCAGATCTGAACCCCATTGAGCTTGACCATATGGTACGCAAGAAGTGTCCATCCAACCAATCCAACTTGTGGGAGCTGCTTCTAGAAGCGTGGGGTGCAATTTCTCCAGATTACCTCAACAAATTAACAGCTAGAATGCCAAAGGTCTGCAATGCTGTAATTGCTGCAAATGGAGGATTCTTTGACGAAAGCAAAGTTTAATGTAAAAAAAATCTTATTTCAAATACAAATCATTATTTCTAACCTTGTCAATGTCTTGACTCTATTTTCTATTCATTTTACAACGTATGGTGGTGAGTAAGTGTGACTTTTCATGGAAAACACACAATTGTTTGGGTGACCCCAAACTTTTGAACAGTAGTATATATATATATATATATATATATATATATATATATATATATATATATATATATATATATATATCATACTTGCCAACCCTTCCGAATTTTCTGGGAGACTCCCGAAATTCAGCGCCTCTCCCGAAAACCTCCCGGGACAAATATTCTCCCGAAAATCTCCCGATTTTCAGCCGGAGCTGGAGGCCACGCCCCCTCCAGCGCCATGCCGACCTGAGTGAGGACAGCCTTTTTTCACGACAGGAGGACAACAGGGTGACAAGAACTAAATCATCCAGACTAGAGATACATTGTATTATTATGTTTATCTTACCTAAAAATAAATATATTTATTAATTTAAAAAAAAGAAAAACTAAATACATTTTTACTATATTTTGCTAAAAACATCAACATTAATTGTATTTTTATTTGTGTTTTTTCTGACTCCTTATTACATCCAGGCATTAGAATTATACATTAAAATAAACATATTTGAAATAATTAATTTTAAATTATCATAATAATTCATTTAAAATGACCATATTTAATTATTAAAATAATTGCTTGTTTATCAACAACTTTAGCATTTTATTCATTACATTTTGAAGCTCTCAGAAGCCAAGTTATGTTATATTCCTTAAGATTTATTTATGCAAGTTTGAAGTATCAATTATCTAAACACAGTTTTGTTTGCATATTTTCAGGATATATATATATATATATATATATATATATATATATATATATATATATATATATATATATATATCAGAATCAGAATCAGAATCAGCTTTATTGTCATTACGCAAGGTAACGAGATTGAGGCCATTCCATACAGTGCGATGTGTGCATGCTAGAAAAACAATGTGCAAATATATAAAAATATAAAAAATGTAGAAGTGCAATGAATATGGTGTGAAATGAATATATACATGAAAAAAACAAAAACAAAAACAGGGTGGTTGGTGGAATGGGTTATTGCACCGAAGAGAAGGCAGTTATGAGGGACAATGGGGCAGTCCGTTCAGGATGGTTATGGCCCTGAGGAAGAAGCTGTTCTTTAGCCTGTTTGTTTTGGTTTTAATGCACCTGTAGCGCTTCCCAGAGGGCAGCAGGTGGAACAGGTCAGAGCCAGGGTGGGTGCTGTCCTTGATGATGGCACTGACTCTGTTGAGGCAGCGGGAGGTGTAGATGTCCGTCAGAGAGGGGAGAGGGCGGCCGATGATCTTCTGAGCCGTCTTGACCACTCTTTGCAGCCTCTCCCTGTCTGCTGCAGTGCAGCTGCCGTACCATACCGTAATACAGTAGGTCAGCAGGCTCTCGATGGACGAGCGGTAGAAGGTCAGCAGCAGGTCAGGCTTCAGGTTGTACTTCCCGAGGACTCTAAGGAAGTGTAGCCGCTGCTGAGCCTTCTTGATGATTGATGTGGTGTTGACTGTCCAGGAGAAGTCATTAGAGATGTGGACTCCAAGGTACCTGAAGGTGTGGACCCTCTCTACACGCTCGCCGTTGATGTAGAGGGGGGCAGGGTGCTGCTCCTCCTGAAGTCGACGATGATCTCTCTGGTCTTGCTGGTGTTGAGAGCGAGGTTGTTCTCCGAAGACCAGGCCGTGAGCTTCAGGACCTCCTCTCTGTAGGCAGCCTCGTCACCCCTGGAGATGAGCCCGACCACTGTGGTATCGTCGGCGAACTTGACGGTAAGGTTGTCACTGTGGGCCGGACTGCAGTCATGGGTGTAAAGGCAGTAGAGGAGGGGGCTCAGCACACAGCCCTGTGGGGAGCCGATGCTCAGCGTGCGGGAGGATGAGAGGTGCAGGCCAAGTCTCACATTCTGGGGTCGGTCCGTTAGGAAGTCCCTTATCCAGGCGTTTGTGAGAGGGGGGAGGCCAAGAGTGTCCAGTTTATTGCAGAGTCTGTCCGGGATTATTGTATTGAAGGCAGAGCTATAGTCCACAGAGAGCATCCGGACGTAGCTCTGCTGCTGCTCCAGGTGGTTCAGAGCAGAGTGGAGAGCAACAGCGATGGCGTCCTCTGTGGACCTGTTCGCCCGGTATGCGAACTGGTGGGGGTCGAAGTCTGGAGGGATATGGTCCTTGATGTGCTGGAGAACAAGTCGCTCGAAGCACTTCATGATTACCGGAGTGAGGGCCACTGGTCGGTAATCATTCAGGCTGGTGATGGGAGACTTCTTCGGCACCGGGATTATTGTAGATGACTTCAGGCAGGATGGGATGACTGCCTGAGCCAGGGAGAGGTTGAAGATCCTGGTGAGGGGGGGAGCGAGCTGGTGGGCGCACGTCCTGAGCACCTTTCCAGGTACTCCGTCTGGTCCGGTAGCCTTCCTGGGGTTCACAGCCAGGAGCACTCGTCTGACACTGTGCTCCTGTACAGTGAGTGGAGTGGCGCCGGAGCCCGGTGGGGACGGGGGCAGGGCTGGAGCAGATGAGTGTCGCTGGGGGGTTTCGAAACGGGCAAAGAAACAGTTAAGCTCCTCTGCCAGTGTCCCACTCTGATCCGCAGTTGTCATATTGCAGCCTCTGAAGTTCGTGATGTCATGAATGCCCCGCCACACCTCCCGTGAGTTTTTGCTGGACAGATGGGACTCTATGCACCTCCTATGGTCCGCCTTTGCTTTTTTAATCCCTCTCTTCAGGTCGGCTCTAGCAACAATGTACAGTGCCCTGTCCCCTGACCTGAAGGCTGCGTCGCGGGCACTGAGGAGTGTGCGGACCTGGCTGGTCATCCAGGGTTTCTTGTTGGGGTAAACCCGGATGGTTTTTTCCACAGTCACATTCCCGATGTAGAACTTTATGTAGTCCAGCACCGTTCCTGTGGCTGTCTCCAGCTCCTGTTGTTGGAAGAGGTCCCAGTCTGTGTGTTGGAAGCAGTCCTGAAGTTTGGGGAGTGCATCGTCAGGCCAGGTCATAACAGTCTTTGTGACTCTGTTGAGGCAGCGGGAGGTGTAGATGTCCGTCAGAGAGGGGAGAGGGCGGCCGATGATCTTCTGAGCCGTCTTGACCACTCTTTGCAGCCTCTCCCTGTCTGCTGCAGTGCAGCTGCCGTACCATACCGTAATACAGTAGGTCAGCAGGCTCTCGATGGACGAGCGGTAGAAGGTCAGCAGCAGGTCAGGCTTCAGGTTGTACTTCCCGAGGACTCTAAGGAAGTGTAGCCGCTGCTGAGCCTTCTTGATGATTGATGTGGTGTTGACTGTCCAGGAGAAGTCATTAGAGATGTGGACTCCAAGGTACCTGAAGGTGTGGACCCTCTCTACATGCTCGCCGTTGATGTAGAGGGGGGCAGGGTGCTGCTCCTCCTGAAGTCGACGATGATCTCTCTGGTCTTGCTGGTGTTGAGAGCGAGGTTGTTCTCCGAAGACCAGGCCGTGAGCTTCAGGACCTCCTCTCTGTAGGCAGCCTCGTCACCCCTGGAGATGAGCCCGACCACTGTGGTATCGTCGGCGAACTTGACGGTAAGGTTGTCACTGTGGGCCGGACTGCAGTCATGGGTGTAAAGGCAGTAGAGGAGGGGGCTCAGCACACAGCCCTGTGGGGAGCCGATGCTCAGCGTGCGGGAGGATGAGAGGTGCAGGCCAAGTCTCACATTCTGGGGTCGGTCCGTTAGGAAGTCCCTTATCCAGGCGTTTGTGAGAGGGGGGAGGCCAAGAGTGTCCAGTTTATTGCAGAGTCTGTCCGGGATTATTGTATTGAAGGCAGAGCTATAGTCCACAGAGAGCATCCGGACGTAGCTCTGCTGCTGCTCCAGGTGGTTCAGAGCAGAGTGGAGAGCAACAGCGATGGCGTCCTCTGTGGACCTGTTCGCCCGGTATGCGAACTGGTGGGGGTCGAAGTCTGGAGGGATATGGTCCTTGATGTGCTGGAGAACAAGTCGCTCGAAGCACTTCATGATTACCGGAGTGAGGGCCACTGGTCGGTAATCATTCAGGCTGGTGATGGGAGACTTCTTCGGCACCGGGATTATTGTAGATGACTTCAGGCAGGATGGGATGACTGCCTGAGCCAGGGAGAGGTTGAAGATCCTGGTGAGGGGGGGAGCGAGCTGGTGGGCGCACGTCCTGAGCACCTTTCCAGGTACTCCGTCTGGTCCGGTAGCCTTCCTGGGGTTCACAGCCAGGAGCACTCGTCTGACACTGTGCTCCTGTACAGTGAGTGGAGTGGCGCCGGAGCCCGGTGGGGGCGGGGGCAGGGCTGGAGCAGATGAGTGTCGCTGGGGGGTTTCGAAACGGGCAAAGAAACAGTTAAGCTCCTCTGCCAGTGTCGCACTCTGATCCGCAGTTGTCATATTGCAGCCTCTGAAGTTCGTGATGTCATGAATGCCCCGCCACACCTCCCGTGAGTTTTTGCTGGACAGATGGGACTCTATGCACCTCCTGTGGTCCGCCTTTGCTTTTTTAATCCCTCTCTTCAGGTCGGCTCTAGCAACACTGTACAGTGCCCTGTCCCCTGACCTGAAGGCTGCGTCGCGGGCCCTGAGGAGTGTGCGGACCTGGCTGGTCATCCAGGGTTTCTTGTTGGGGTAAACCCGGATGGTTTTTTCCACAGTCACATTCCCGATGCAGAACTTTATGTAGTCCAGCACCGTTCCTGTGGCTGTCTCCAGCTCCTGTTGTTGGAAGAGGTCCCAGTCTGTGTGTTGGAAGCAGTCCTGAAGTTTGGGGAGTGCATCGTCAGGCCAGGTCATAACAGTCTTTGTGACTCTGTTGAGGCAGCGGGAGGTGTAGATGTCCGTCAGAGAGGGGAGAGGGCGGCCGATGATCTTCTGAGCCGTCTTGACCACTCTTTGCAGCCTCTCCCTGTCTGCTGCAGTGCAGCTGCCGTACCATACCGTAATACAGTAGGTCAGCAGGCTCTCGATGGACGAGCGGTAGAAGGTCAGCAGCAGGTCAGGCTTCAGGTTGTACTTCCCGAGGACTCTAAGGAAGTGTAGCCGCTGCTGAGCCTTCTTGATGATTGATGTGGTGTTGACTGTCCAGGAGAAGTCATTAGAGATGTGGACTCCAAGGTACCTGAAGGTGTGGACCCTCTCTACATGCTCGCTGTTGATGTAGAGGGGGGCAGGGTGCTGCTCCTCCTGAAGTCGACGATGATCTCTCTGGTCTTGCTGGTGTTGAGAGCGAGGTTGTTCTCCGAAGACCAGGCCGTGAGCTTCAGGACCTCCTCTCTGTAGGCAGCCTCGTCACCCCTGGAGATGAGCCCGACCACTGTGGTATCGTCGGCGAACTTGACGGTAAGGTTGTCACTGTGGGCCGGACTGCAGTCATGGGTGTAAAGGCAGTAGAGGAGGGGGCTCAGCACACAGCCCTGTGGGGAGCCGATGCTCAGCGTGCGGGAGGATGAGAGGTGCAGGCCAAGTCTCACATTCTGGGGTCGGTCCGTTAGGAAGTCCCTTATCCAGGCGTTTGTGAGAGGGGGGAGGCCAAGAGTGTCCAGTTTATTGCAGAGTCTGTCCGGGATTATTGTATTGAAGGCAGAGCTATAGTCCACAGAGAGCATCCGGACGTAGCTCTGCTGCTGCTCCAGGTGGTTCAGAGCAGAGTGGAGAGCAACAGCGATGGCGTCCTCTGTGGACCTGTTCGCCCGGTATGCGAACTGGTGGGGGTCGAAGTCTGGAGGGATATGGTCCTTGATGTGCTGGAGAACAAGTCGCTCGAAGCACTTCACGATTACCGGAGTGAGGGCCACTGGTCGGTAATCATTCAGGCTGGTGATGGGAGACTTCTTCGGCACCGGGATTATTGTAGATGACTTCAGGCAGGATGGGATGACTGCCTGAGCCAGGGAGAGGTTGAAGATCCTGGTGAGGGGGGGAGCGAGCTGGTGGGCGCACGTCCTGAGCACCTTTCCAGGTACTCCGTCTGGTCCGGTAGCCTTCCTGGGGTTCACAGCCAGGAGCACTCGTCTGACACTGTGCTCCTGTACAGTGAGTGGAGTGGCGCCGGAGCCCGGTGGGGGCGGGGGCAGGGCTGGAGCAGATGAGTGTCGCTGGGGGGTTTCGAAACGGGCAAAGAAACAGTTAAGCTCCTCTGCCAGTGTCCCACTCTGATCCGCAGTTGTCATATTGCAGCCTCTGAAGTTCGTGATGTCATGAATGCCCCGCCACACCTCCCGTGAGTTTTTGCTGGACAGATGGGACTCTATGCACCTCCTGTGGTCCGCCTTTGCTTTTTTAATCCCTCTCTTCAGGTCGGCTCTAGCAACACTGTACAGTGCCCTGTCCCCTGACCTGAAGGCTGTGTCGCGGGCCCTGAGGAGTGTGCGGACCTGGCTGGTCATCCAGGGTTTCTTGTTGGGGTAAACCCGGATGGTTTTTTCCACAGTCACATTCCCGATGCAGAACTTTATGTAGTCCAGCACCGTTCCTGTGGCTGTCTCCAGCTCCTGTTGTTGGAAGAGGTCCCAGTCTGTGTGTTGGAAGCAGTCCTGAAGTTTGGGGAGTGCATCGTCAGGCCAGGTCATAACAGTCTTTGTGATAGGCCTGGCCTGGCGTCTGATGGGGGTGTAGGTAGGAGAGAGCAGGAGGGAAAGATGGTCTGACTGTCCAAGCTGGGGGAGGGGTGTAGCTCTGTACGCGTGCTTTATGTTGGTATACACGTGGTCCAGGGTGTTCTTGCCCCTTGTAGAACACTTCACGTGCTGGTAGAACTTAGGGAGTACAGTCTTCAGATTGGCCTTATTAAAATCCCCTGCTATGATATGAACACCGTCGGGGTGGGCCCGCTGCTGTTCGTTGATGGTGTTCAGCAGAAGAGAGAGCGCTGTGTTTACTTTGGCGTCCAGTGGAATATACACAGCCGTGATGATAACAACAGACAGCTCTCTCGGGAGAAAAAAAGGCCGACATCTAACAGACATGTACTCCACGTCCGGGCAACAGTGCTGTTCAGTAATTGTCCCGTTGTTGCACCAGTTCTCATGCACGTAGATACAGAGCCCCC
Source organism: Nerophis lumbriciformis (assembly GCF_033978685.3). NCBI lineage: Eukaryota > Metazoa > Chordata > Actinopteri > Syngnathiformes > Syngnathidae > Nerophis > Nerophis lumbriciformis. The sequence goes on along the minus strand of NC_084550.2, from coordinate 37,770,839 downwards.
CTCCTCTGCTCTTACCGGAGTCCTTAGTTCTGTCCCGGCGGAGCAAAGTGCGTCCGGCTAGCTGCATGCTAGCATCGGGTATTTCCGGGTGAAGCCAGGTTTCGGTGATAATCATAGCACAACAGTCCCGAACATAGCGGTTTCCAGCAAGTTGTAACTCCTGGTCGTCCATCTTCTGTACAAGGGATCTTGCATTAGAGAGGAACAGGCTCGGTAGAGGTGGCTTGTGGGGTTGTTTCCTAAGCTTGAGCAATACGCCGGACCTGCGGCCACGCTTCTGCTTCCTCTCCCTCCTCCGTCTGCGCCGTCTCCCAGACCCGACAACAAACCACGGAGAGCCCTGTGCTCTCGCTATGTCATCTGGGATGTTGTGCTCGTGGTGAAAGTCGCTCGAAACAGATATCTGGTGCGAGTTACCGATATCCAAGAGTGACTGGCGGGTGTACCGGGTGTTTGCAGTACAAGTGGTGCACAAAAGGAAAAAAAACATGAAGAAAAGAAGGAAGAAAGAGCACTGAAATGGAGAGCCGTAAGCCGCTGCGTCTGTGCGCGCCGCCATCTTGCATATATATATATATATATATATATATATGAGGGGCAGCACGGTGGCAGAGGGGTTAGTGCATCTGCCTCACAATACGAAGGTCCTGAGTAGTCTTGGGTTCGATCCCGGGCTCGGGATCTTTCTGTGTGGAGTTTGCATGTTCTCCCCGTGACTGCGTGGGTTCCCTCCGGGTACTCCGGCTTCCTCCCACCTCCAAAGACATGCACCTGGGGATAAGTTGATTGGCAACACTAAATTGGCCCTAGTGTGTGAATGTGAGTGTGAAAGTTGTCTGTCTATCTGTGTTGGCCCTGCGATGAGGTGGCGACTTGTTCAGGGTGTACCCCGCCTTCCGCCCGATTGTAGCTGAGATAGGCTCCAGCGCCCCCCGCGACCCCAAAAGGGAATAAGCGGTAGAAAATGGATGGATGGATGGATGTCTTAATAAGGTTATCCAAAAAATAGTGCTCGATACCGTAGTAGAGCGCAATATATGTATGTGTGGGGAAAAAAAAATCACAAGACTATTTCATCTCTACAGGCCTGTTTCATGAGGGGGGTACCCTCAATCGTCAGGAGATTTTAATGGGAGCATTCGCATACCATGGTTTATATAGGGCACAGAGTGGGTGGGTACAGGCTGGCCTAGGGGCGTGGTGATTGGTTCATGTGTTACCTAGGAGGTGTTTCCGTCTATGGCGGCATGTTGTTACAATTTCGCTGCGCTTGTTGAGGGATGACAGGTCTGGACGGTAGATAATAAACAGTTTCTCTTTCAAGCATAGGTTGCATCTTTTATTACCACTATTGTAAGGTGTGCTGGATGCAAGAATTTGCCATGTTATTGAATATTCAACATTATTGTCTTTGAGGTCCCAAATGTGTTTGCTGAGTTCTGTGGTATTTCGCAGGTTTTTGTTCCTGAAAGAAGCCTTGTGGTTCTTCCATCTGGTTTTGAATTCACCCTCGGTTAATCCTACATATGTGTCGGATGTGTTAATGTCCTTGCGTATTACCTTAGATTGGTAGACAACTGATGTTTGTAAGCATCCCCCGTTGAGGGGGCAATCAGGTTTCTTTCGGCAGTTACATGCTTTGTTGGTTTTGGAGTCGTTCTGACTGGGGGTCGACGGCTCATTTGCAATTGTTTTGTTGTGGTTTGAGATGATTTGTCGTATATTGTTCATGCAGCTGTAGCTCAATTTGATGTTGTTCTTGTTGAATACTTTTCTTAGGTTGTTGTCTTTGGGAAAGTGTTTGTCAATCAGGTTGAGGAATTTGTGTCCAATGTTCGTTGAGACGTTTTTGCTGTATGGGGGGTTGTACCAGATGATGCCGTTTCGTTTTCTGTTCTTTTTTGGCTGGTTTCCTGGCGTGGGTTCATAGGTCAGGGTGAAATTGTATCCGCTTTCATCAAGGGCTTTTTGGTACGGGGGGGTTGCTTGGTCAAATTCAGCTTTGCTAGATGACAGCATCGATAGCCTTTTATTGATTCCGGTAGGTATTCTTTTCGTGGTGGTGGGTGGATGGTTGCTGTCATGGTGCACGTATTGGAGTGTTGTGTTGGGTTTCGTGAATGGTTGGTAGCTGTTATTTCTCAGGTTGAAAGTGACGTCAAGGAAGTTGACGGTTTGCTTGTTGGCTTCAATCGTGATCCGTAGGCCGTTCTCTTTGAAAATTTGGCATATGCGCTTCTTGGTATTCTCGCTGCTCCTTGGCGAGGCGCGACACACTGCCAGTCCGTCATCACGGTAAATACCAAGGTTCAGATTGAGGCTAGCGAGCTGGGAGAGGAGGAAACTCCCAACGAGTTCACACGTTTCTGCTCCGTCAAAACTTCCCATAGTGACGTCAAAGAGAACGGCCTACGGATCACGATTGAAGCCAACAAGCAAACCGTCAACTTCCTTGACGTCACTTTCAACCTGAGAAATAACAGCTACCAACCATTCACGAAACCCAACACAACACTCCAATACGTGCACCATGACAGCAACCATCCACCCACCACCACGAAAAGAATACCTACCGGAATCAATAAAAGGCTATCGATGCTGTCATCTAGCAAAGCTGAATTTGACCAAGCAACCCCCCCGTACCAAAAAGCCCTTGATGAAAGCGGATACAATTTCACCCTCACCTATGAACCCACGCCAGGATACCAGCCAAAAAAGAACAAAAAACGAAACGGCATCATCTGGTACAACCCCCCATACAGCAAAAACGTCTCAACGAACATTGGACACAAATTCCTCAACCTGATTGACAAACACTTTCCCAAAGACAACAACCTAAGAAAAGTATTCAACAAGAACAACATCAAATTGAGCTACAGCTGCATGAACAATATACGACAAATCATCTCAAACCACAACAAAACAATTGCAAATGAGCCGTCGACCCCCAGTCAGAACGACTCCAAAACCAACAAAGCATGTAACTGCCGAAAGAAACCTGATTGCCCCCTCAACGGGGGATGCTTACAAACATCAGTTGTCTACCAATATAAGGTAATACGCAAGGACATTAACACATCCGACACATATGTAGAATTAACCGAGGGTGAATTCAAAACCAGATGGAACAACCACAAGGCTTCTTTCAGGAACAAAAACCTGCGAAATACCACAGAACTCAGCAAACACATTTGGGACCTCAAAGACAATAATGTTGAATATTCAATAACATGGCAAATTCTTGCATCCAGCACACCTTACAATAGTGGTAATAAAAGATGCAACCTATGCTTGAAAGAGAAACTGTTTATTATTTACCGTCCAGACCTGTCATCCCTCAACAAGCGCAGCGAAATTGTAACAACATGCCGCCATAGACGGAAACACCTCCTAGGTGACACATGAACCAATCACCACGCCCCTAGGCCAGCCTGTACCCACCCACTCTGTGCCCTATATAAACCATGGTATGCGAATGCTCCCATTAAAATCTCCTGACGATTGAGGGTACCCCCCTCATGAAACAGGCCTGTAGAGATGAAATAGTCTTGTGATTTTTTTTTTTTCCCCACACATACATATATACATATATATATATATATATATATATATATATATATATATATATATATATATATATATATATATATATATGTATGAAATACTTGACTTGGTGAATTCTAGCTGTCAATATACTCCTCCCCTCTTAACCACGCCCCCAAACACGCCCTGCCCTACCCCCGACCACCCCCCACCCCCCACCTCCCGAAATCGGAGGTCTCAAGGTTGGCAAGTATGATATATATATATATATATATATATATATATATATATATATATATATATATATATATATATATATATATATATATATGTCGTCAACACATTTCTGCCCAACAACACAACCGATGCTTCATGTGGCCCTAAACAAGATTTTGTTTATGGCTCCATTTTAGTTTTTAAGATACATAATAATATTATTAGTAATAATAAATACTATTATTATTATTATTATTATTAGACTCCTGACCTAAACCTAACATCACAGCCCCACATACACACACTCAGTATGTTTACGTGCACTGAAAAAAAACAATAATTGACTACATTTGATTGAAAACATTAATAATGTTTTTGCATGCAGCTTTCAATGTCTCCGAGATTATCGATGGAAAAAACGTAATTCATGTTTTTGACTTGTTGAAGATGAGACGATCATATATAGATGATAATATTGTAAAGCATGTAAACGCTCCCATTATCCAAGTTTTTATTCCATGTTTTACACACATATCTGCACACTCTCTGCCCAATGTGAAAACAAGGAAATACAGTAGATGGTGCGCTCCATGCTCAGAAAGTACACTATATTTTCATGTGTTATTTTTATCAATATCATCATCGGCGGTCACTCGAACGAGTATGACAATCCTCTTGGTAGGGGTGTATCCCTTTATGGAGGATGCCTGTGCGTGACTTTGTTTTACGTGGGGAGACTGGTGCACAGACAGTCACCACACGATCCTTGACAGAATCGGGTCAGGCTCCAGTGGCATGGAGTCCAAGAAGACTGGGGACACTTTTCTGCTGCAGCCTTCTTCAGCCGTTGTGGTAGTTCTTAAATCTGCCATCTTCCGCCTGCTCCGCCATTGAGGTCTTCACCGTATCCCTGGCTAGGGGGCAGTCAGGTACTAGGCCTTTGCCAAGGGCCACCTGGGGTAACAGTAGTAAAGGGGTTAACCTCCTAGTGCCCCAAGACCCCATAGAGGAGCCTCCACAGCCGGATGCACTTTAACGTCATGCCCAGGACATTTTATCAATCCTGTTTTTCATCAAGGGTTCAAACAAGTGGTGTCATTAGTCTCTCTAAAAATGATCTTAGTCCTATCCCTTAATGATTTGGTGGTGTTTCAATTATTCTTTTTTACAAAATAGTGCAGACAAATTTACAGTAAAATAAAGTAGCCTGAATGTGAGTTTTAATAGCATGTCATTCATCATTCATCTAAATATAATAGATATACCAAGTTTCCTTTTTACTTCATAATGTAATGTAGAGATGATCTGATTCATGTAGGATAATCATTAGTAGATCATCATAATAATACATAATTACTAAGATCGTTATTGGTATTAGTGCTTCTACTGAGGCAGGCATGGGATTTGAACTTAATGAAAAATACTGAAAATAAGCCGGGGTTCTGAACGTAATAGCACCAGCTATTATTTTGTTCTGCAAACAGTCCACCTATTTTCCACTCCTCCCTCTTTAGTTTAGGTTTACGGTACTCAGTTTTACCAACATATCACTTTCGTCGAGAGGGACACGTCCATTCAAGGTTCTGCACACAGGATGTGGTCCTTAAATCCCATGTCGCCAATTCCGTTGTGTTTCAGCACTTTCACAACGTACATCAATAAGCACACCTTTTAAAGTTGCTTTGTCTTCTACTGGCATACTTGCCAACCTTGAGACCTCCGATTTCGGGGGGTGGGGGCGTGGTCGGGGGTGGGGCGTGGTTAAGATATATATATATAAGAAATACTTGACTTTCAGTGAATTCTAGCTATGTATATATATATATAAATAAAAGAAATACTTGAATTTCAGTGTTCATTTATTTACACATATACATACACATAACACTTATCTACTCATTGTTGAGTTAAGGGTTGAATTGTCCATCCTTGTTCTATTCTCTGTCACTATTTCAGAACACACACATTATACAAATATACATTATAAAATCAATAAGAAAACGGGAGCTCTAATTTGGGAGTCTGAAATAGGATCAGAAGTTCCTATATAAACATTGCGTACTCACGTCGCCATTTTGTATTGATTACTGCAGCTGTGCACTGGATTCATTCACAAATACAAACTACAACTCACAAACACTTTAGAGTTAGGCTCCACCATCAGAATGTGTACTTAAACTTATAAAGATCACATGGATATTATTCAGTGAGTTGATTCACCAAAACTAACCTGTTATACAGGAGGAAAAAGCACACAGGCCGTTTCAATTGTTCACAGACTGGTCGCTCTCATCAGAATGACAAGACACTTCCGGTCTGCAGGTGATAGCATTCAATTGGGAAGAAACGCCCTGCTGCCCCCTACTGACCAATGTGAATACTGATGCATGTGTAATGACAGCTCCAAAAACGAATTCAAACCACAAAATAAAATAAATAAATCAACACAAAAATGTGACACATTATGAGTGGGTCACATATGCATGTACAGTAGATGGCAGTATTGTCCTGTTTAAAAGTGTCACAACATTGCTGTTTACGGCAGACAAACTGCTTTACGGTAGACGAAAACTTGACTGCTGTTGTTGTGTGTTGTTACCGCGCTGGGAGGACGTTAATGAAACTGCCTAACAATAAACCCACATAAGAAACCAAGAACTCGCCCTCGATCATTGGCTGTTTATATTGTGGGAAAGCGGACGTGTGAACAGGCTGTCAACACGTCACTCAGGTCCGCATGGAGCTGGAGGGGGCGTGGCCTCCAGCTCCGCCTGAATCTCGGGAGATTTTCGGGAGAAAATTTGTCCCGGGAGGTTTTTGGGAGAGGCACTGAATTTCGGGAGTCTCCCGGAAAATCCGGGAGGGTTGGCAAGTATGTCTACTGGAATGCAAAATTCTGGACGCATATTACGTGGCATGTTAATCACGTAATCGCACTACTGCTCTAAAGTATCAATGCACTGTTCACTGTATCCATAAAGTAGCAGTGGTGGGACCAAGTCATTGTTTTACAAGTCATAAGTAAGTCTCAAGTCTTTGCCCTCAAGTATCGAGTCAAGTCCCGAGTCAAGACAGGCAAGTCTCAAGTCAAGTCCAAAGTCAAAACTGGAAAGTCTCAAGTCAAGTCTCAAGTCCTGCATGTTGAGTTTCGAGTCCTTTCAAGTCCTTTTAACCACAGACTAGTATATTTACACAGATTGTGTATGCTTTTAAAACGCTGTATTTATTTATTAAAACAAGTGCATTTGAAATTGCAGGAAAAAAAATAGTGCTGACATTGCACTTCATAAAAGCACTATTAACCAGTAATTTTAAACATTTAAAGGCCTACTGAAACCCACTACTACCGACCACACAGTCTGATAGTTTATATATAAATGATGAAATCTTAACATTGCAACACATGCCAATACGGCCGGGTTAGCTTACTAAAGTGCAATTTTAAATTTTGCGCGAAATATCCTGCTGAAAACGTCTCGGTAGGATGACGTCAGCGCGTGACGTCACGGATTGTAGAGGACATTTTGGGACAGCATGGTGGCCAGCTATTAAGTCGTCTGTTTTCATCGCAAAATTCCACAGTATTCTGGACATCTGTGTTGGTGAATCTTTTGCAATTTGTTCAATGAACAATGGAGACAGCAAAGAAGAAAGCTGTAGGTGGGAAGCGGTGTATTGCGGCAGGTGTTGTGCCGGATAACGCACCCCCGCCGTAGAATGCACCCCCTGACTGTTGTGCCGGATAACACAGCCGGTGTGTCATTGTTTACATTCCCGGAAGATGACAGTCAAGCTTTACCATTGGCCTGTGGAGAACTGGGACAACAGAGACTCTTACCAGGAGGACTTTCAGTTGGATGCGCAGACGCGGTACCGTGAGTACGCATGCAGCTGCGGCTTCCAAACATTTGATCGCTTGCCCGTACGTGCGTGCCGCTATGTGCATGTCACGTACGTAACTTTGGGGACTTTGGGGAAATATATGTGCTGTATGAACTTTGGGGAGGTGAACGGTACTTTGGGCTGTGGGATTGAGTGTGTTGTGCAGGTGTTTGAGTTGTATTGGCGGGTTATATGGACGGGAGGGGGGAGGTGTTTGTTATGCGGGATTAATTTGTTGCATATTAAATATAAGCCTGGTTGTGTTGTGGCTGATAGAGTATATACATGTCTTGTGTTTATTTACTGTTTTAGTCATTCCCAGCTGAATATCAGGTCCCACCCGCCTCTCGCAGCATTTTCCCTATCTGAATCGCTCCCACTGCCCTCTAGTCCTTCACTCTCACTTTCCTCATCCACAAATATTTAATCCTCGCTTAAATTAATGGGGAAATCGTCGCTTTCTCGGTCCGAATCGCTCTCGCGATTGTAAACTATGTGCGGATGTGAGGAGCTCCACAACCTGACGTCACACGCATATCGTCTGCTACTTCCGGTACAGGCAAGGCTTTTTTATCAGCGACCAAAAGTTGCGAACTTTATCGTCGATGATCTCTACTAAATCCTTTCAGCAAAAATATGGCAATATCGCGAAATGATCAAGTATGACACATAGAATGGACCTGCTATCCCCGTTAAAATAAGAAAATCGCATTTCAGTAGGCCTTTAACTCATTCCTTTACAGAATAAACACATTTGAAAAAACAAGTGCAACTGAACTTATTTGTACAAAAGTGTTAACATTGTATTTCCATGGCATATTGCATTGTAACTAGTTCCACAGCAATTTTATATCCTGTTCTTACCTTATCTGATTGATCTCATCTCATACTGTATGTGTGTTGATGTGTTCGTACACATGAAAAACATAAATACATGAAAATAAGAATGAACGGAGTTGTACTTTTTAGATGTCAGGCTGCATTGCATTTGCAAAAGACCAAATTGGCCAAGAGTCTGTCAGTCATTTGTGCACGATGATGCCACCATGGATGTTTTGAGGTAAACAACTGGCAGTTGGAAAGCCAGCTGAAACGGGACACATATGAACTGCAGTGGACGCAACAGATTGCCTTGTTTGCAATAACGTTATAACGTTAGCAGTGAGTTTACAACCTCACTGATTTAACTACACAGCAAATAAAAGTTACGTTACTTAGCCAATAAACGTTAGCTTGCATTCAAAACTTACCGTTCTTTGTGCAACTTCAAATGTCGAACGAAATCTGTAATCTTCAAACCGCATGTTTTGCATACTGCAATTTGTTTTTTGTTGACCAACTCGTAGTTTTTATACCCGAACGAAACTATCTTCGGTACCATTTTTGCTCCCTGGCGCGTTGTTTGACAGCTCTTCTTCGTTGGTTGTCCTGCAATTTGATTGGTTGAATGCTGTCGGATGAAAACAAGGTGGATCTAATTTGATTGGATGTTGTACCGACAGCGCACATTCTGACAGACACACATGTACAAAATGAAAGATATGGAGAGCTCCTGAATAACTTTTTAATCTTTGGGTTTTGGGGAAAGTAGTAAGTCTTGTCAAGTCAAAAGGCTCAAGTCCAAGTGAAGTCACAAGTCATTGACGTTTAAGTCGAGTTGCAAGTCTCTTTACATTTCATCAGTCATCAAATTCATGACTCGAGTCTGACTCGAGTCCAAGTCATGTGACTCGAGTCCACACCTCTGTAAAGTAGTCCCTGAGACTTATTCAAATGATGGTAGATCATATTTCCTATAAACACAACATAAGCCACTTCTAAGATGTGGCTTGTGCAGCCCTTTGAGACACTTGTGATTTAAGGCTATATGAATAAACTTTGATTGATTGATTGATGGAATGTGTAAAATAAATTATGTTTCTTCAAAGTATCATCACTGGATGACTGGCGGAAAAGGAATGGTTGAGCATGCCACACACACACATCGAGCAGGGCGACACTAGGGAGTGTTTTAAGTCTCGTCTTAAGACCCACTTTTATTCTCTGGCTTTTAACACTAAGTGAGTTGTGTTGTCCTCTGTGTTTATAAAATGTTGATTTATATTTACTGTTTTAATTGGTTTTACCCTTTAAAATCGTTTTTAATCATATTTATTTCATATTGTTTTTTTTTATATTGGTTTTATATGTCTTTATTTTTTGTTTTTATTCAGTCATTGGTGGAGCTAAGGATAATATTTGAATATTGTTTTTAATATTGTTGTGCAGCACTTTGGAAACATTTTGTTGTTTAAATGCAGAGATGGGACCAAGTCATTGTTTTGCAAGTCACAAGTAAGTCTCAAGTCTTTGCCCTCAAGTCCGAGTCAAGTCCCGAGTCAAGACAGGCAAGCCCCGAGTCAAGTCCAAAGTCAAGACTGGAAAGTCTCAAGTCAAGTCCTAAGTCCTGCATTTTGAGTTTCGAGTCCTTTCAAGTCCTTTTAACCACAGACTAATATATTAACACAGATTGTGTATGCTTTTCAAACACTGTATTTATTTATTAAAACAAGTGCATTTTAAATTGCAGGAAAGAAAATTGTGCTGACATTGCACTTTATAATAGCACTATTAACCAGTCATTTTAAACATTAACTCATTCCTTTACAGAACAAACACATTGAAAAATAAAGTGCAAATGTACTTATTTGTACAAAAGTGTTAACATTGAAAAAACATGACATATACGTGAACATAACAAAAAAGTTGTACTTTTTATATGTCAGGGCCCTATGCTGCATTGCATTTGCAAAAGACCAAATTAGCCAAGAGTCTGTCAGTCATTTGTGCACGATGGGGGCGTAGTATGATGCCACCATGGCTGAAAACTCGCTCCACTGGAGCACTGGAGGCAGGCACTGCCAAGACTTATTTATTTTATTTTATTTAAAGGTTTTTTTTTTTTTTTTTTTTTTTTTTTTTTAAATTTTCTTTCTATTTTTTTTTTTAATTTTGTATTTATTTATTTATTTATTTATTATTATTTTTTTGTGTGTGTGTTGTGTATGTATGTGTTTGTGTATATGTGGGCTTATGTATATGTGTGTGGGTGTATTAATGTGTATATATGTGTGGATGTGTATGTTTATATGTATATGCATGCGTGTGTATATGTGTGTATGTGTATGTATATGTATATGCATATATGTATGTGTGTATGTATGTGTATATGAATGTGTAGGTGTGTGCATGGGTGTGGATGTCCGGTGGCTCAATTGGCCTGGCTGTGGATGAGTTGGGGTAGGTGGGTTGGTGGCCTCGGTGGTAGCCGGGGGTGTGGGTTGTTGTGGTTTACGGGGTCGGTCGCTTTTTTGTTTTGGTTTCGGCGGCCGCGGGTGTTTACGCTGCGGACGGGCGGTGGTGGTGATGGTTGCTGCGGTGATACCAGCGGTTGGCATCGCTGTGTTGGGTTGGAGTGGTTGGGGGACTGTGGCTGGTGTCTGTGCGCTTGTGGGGTTGTGGGGCTGGCTGGCGTTGGCTTGCCGGCTGGTTTGGGGGCTGGCGGGCGGACGGGATGCATTGGCTTCTTGCCCCGTTGGGGGGCTCCTTCCCCTGGCCGGGACTCGTATGGGCACGTTGCTGTGTGGATGGCCGGGATGCGGTGTTTGCATTGGGCGTGGGGGCTGTGCGGTTTCTCTGCGTTTTGTTGCCGGTATGGGCTCTGCAGGGTTGGGTTGGGGCGGGCGGGGGCTGGCTTTGTTTGGCGGGGGGAGGGGCTCGCGTGGCGTCACGTTAAAGTGGTCTGGTGTGGGTCACGGGCTGTGGCGGGGGGTGGCGGCCTCCTGGCCGTAGTTCCTGGTTGTCGGCCGCGTGGACTGGGGGGATGTCCGGGCCCTCTACTCCTCCTACTTATAGCGCACACAGTCACACATATATAGGACTTTGGGGATTGTCCTGCGGGGAGGCATGGCGGGGGGTTGAGGATGCCTCCAATGGGGCTCCAGTCCTCCTGTCTTGTCCCCTGCTCGTCCATCCCTCAATCTTAGCTGCATATTAGACACTTAGGATTTGGGGGGCTTGGTTTGGTTGGGACCCACCATGACCTTGATGTCCCCCAATTTTAATCGCATTATTAGTTCCCACAAGCATACATATCTCACTCACGCTACAGTACACACATCAATAGGGACTGGAGGTCGGCTGTAACGGCTGACCTCCTAATTTTAACTACACAGTAGACACTCTGGGGGCCTTGTACACATGCATGGGGGGTTTGGGGTTCGGCGCACCCCTCATTGCCTCGTCGGCCGGCGGGGACTGCGGTCTGGTGGCCTGCCAGGCTTTTATTCATTTATTATTGTTATATATTTTTTTATTTTATTTTTATTTTTAATGTATTTATTATTTTTATTTTTATTATTTACTTATTCTTATTTTATTTTATTTTTTAAATTGTATTTTTTATTTTATTTTATTTTTTATTTTTTTATTTTTTTAATCTTATTATTTATTTGTGTGTGGCGTCGCGCGGGTCTCACTTCCTGTTGGATGGGGTCCGTGCCCGTGTGGCCCGACCTTGCGCTGTGGGGTCTCTGTTGGTGACTTGGTGTGGTGGCGGCGCAGCCCCCGTGTCTGGTCTGGATGCTGTGTCTCGGTTGTTTGGGCGGTGGTGTGTTTGTGCGGGTTTGGGTTGGGGTGGGGGGCCTTTTGGTTGGGGGGGTTGTTGGTGTCTCTTGTTTGCGTGTTGGCGTTCGGGCTGACCGGCGGGCTGGCGCCGGCTGGTCTCCGTGGCCCTGGTGGCGTGTGGTTGCTGGTCGCAGTTTTTTTTTGATCGCTTTGATTTGATTGGCTGGTGCTGGCTGTCTGGGGTTATTGCGGCTGCTGTTTCTGCTGCCGTTTGTTTGTGGTGTGGGCGCCCGTGGCTGCTGGGTCTGGTGCAGGGGTGTGGCTGATGTTGTGACTGGTGGCAGCGCGCGCGCGTGATGGCTGTCGGGGCTGACGAACTGTGTATATGTATGTATATGTGTGTGTATGTATGTATGTTTATATATGTGTATGTGTACATATGTGTATGTATATGTATATATGTGTATGTGTGGGTATGTATACGTGTATGTGTGTATGTGTATGTATATATGTATGTATGTATGTATATTTCTGGGGGTACGCTCTGGGCCTGCCTGTCAGACGGGGGTCGACGCCTCAGGCTACTGCATCCGAACTGCGTGTCTGGAGCTCCTGGGTCCCGCTGTCCATCCCTTCCGGGTGCCCGTCTTGGTTGGGGACTGTTGGGCCTAGTCCCTGCGTCTATTGTGGTAGCTTGGTGCTGCAAGGTATTCCGAGGTGCTGCGAGTCGGCCAGTTGCTGGGGTAGTGACCTTGTTTGTCAGCATGTCTGTGATCTTCTTTTAATTCTTTTTTTTTTAAATTAATTAATTAATTTATTTATTTATTTTTTAATATATTTTATTAATATTATTTTTTTAATTTTCCCCTCCCTCAGGGGGGGGGCTCGGCGGGGCGGTTGCTGGTTGTTCCATCTCCATCGTTGGGGTCCCTGCGGGTGGGGTGGGTGGTTCCCGTGGCCCTGTGCCTGGGTGGTCCTGCGGCGGCCGGTTTGGGTGGGGTGGCCGGGGGCTGGCCTCGCCGCGCTCTCCGGGGGTGGGGGGTGGGCTCGTGGGGGCCCGGTTGCCGGTGGGGCGGGGGCGGTCTTCCCGTCCGGTTGCGGGGAGTCTCTGGGTCCCTCGGGCGGGGCGTCTCGCCTTTCTGCCCGTGTGGGGTGTGGTCTCTCGCTGGCTTGGGGTCTGGCTGTCCCCTGCTTTTCTCGTGCCCTGTCCTCTGCCGGGTGCGTCTGTCTGCGGCCTGCTGCTGGCCCTTGTGGGCGGTACGGTGGGTCGGGCTCTGGGGTTCCTGTCGCTGGCCGGCTTGGCTGCGTGGGGGCGGTGGTCCCTGGTTCCCTGGGCACCACGCCTCCTGTTTGTGGGTTGGGCTCTCGGGGGTGATGGGGCCGTGCTCTGGCTCCCACGCACTCTGGGAGTCGAATGTATTGTACATGCAAATTCACATATGCTCACATACGTACATAGGTACCTACGCTCCCACATACATACACAAATACAGTACATATTTACCTACCTAATGTTCGTACATCCACACGCACATTCAATATACAAACATACACATACACATACTGTACATATACATTCACTGTACAAACACATATACACATTCTGTACATATACATTCATTGTACAAACACATATACACATTCTGTACATATACAAGTACATATGCATACTTACACTCATGCACATAATCACGTTTCATCAAACATATATTAACGTTGTTGCCCTAGGGTAAACTGGGTGTAACACATGGCACACTGACAAAGCTTAACCTATTATGACTATAACAATCGACAAGGTTAATGTAGGTTGCTTCTCTTTCTCCCCCTCCATTTTTCTGCATTCTTTCGTATCTCAAGTTATCATTACGTATATGTATTGTTGCATTTAAACAACTGTATTGTTGATAATAAAGGTAAATTATTGGTATTGTTCATTATCAATAGCGCTATTTCTATTGGTATTTGTATTGATCCATTTGTAGTGTAATAATGCTCATTGTCATTTCTGTATTATTTTTTATTTTTCGCTAACTGCTTATTTGCTATTACTTTTACCATCATATTTGTACATGTCATATTTGCTGATGTTGCTCTATTGTTGTTGTTGTTGTTGTTTGCTGTTGTTGTTTTTGTCTCTCTGTCTAATCCCCCTCTTGTCCCCACAATTTCCCCCTCTGTCTTCTTTTTTTTTCTCTTTCTATCCCCTCCTGCTCCGGCCCGGCTGCACTAAATGATAATATAAATACATTTAATAAAGTCAAATACAAATAAGGCAACAAGAGAAGTATCCTACACTTCTCTTTTGTAAAGTAAATCTGAACAGCCGACATGGGCATCTACATCAACTATATGATTTGCCTGAGAAGCTGGACAGGACATTAAAAAAAAAAAAAAAAAAGACTCTCATGGCCACTCGGAACAGTGAAGGAAGAGTCTTCATGTTCAATGCCCAGAACAAAAGGGGGGAGAGAGTTTTTTTGGGTTGGTGCACTACTTGTAAGTGTATCTTGTGTTTTTTATGTTGATTTAATTAAAAAAAGAAAAAAAAAAAAATATTTCTTGTGCGGCCCGATACCAATCGATCCACGGACCAGTACAGGGCCGCGGCCCGGTGGTTGGGGACCACTGAGGTAAACAACCAACAGTATGTCAGAAAGCTAGCTAAAACGGTACACATATTCATAATATAGTATACATTTTAACTGACCTTTATTTTACTATTTTTGTCTTTTTTTAGGTGGCTAAAATACGCGGTGCTGCTGACCGCCGTCTAACGTTACGTGTGATATATTGACTAACGTAACCCTGCTTAAAAAAAATCACTGAACAAAAAGTATGAATAAGGTAGTGAACTGCAACAGATTCCCGTGTTTGCAATAACGTTATAACGTTAGCAGTGAGTTTAGCCTCACTGATTTAACTACACAGCAAATAAAAGTCACGTTACTTAGCCAATAAACGTTATCTTACATTCAAAACTTACCGTTCTTTGTGCAACTTCAAATGCCGGACGAAGTTGGAAGTTGTTGCCTCTCCATCAGTAATTTTCGAACCGCATGTGTTGCATACTGCAAACCGTTTTGTGTTGACCACCTCGTAATTTTTATACCCAAACAAAATTATTTTAGGTATCATTTTTTGTTCACTGGCGTGTGGTTTGGACATGTCTTCTTCGTTGGTTGTCCTGCAATTTGATTGGATGAATGCTGTGTGATGAAAACAAAGTAGATCTAATTTGATTGGCTGTTGTACTGAGACCACACCAGCTGACACACGCAACGCTGATAGACAAGTACACAATGAAAAATACGGAGCGCTCCCGAATAACTTTTTCATCTTTGGGTTTTGGGGAAAGTAGCAAGTCATGTCAAGTCATGTCAATTCAAAAGGCTCAAGTCCAAGTGAAGTCACAAGTCATTGATGTTGAAGTCTAAGTCGAGTTGCAAGTCTTTTTACATTTTGTCAAGTCGAGTCTAAAGTCATCAAATTCATGACTCGAGTCTGACTCGAGTCCAAGTCATGTGACTCGAGTCCACACCTCTGTTTAAATGTGCTATATAAATAAAGTGGATTGGATTGGATTGGATTAGAAGCTACTTGCTAAAGATTCAGTAAGGATGATCAATCCGGATGTCGATGCTAACCATACCTATTATACCTAGTATTGTCATGACTTGGTCCTGGGTGTTTGCTTTTCCGGAATGCAACGGAAAGTTGGCTCGGGCGAGACGGGAATGTAAATACATGATTTATTTAATATATCAAAATAAAGTACAAACAAAAAGCGCGCACAGTGGCGGAGAACAAACTATGAAACCAAAAGACGAGAGCATTAAACAAAACTTACTTGGCATGGACTAAAAGGAGCAGCATGAACGATGGACATGAAATCAAGTGTCAGAAATGTGCAGAGCATAATTGTGGGATGTCACCAGAAAGACAAACTGAAAGCAATGAACTTAAATACTACAGACATGATTAACGAAAACAGGTGCGTGACTCAAAACGTGAAACAGGTGCGTGACGTGACAGGTGAAAACTAATGGTTGCTATGGTGACAAAACAAAAGTGCACAAAAAGTCCAAAAACAAAACCGAACATGACCAAAACAAAAACATGATCACACAGACATGACAAGTATAGTACCGTACTTAAATTGTAATAATGTTTACATTGATATGATTCTTTTTCTTAGTATCACAAAATATTTTTGTGGGTCTTTTTTTGTTATTGCAATGTTTACAAACTCAGGGAATAAGTCTCTCAAATTCTGATCCTGGAACTCTGTGGTTCTCAATACTAACCTTAAGCATATTTCTTGTGGAGTTCGCAGACGTTTGCATTTAGTTGAAAACCATTATGCTGTATATGATCTATGGTACATTAAATCCCATGAATTAAAGAAAGGATCACAAATCAATAATTATAAATGTTTTGTTTTTTCCAGACTTAGGAGCATCTTGAAGCAGCTGGAGGAGAAAGATGTCGACTTTGAAGAAATCAAGAAGAACCTGGATGTTACAGCATCACTACTAGAGGCCGTTTATCTTGATGGAACAAGGTGGGAAAAAAATAAGATATCAAAACTTTAAAAAGTGTTTGTTTGTTAGACGTTTTATTATAATTGCATCAACTTTTAAAACCAATAATTGTACGTTTATTTATTTTATTAATTTAATTGTAATAGCTAGGTTGCAATCACGTGACCAAGAGGCACATTCAGGCACTTCCGGGATTCAGGCAATGGTCTAGAGCAGGGGTTCCCAAACTACGGCCTGCCAATGTCCAAAATACGGCCCGCGGGAAAACAATTGTATTTTATTTTATTTTTGTAATCTGTCCTTTCTAATCCATGTTCTACCGTTTGTTACTCTTGGTGTCTCCTAGCAGATCAGACAAATCATATTGTCTAAAAATGCATGTCACGCGCTTGAAATATATATATATATATATATATATATATATATATATATATATATATATATATATATATATATATAGATAGATAGTTGAGGTTTCTGTGGTTTATCCGTCATACAGTGCTCAATACCGGGGTAGAGTGGAATATACGTTAGGTCAGGAAAAAACACAGAGGCTATTTCATCCCTACAAGCCTGTTTCACAGGTTTCCCTGCTCTTCAGGGGATTTTATTGAAGTATATAACATCCCCTGGAGCGAAACAGGCTTGTAGGGATGAAATAGCCTCTGTGTTTTTTCCTGACCCAACATACATCATATATATATATATATATATATATATATATATATATATACATATATATATATATATATATATATGTATATATATATATATATATATATATATACAAACCCAGTTTCCATATGAGTTGTCCGGATGACACGATGTCGAATATTTCCAAAAACAATTTGAAATGTGGACTCGTCAGACCACAGAACACTTTTCCACTTTGCATGAGTCCATCTTAGATGATCTCGGGCCCAGAGAAGCCGGCGGCGTTTCTGGGTGTTGTTGATAAATGGCTTTCGCTTTGCATAGTAGAGCTTTAACTTGCACTTACAGATGTAGAGACCAACTGTATTTAGTGACAGTGGTTTTCTGAAGTGTTCCTGAACCCATTGTCAGGCTTGTCCCTGACAGTTTGACTATGTCTTAGTTTTTCCTCTGCATTTGTCTTTGTTTCCTGTCAGCACTCTTATTTTGGTTATTTCCTGATTGTCTCCCTGAGTGCTTTAAACCTGCCATCCCCTCCAGTCAGGGCTGGATTATTATGTCAGATTTTGTTGTTGGTGATGAACCCCAAGATGCAGAGATGGCAGGCTTTGTCCAGGAAAACATGATTTAATTTAACACTATAGCAAAAAAACAAACAAAAGGGTACAAACAAAAGGTGTGCACAAGGCGGAGAACAAACTTGGCTATGAACTAAAATAGCACAAAGGCTAACTGTGGACAAGAAACAAAAACACTTACTGTGACACGAAGGAACTATGACATGACCAGAGTGAACAAAAGTAGACAGAGCTACAACGACAAGTATTATGACAGGTAGTAGTGACATCGACAATGACAATAATCCATCCACCGAGTGGAGGACAAAGCAGGTTTAAATAGTAACTGGCTGATTGACACCAGGTGTGATCCAGTGCCAATCAGCCACAGCTGAGGGGACACAGCACTCAGGGAGACAATCAGGAAATAACCAAAATAAGAGTGCTGACAAGAAAAAAAGACAAATGCAGAGGAAAAACTAAGACATAGTCAAACCGTCAGGGACAAGCCTGACACCCATGTGGTGATATCTTTTAGAGATTGATGTCGGTTTTTGATACAGTGCCGTCTGAGGGATCGAAGGTCACGGTCATTCAATATTGGTTTCCGGTCATGCCGCTTACGTGGAGTGATTTCGCCAGATTCTCTGAACCTTTTGATGATGTTATGGACCGTAGATGTTGAAATCCCTAAATTTCTTGCAATTGCACTTTGAGAAACGTTGTTCTTAAACTGTTTGATTATTTGCTCACGTAGTTGTGGACAAAGGGGTGAACCTCGCCCCATCCTTTCTTGTGAAAGACATTTTTTGGGAAGCTGTTTTTACACCCAATCATGGCACCCACCTGTTCCCAATTAGCCTGCACACCTGTGGGATGTTCCAAATAAGTGTTTGATGAGCATTCCTCAACTTTATCAGTATTTATTGCCACCTCTCCCAACTTCTTTGTCACGTGTTGCTGGCATCAAATTCTAAAGTTAATGATTATTTGCAAAAAAAAAAAAAGTTTATCAGTTTGAACATCAAATATGTTGTCTTTGTAGCATATTCAACTGAATATGGGTTGAAAACATACTTGCCAACCCTCCCAGATTTTCCGGGAGACTCCCGAAATTCAGCGCCTCTCCCGAAAACCTCCCGGGACAAATTTTCTCCCGAAAATCTCCCGAAATTCAGGCGGACTCAGGTCCTCATGGACAATATAAACAGCATACCTGCCCAATCACGTTATAACTGTAGAATGATGGAGGGCCAGTTCTTGGTTTCTTATGTGGGTTTATTGTTAGGCAGTTTCATTAACGTTCTCCCAGCGCTGTAACAACACACAACAACAGCAGTCACGTTTTTTGTATACGTAAAGCAGTTCGTCTGCCTTAAACAGGAATGTTGTGACACTCTTAAACAGGACAATACTGCCATCTAGTGCATTTGATGAAAGCACTTTTGTGCGTGCCACACATCAATGCATCATCAGAGAGGGTGTTCAGCATGGTTAGAAAAATAGTGACAGAGAATAGAACAAGGATGGACAATTCAACCCTTAACTCAACAATGAGTAGATGAGTGTTATGTGTGTGTATATGTGTAAATAAATGAACACTGAAATTCAAGTATTTATTATATATATATATATATATATATATATATATATATATATAAGAAATTCAAGTATTTATTTTATATATATATATATATATATATATATATATATAATAAAATAAATACTTGAATTTCAGTGTTCATTTATTTACACATATACACACACATAACACATTTATTTACACATATACACACACATTTTTATATATATATATATATATATATATATATATATATATATATATATATATATATATATATATATATATATATATATACGCATATATATATAATAAAATACATATATATATATTATCTATATATATATGACATACTTGACTTGGTGAATTCTAGCTGTAAATATACTCCTCCCCTTTATATATATATATATATATATATATATATATATATATATATATATATATATATATATATATATATATATATATATATATATATAAAATAAAAGACATATATATATATATATATATATATATATATTATCTATATATATATATGACATACTTGACTTGGTGAATTCTAGCTGTAAATATACTCCTCCCCTTTTATCCACGCTCCCGCCCCACCCCGACCCCGCCCACCCCCACTCCCCTCCCCCCACCTCCCGAAATCGGAGGTCTCAAGGTTGGCAAGTATGAATTGGTGGCGACTTGTCCAGGGTTAATCCCGCCTTCCGCCCGATTGTAGCTGAGATAGGCTCCAGCGCCCACCCGACCCCAAAGGGCATAAGCGGTAGAAAATGGATGGATGGATGGATGGATTCCATTTATATTTACATCCAACACAATTTCCCAACTCATATGGAAACGGGGTTTGTGTATATATATATATATATATATATATATATATATATATATATATATATATATATATATACAGCCCCGCCCCCGGCCAAATTTTTTTAACCCAATGCGGCCCCCAAGTCAAAAAGTTTGGGGACCCCTGGTCTAGAGTCCTATTAGGCTACTGTTTATTTATCTGAATCAGTGCAGATTTCAGTGTATTTAGAAAGGTTTAGAGGCAAATATATAAGTGATCATGAAAAAAAAAAAGTCAAATGTATTTATTTTTAATGAGTTAAACCATTCATCACCACCACAGCGTTACGGCTTGCTTCAACCTCACTTCATTTGACACTTAGGGTATTTAGAGAAGAAAATATTGACGGCACATCTGTCACGATTGGTATAACTGGTGGACCCAAATGCAGAAATGAGCGCGCAGAGTGAAGTCCAAACATTTATAGGCTGCAGGTGATGAGTTGATGGCAGGCAGGTGAGTTGATTAGGGAGCTGGGATCAGCCGTGCCAGGCTGAGAGCTGGAGCAAAGCCTATGCCCAAAACACGGCCACTCTCACAAAGACACAGACAGAGACTGGGACAACATCACATGTCTTCACATCTGATGGGGTCCACAAATTGAGCATTAATTGGGGAAATTGGACTATATTTGTGCATCTGTAAGTAACTTATTTGATTGACATAACGAGTGCCATGCTGCTGTGATCGTGAAGCCAGTGACAAAAAGGATCATTTTGTTTGCAGTTGATTTCCTGCTACATTTGTTAGTCTCATCTACAATTCATGTTTGCACTTTTTATGCTGTGAATGTTACGGTTTGTACGGTGGAAGAAGACGGCACAGACAACAGGAATGTCGTTTAACTCTGTTTATTTATATATATCAGTGACGTGCAGTCACTAGAGGCAGGTGCCTCACCTGCCATCATGGAAAGAAAAAAAATGTAAAAATATTTTTTTTTTAATTAAATTGTTATATGTATCCAGTGATTATACTATAAAGTTATTTTCCATTTAACTTCACCAGTTTTAGATTATTTTTATTCATAATCGCTGAATTTTCACATTTGCCGTTCAAATACTGAGAAGAGACGGTGCGGTGAACAGCAGCCAGTTGAGGCACGTCACTCAGTGCCGCAACATGGATTCCGGACTCGGCTGACTGCTGGCCTGCTGTGCAGTGAGACTGTATTGCTATATGAACTATATTATACATTTCCATAGTTTAGTTAGCTGAGGTATATAATGTACAGTGTATTTTGTCAACAACTGTATGTGTGTAACGTATTTCTTGTGCTGAGCGATCATAAAACTGCTGCAAAAGACACACTGGCTGAGGCTCGCCTCCTGCACCCCCGCCGTAGAATTGTTATATCAACTAAAGCCCACACTTAAACTTTCCACGTGCAAGATTGAATCTATTTAAAAAAATTATTTCATAAGAAGCCAAAAAGTGCAAAAACAATAATGTTCGTGTTGGAGGAGTTGTGAATGACTGCAGGGACACAACATTAGGTACACCTGCAGACTGCAGGTGTATCTAATTCACAACTCCTCCAACACGAATATTATTGTTTTTACACTTTTTGGCTTCTTATGAAATAATTTTTCTTCTTATTAAATAACTTTTGTAACCTATTTTTATGGGCTTTCCTCTTTGTGATGTTAAGTTCCTGTTATGCGCTGTTATACAGTATATGCCTTGAGCTCTTATTTTGAAGGCGCTAAGAGCGGAAGTGATGTCACGTTGCGGAGGTTTTTGAAAGAAGGTAAATAAAGTGGTCCTCGTGTAAACTGGAGCCTCCGTGTTTGTTATTTTGTAGTTTCATACAGTATAGGCGACATTTATAAACCCTCGGTTACACTTTTTTAAATAGATTCAATCTTGCACGTGGAAAGTTTAAGTGAGGGCTTTATTTGTGGCGCATGGACTTAATTTCTAAGTAAAGGTAAGACCATAATAAAGTTTTTTTTATTAAATGTGCTTTTTTGTGTGCTACAGTTTGTATGTGTAAAGTTAAAGTTAATTTAAAGTACCAATGATTGATTCCGGTTTGATGAGGTAGAGGGCAGACGTGCGAGAGGAGGGCTCCGGTCAAACTTTTCATTTACTCTTTAAAGTCTAACTACTTTACGGTGTTTTTTTCTGGCTGACGCATCCCTTATTTTTGTGCGAAATAGTGTGGTTATTGTGACATAATGAGCAACTCGAAGACAAAACCGACAACAACAACAACTCGAGCAGCGAGCGTCTCAGCTAAGCTAGCTAACATGGCGGCCGCAGCAGCAGCTTCAGGGTCAGAAGACAAGAGAGCCGAACTCGAGGGTCAATCTGACCCAGTCACCAAGAACGACATTGAGGCTCTCCTCAATAAACAGCGAGATAGCTTCAAGGCGGACATGGCTTTTCTGATTCAACAGTCGACTGAGTCCCTGAAGCTGTCAGTCGATTTATTAGGACAACAGGTGACGTCATTTAACAGCCGTCTGACTAAAACCGAAGTCACAGTGGGTGAAAACTTTGAAAAACTCACCGAGATGGAAGCCGCTGTGGAGTCTTTACAGTCCCAAACTACGGTGCTCCTGGAACGAGTGGACGACCTCGAGAATCGGTCCCGCCGCTCTAATTTGAGGATTATCAACATCCCAGAGGGAAGCGAGAAATAACAAGATCCGACCAAATTTGCGTCGGACTTACTAATGGCGATAACGGGTCCTGATGTTTTCACCAGCCCACCGGAGATAGAGAGAGCTCACCGCTCCCTCGGTCCCAGACCACTAGATGCTGGCGCCGGAAAACCGCGGACTTTCATCGTTAAATTCCTCCGTTTCCAAGAGAAAGAAAAAGTACTCAGATGGGCCAGACAACATAAATTGGATTACCGCGGCACCGAGCTGAGAGTTTACCCGGACATCAGCCCTGCTTTGGCCAAGAAACGAGCTGCTTTCAACCCCATCAAAAATGCGCTCTACCTGAGAGGAATTAAATTCCGCTTGCTGCACCCTGCCCGTCTCCAGGTCTCCTTCAGAAATGAAAACTTGTACTTTGATTCTCCACAAAAAGCCCAGGACTTCTACGACGAACGCATCGCTCCCACAGGTTAGTGGAAGATGACTTTGTATGGAAGACGTTTCAGGCCAAAAATACGTTGAAGAGGACATTAACGGGTGCGTCAGAAAAACAATGGACATTGTTTATCCAGGCCTGCAGGCAACTAATCATCCTGTTGTGCAACTTATTTGAGGTATGGTTATAACTGTCGGTCAATTTCTGCACTGCAACCTTTTTTCTTTCTTTTTTTTTCTCCTCTTTCCTTCTTTTTTTTTTTTCCTTTTTATTTGTTTTTCCTTCTTTCCCTCTTTCTTAAAAGTTATGACTTACTTAAATATTGTAAATTGATATTTTTATTTCTCTACTTTCTCTAATTTTTCCAGTTTGAAACTGACACTTACCAGGGGCTACTTGTGTTATTATTATTATTATTATTATTATCATCATTTATTTATTTATTTTTTCCCCATTATTATTTTCTATATATAATTCTGTTGCCAATATGGTGCTTATTTCTATTTAAGTGGCACCCACTGTACATTATAGACACATTTGCAGATAAAGGAGCCCTATCTGCTCGGTGATATTAGTTCACGGATTAATGTCGTACGGAAGTAATAGAGTTTATGGAGTCCCGCTGCTAGTTCTAGTTCTTAGGACAAGCTTAGGGTGGTTTAGGAGGGTTTATTTGTTCCTCGTTTCTATGGGTTTTGTTTTGGGGTTTTTGTGTGTTAGGTCCTACAAATTTGTTTTTTCTTTCAGTCCTGTCTGTATGTTAATACCACTTCCTTCTACAAGGCATTGTGTCATCTCACCATATTTTTTACAAATGTGATTATGGCTAATACAAACAAAAAAGGGTTATCTTGCTTGAGATTTGTTTCTTGGAACGTTAAAGGGATCAACGGCCCAGTCAAAAGAGGTAGAGTATTTTCCCATTTAAAACACCTTAAAACTGAAATTGCTTTCCTACAAGAGACTCATCTGACCACTAAGGATCACCATAGATTAAAGGCCTCATGGGTTGGACAATCTTTTCACTCAAATTTTAGCAGTAAAGCAAGGGGTACAGCTATTTTAATACACAAAAGAACCCAATTTAGCCCAACAAATGTCATAACTGACCATCAAGGTCGTTTTGTAATAGTCTCAGGTTCTCTTAATAATATGTCTGTTGTCCTGGCCAACCTTTATGCACCCAATTGGGATGATGAAGCATTTATTAGGAAAGTGTTTTCATTTTTGCCAGACCTCAGTTCCCATCGTTTAATATTGGGGGGGGACCTGAACTGTGCAATAGACCCGTTGCTAGACAAATCTAGTCCAAGGCAGGGCCCCCCATTAAAAATGGCCAAAACAATTTCAAAACTCATGGGTCAAATAGGAGGTGTGGACCCGTGGCGTTTTCTTTACCCAGATAAAAAACAATTCTCTTTTTACTCCCAGGTTCATAAAACTTTTTCAAGGATTGACTATTTTTTCATAGATGATAATCTCCTTCCGGCTGTCGACAATGTAGAATATTCAACAATAGTGATATCTGACCATGCTCCATTGTTACTTGATCTTTCGTTTACACTCTTAAAAAAAACGCAGACTCCATGGAGGTTTAATTGCATACTACTCAATGATGACGGATTCTGCAAAACAATTTCCAAAGTGATAGATGATTTTCTTGTCACCAACAACTCTACTCCCATATCCCCGTCTTTACTCTGGGAGACATTAAAGGTGGTAGTCCGGGGAGAGATTATTTCTTATTCAGCAAGACAAAACAAATCGAGAAGACAAAAACAGGAACAGCTCATGGAAAGTATAACAGACTTGGACAGACAGCTATCAGTATCTCCACACCCTGAACTGGTTAAAGATAGACAAAATCTGCAAATGAACTATAATTTATTGTCAACACAAGAAACTGAAAAATTACTCTTACGATCGCGTGGCTTCCTGTACGAGCACGGTGAGAAGGCAGGGCGCCATCTATCACGCCAAATTAAAGGTCAGTCAGCATCTCGGCAAATTCGACAAATTAGAACCCCCACAGATGATCTTACAGTCATTCCTTCAGTCATTAATGACACCTTCAAATCATTCTACTCTGAACTATATACTTCACAATGCGCTGCTGATAAAACAATCATGATGAGTTTCCTGGATAACTTGAAATTCCCATCCATAACTACTACTCAAGAGAGCGCTTTGGATCAACCTTTAGTAATCCGGGAAATTGTAGATTCAATTAAACTAATGCAGAGCGGCAAGGCCCCTGGCCCAAATGGCTATCCTATAGAGTTCTATAAAAAATTTTCAGATAAACTGACTCCTGTCATGACGCGGAGTCGAACCCACGTTTCGTCTGCAGTTGGAGCTGCAGGCACCTCTCTTAACCCCTCTGCTAGCAGCACACTCAGACAAGCCTCTGCTCGCGCTGAGCACAACACACCCACACAGCAACAAGCCTGCAAACAATTACTCATCAGCGCACCTGGACTTGACGAGGGGGAGCAGCATAAAGACCAGCGGACCTGAGGAACCTTTGCCAGAACGTCGCTAACCTTCCAGTAAGCATCACGTCTGGCGTTCCTTTCCCAGTGATTTCCTCGTCCTTGTTTTGCTCTATCTCTCCGTGTTTCCCCTTGGTTCATGCCCGTTTGTATTTTCCACAGTGACTCCCATGTCCTCCGTGATCGTGCCTTGTTACTCGACACCCATCCGGATTCCTGACTGCTCTCCATGATCCACGACCTCCCTGCTCGGACCCAGACCACGCTGCCCTGCTCTTGCCCACGACCACTTGCCTGTCCACGAACTGCCTCTTCGCCTTGCCCCCTTGGATAACGACGAAAGATACAATCAACATTTACAGACAACAACCCTTGGTAACATTTACATTATTAATTTTACACATAGTCAACACTCACTCACTTTGAGTAGCATACACACGCCACGTATTCATCAAAGGTTTTCAAATAAACCTTGTAACCGCAGTCCTGCCCTGGTTGTCGCCTCCTTCCCTTCTCTGATACATAACAGTACGTTCTGGCCACAACATGTCGGAACCAGGCGACAACGGCAAGCCCCAGGCCCGGTCATCCAGAACTTCTGACCTGGCTATCCTTAGCTCCGTCGTGAGCGAGCATCAGGTTCGTTTTTCTGCCCTTGAGGACAATCTGGATAGAGCATTTTCCCGACTGTATACTAGGCTGGACAGCCTATGCCCTGGGGCCAGTCCCGGGCCGGTGGTACCCCCACATACGTCCCAAGTCCGCGGACCTGAACACTGCAATCTGGAACGGGAACCCAGGATTGCCAGTCCGAGACCCTTTGAGGGAGACTTTGAGCTATGTAGGGGTTTTCTGGTACAATGTGACCTCATTTTTTGTCATCAGCCCTCCCGCTATTCCACCGATGGTGCCAAGATTGCATTAATTTTTTCCTTGCTTTCCGGACCGGCACTCAAGTGGGCTACGGCCGCCGTCGACAGAACCGTGGGTCTCAACTCCGACTACTGTGCTTTCCGTGCTGAATTTCGGGCCGTCTTCGATCACCCCAAGGATGGGGGGGACGCGGCCGGACGTCTGCACTCCATCTCGCAGGGCTCACGCTCCGTGGCAGCCTACACCCTGGAATTCCGGACCCTGGCGGCGGACAGCGGTTGGGGGGACCGGGCGCTCCAAAGCGCGTTCCGTCGCGGCCTCTCTGAGGAGATTAAGGACGGTCTGCTGAGAGACAGACCTACTTCCTGCAAAGACCTCATCGAATTGGCCCTCCAATTTGACCGAAGACTTTGTGAACGTGCAGCAGAGCGAGGACAGAGAGCGGCTTCTAGAAGCCAACCTTTTACCTCTTTAAAGGCGGAGGGAATCCTGGTGAGCCATACTTTATTCCCCCGTAAGGAAGAAAACCCAGACATTCTGCTACCCGCTACTCTGGCCTGGGACAAGAGGAGCGTACAAGTGGAGGCATTTGTGGACTCTGGAGCAGACGAGAGTCTTTTAGACTATGAGTTTGCCCAGCAGATGGGCATTCCATTGATCTCCCTGGACAAGACACTGCCTGCACAAGCCCTGGATGGACGGCCTTTGGGCCCCATCAAGTACCGCACGGAGCCCCTCTCCATGACCATTTCCGGTAACCACAGGGAGACCATCAGCCTTTGGGTGCTGGAAGCTCCAGTAGCCCCACTGGTTCTTGGAAGATCTTGGCTTCGTCTCCACAACCCCCATATCTCTTGGACTTCCGGAAGAATCCTGGCTTGGAGCACACCCTGCATGGCCAACTGTCTCAGGTCAGCGTCCCTTCCAGTCCACCACTCCTCTACCACGACTCCCCCGGCCGATTTATCCCTGGTCCCTGCTTGCTACCATGACTTAGCCGAGGTCTTCAGCAAGGTACGTGCACAGGGACTACCCCCTCATAGACCCTACGACTGTTCCATTGAGTTACTCCCTGACGCTACCCTGCCTTCTAGCCGCCTTTACAATCTGTCTCTTCCAGAGAAGGAGGCTATGAGGGAATACATTACGGAGGGCCTTGCTTCGGGCATCATTACCCCGTCCAAGTCTCCATTGGCCGCAGGATTCTTTTTCGTGGCCAAAAAGGATGGGTCCCTTCGGCCCTGCATTGATTACCGTCATCTAAACAACATCACCATCAAGAACAAGTACCCTCTTCCTCTACTCAACTCTTCTTTCGAGCCCTTGGCACCTGCTACCGTCTTCACCAAACTGGATCTCCGTAACGCCTATCACCTTGTACGGATCAGAGAGGGGGACGAGTGGAAAACGGCCTTCAACACCCATATGGGGCATTATGAGTACCGGGTAATGCCTTTTTGGTCTTACCAACGCACCTGCAGTTTTTCAAACACTTGTCAACGACATCCTCCGGGACATGTTGGACCAATTTGTGGTAGTATACCTGGACGACATTCTGATTTTCTCCCGTAACCTCTCTGACCACCAGCAACATGTCCGGCGTGTCATGCAACGTCTCCTGGAGAATCGTCTATTTGTGAAGGCAGAGAAATGCAGCTTCCACTCCTCTTCAGTGGAGTTCCTGGGATTTGTGGTCGAAAAGGGGCACATAAGACCCGACCCGAAGAAGGTGAAGGCCGTGGTAGAGTGGCCTCAACCTACTAATAGGACGGAACTTCGAAGATTCCTCGGCTTCGCCGGCTTCTACCGGCGATTCATTCGGGACTTCAGTAGGGTTGCTGCACCACTCCACTCCCTCACGTCAACTAACGTGCCCTTTGTGTGGACACTTTTGGCTAGAAAGGCCTTTGAGGACTTAAAAGAGCGTTTCGTTTCAGCCCCCATTCTCGTCCACCCCGACTTAGACAGTGCTTTCCTGGTAGAGGTGGATGCCTCAGACTCTGGGATTGGGGCTGTTCTCTCACAACGGTCCAGAAGTGACAATTTGATTCACCCTGTGGCTTTTTTCTCTAGGCGCCTGACTCAGGCCGAGCTGAACTACGACGCTGGGAACAGGGAACTATTGGCGGTCCACGAGGCCCTGGCTGAATGGAGACATTGGCTGGAAGGAGCTAGACACCAGTTCCAGATCTTGACCGATCACAGCAACCTGCTCCACATCCGAGCTGCCAAAAGACTCAACAACCGTCAGGCAAGGTGGCAGCAGTTTTTCTCCCGCTTCAATTACGTGCTCTCTTTCAGGCCTGGGTCTAAGAACACTAAGGCTGACGCACTATCCCGGTTATTCGTGAAAGAGACCACCTGTCCGTCAGTGGCGGATCCCATCCTTCCTCCCACTCGCATCGTTGGAATGGTGACTTGGAAGGTGGAGGACCTAGTCAAATCTGCGCTGCGCGCCAATCCAGGACCGGGAGGTGGACCACCCAACAAGCTTTATGTCCATCGGGAGCTACGACCCAGGGTCCTGGATTGGGGACACTCAAGTCTGTTCTCTTGCCATCCAGGCTTTCAACGATCCCTATCACTGCTGCGAAGACGTTTTTGGTGGCCATCCATGGCCAAGGATACTTGTGAGTTCATCGCTGCTTGTACTACTTGTGCCCGTAATAAGACGTCACACAGGCCTCCTGCTGGTCTCCTTCGCCCTCTCTCCATTCCTGCCCGTCCTTGGTCACACATCGCCCTGGATTTCGTCACGGGATTCCCAGCCTCCAGAGGTAACACCACCATTCTAACTATTGTTGACCGTTTCTCCAAGGCAGCCCACTTCATTCCTCTGCGCAAGTTACCTTCTGCCTCAGAGACGTCTGATCTTCTCACACTACACGTCGTCAAGCAACATGGTATCCCGGTGGACATAGTCTCTGACCGAGGGCCTCAGTTTACGTCACAAATATGGAGAGCCTTCTGCAAGGGAATCGGGGCCTCGGTCAGCCTCACATCCGGATACCATCCCCAGAGCAACGGGCAGGCTGAGAGGGCAAACCAAAGCTTGGAGACCATGCTACGCTGTGTTGCCAGTCGTCAACCCACGTCCTGGAGCAAGTTTTTGCCTTGGGTGGAGTTTTCCTACAACTCCTTGAAGAGCTCCGCTACCGGTATGTCCCCATTTGAGTGCTCGTTGGGTTATCAACCCCCCTTGTTTCCTCAACAGGAACTAGAAATCGCTGTGCCCTCGACTAGGGCTCATATTAGGCGGTGTCAGAGGGTGTGGAGAGCCGCTCGTGCGGCCTTAGAGAGGGCCTCCGAGAGGATGTGCCGCAACGCCAACCGTCATCGCATTCCAGCCCCGTCCTATCGGCCAGGACAACAAGTTATGCTACTCACAAAGGACCTCAGCCTCCAGGTACCATCTAGAAAATTGGCACCACGTTACGTTGGTCCTTTTGCCATCTTGTCCATCATAAACCCTGTATCTGTCAAATTGGCTCTTCCACCCTCGGTCAAGCGGCACCCAGTGGTCCATGTGTCCCAGATTAAACCGGTAGCGGAGAGCGCTCTGTCTCCTCCTGCCCCTGCCCCCCCACCCTCGAGGTTCTTGGCGAACGGAGATCAGGTTTGGACGGTCAAGGAAATCCTCAGGGTCCGTCGACAAGGTAGGGGGCTCGTTTATCTGGTCGACTGGGAGGGATATGGGCCAGAGGACAGATCTTGGGTTCCTGCCTCCTATCTTGCCGATCCCTCTCTTCTGGAGGATTTCTACCGTGCCAATCCTGATGCTCCCCGGCGCTCGTCGGGGGCCTCGCATAAGGGGTGGGGTACTGTCATGACGCGGAGTCGAACCCACGTTTCCTCTGCAGTTGGAGCTGCAGGCACCTCTCTTAACCCCTCTGCTAGCAGCACACTCAGACAAGCCTCTGCTCGCGCTGAGCACAACACACCCACACAGCAACAAGCCTGCAAACAATTACTCATCAGCGCACCTGGACTTGACGAGGGGGAGCAGCATAAAGACCAGCGGACCTGAGGAACCTTTGCCAGAACGTCGCTAACCTTCCAGTAAGCATCACGTCTGGCGTTCCTTTCCCAGTGATTTCCTCGTCCTTGTTTTGCTCTATCTCTCCGTGTTTCCCCTTGGTTCATGCCCGTTTGTATTTTCCACAGTGACTCCCATGTCCTCCGTGATCGTGCCTTGTTACTCGACACCCATCCGGATTCCTGACTGCTCTCCATGATCCACGACCTCCCTGCTCGGACCCAGACCACGCTGCCCTGCTCTTGCCCACGACCACTTGCCTGTCCACGAACTGCCTCTTCGCCTTGCCCCCTTGGATAACGACGAAAGATACAATCAACATTTACAGACAACAACCCTTGGTAACATTTACATTATTAATTTTACACATAGTCAACACTCACTCACTTTGAGTAGCATACACACGCCACGTATTCATCAAAGGTTTTCAAATAAACCTTGTAACCGCAGTCCTGCCCTGGTTGTCGCCTCCTTCCCTTCTCTGATACATAACAACTCCTCTCCTTTTAAATATGTACAATGACTCTCTGGACCGGGGTACCCTGCCTCGAACTCTCACCGAAGCGTCAATAACTTTATTACTAAAACCGGGCAAAGTAGATTCCGATTGTAGTTCTTATCGTCCCATCTCTCTCTTAAACGCTGACTATAAGATTTTAGCTAAAGCACTGGCCCTTCGCCTTGAATCAATTTTACCAAACATCATATCACCTGACCAAACTGGGTTTATGAAAAACCGGCACTCTTTTTCCAACATTCGTTGCCTTCTTAACATTATTTTTTCTCCAGCATCCGAGGAGACGCCAGAAGTGGTGGTCTCTTTAGATGCGGAGAAAGCTTTCGACAGGGTGGAGTGGGGATATTTATTGGAGGTCTTAAAGAGGTTCAACATTGGGTCCAAATATATATCTTGGATAGCACTTCTATACTCTTCTCCTAGGGCTGCTGTAAGCACAAATGGGATGTTATCCCAATTTTTCACACTTGGCAGAGGTACACGCCAGGGGTGCCCTCTAAGCCCATTGTTATTTGTTACTGCAATCGAACCCTTGTCCATTGCCCTTAAATCGGCTGGTATCAGTAAAGGAATCCATAGATGCGGTCTAGAACACACACATTCTCTATACGCTGATGATTTACTATTGTTTATATCTGATCCAATCTCTACCATTCCAAAGATTATTGAATTGCTAAACAATTTTGGATCATTCTCTGGCTATAAACTGAATTTCGCTAAGAGTGAATGCTTCCCTGTGAATAATTTGGCCCTTGAGATCCCTGATGGATATTTCCCATTTAAGATGTCCAGGAACAGCTTCAAATACTTAGGTGTACATATTTGTCGTAAGCTACCAGCTCTCTACAAGGACAATTTTCCACCTCTAATCGACAAACTTAAATTAGATTTGGAAAGGTGGAATGATTTACACATAACTATAGCTGGCAGGGTAAACTGAATCAAAATGAATGTGCTTCCTCGATTTTTGTACCTGTTTCAATGTTTGCCTATCTTTTTACCCAATTCCTTTTTTTGCATAATAAACAAACTAATTTCATCTTTTATATGGAAAGGCAAGAATCCCAGGATTAGGAGAGAGTTCCTGCAAAGGCATAGGTCCGTAGGTGGTTTATCACTCCCTAATCTAAAATACTACTATTGGGCAGCTAACATACACAAAGTGACTCTCTGGATCCAAGAACCTGAATTAATCTGGTGCAAGTCTGAAGCTAGTTCCTTTTCTACCTCTCTCTTGGATCTGCTTACATCAAAATTACCTTATTGACCATCCCAATTTACTTGTAGTCCAATTGTCATTTCTACCCTTAGAATCTGGTCTCAATTTAGAAATACTTTCGGCCTGCAGGGCTTATCCAACCACAGCCCCATTCATAATAACCACCTCTTTCTCCCTCCCAACACATATGTAGCGTTTTCTCTATGGAAGCAGTCAAGCCTTAGCAGGCTAAATGTTACGATCCGCTGCACGGATCATAGTTGGTTTATGTTTTAGTCACGTGTTTTCAGCACCTTGATTTTGTTTATGTTCAGTTGCCATGTCAACTGATTACGTTCACCTGCCTCTGGTTAGTGTTCGGGACGCGCACCTGTTGCCCGGGCGCTAATCAGAGGGCTATTTAGTCTTTGGCCTTGCCTCACTCGGTCTGGCTTCCTAGTTTGTTCCCATACAACTGATGACGACGATTATTTCATGTTCCTTAGCTGCTAGTTTTCACGCTATGCCATTTTGCCTGCTAGCTCCCACGCTAGTCCTTTTGTTTCTTGCCTTTTGTGCTACGTGCATGTCTTTTTGTTTATCCACCGTATGATTTATATTTTAAATAAATCATATTCGTACCTGCAAGCTGTGTCCGAAGCCGTCTGCATCCTTGGGAGAACCACACCCGCATCACTATGCGACCACGTCGTTTCAGTAGGAAGCCAGCAAATAACAATTCTCCCGCAGCAGCCATTGAGGAGTTTGACGAAGGTACGTGGGAGGTGTTGCGAGCAATGGAAGCGGAAACTCTTCGCTATTCCCCCTCGGAGCGCCAGGACCTGATATGGGGTCCCAACGGAAAGCTGGTCCCAATCCACTTCGTTTGGCCCGAGGACATCGCCACACCCCCGCAGTACGGGACGCGTCAGCGAAGACGGAAGCCGGCCAGAAGGTCTTCCCCTCGCTGTCAAGACGCGCCGCTCCTGCAAACTCCTCCCCCGGACCGAAGCAAGCTACATGCAGCTCAAACTTCCCCTCCTCAGATGTTTGGCAACCCAATCGACCACTTCGCCAAACAGTTTTCCGATTGGGCTGTCAGTCACATGGACAATTGCAACAATGACGTCATTTCATTGGCGCCCCCCGAAGAGGTAACTCCGCCCACTCCCGATGACATCATTGAGCAAAATTTTTTTTTTCCATCTTCTAATTCTTTCTGTCAGCCAATACCAAATGACTTTCATTCTAAGATAAGACATTATCAGGACATTTTTGTTAAGTGTAAGTCTAGTCAGTCACATTCTGATTTTCAAACTCCACCTCCAGTGACTTTGGTTCCGCCCCCAGTGACTATTGCTCCGCCCACTGCACATATTTTCTCCCCCTGTTCTCTCACCCAAACTCAAGTGGGGGGTGAGAATAGACAATTTGGACAATTTAAAGAGGAGGAGTATACCCCCCTCCTTACCTCCCCCCACCCAGCCTTGAAGACGGTTCCAAACCGCAAAGAGCGCGTCTGGTATCCGCGTCTTAAGGGGGGGGCTAGTACTGGGAACTGTGCTAGTGCGGTGGCACAACTTCGGCGTACTAAGCCGCAACCACCTGCACGGCCACCGCCACCAGTTTTTCGGCGTGCTAAGCCGCAACCTCCTGCACGGCCACCGCCACCAGTTTTTCGGCGTGCTAAGCCGCAACCTCCTGCACGGCCACCGCCACCAGTTTTTCGGCGTGCTAAGCCGCAACCCCCTGCACGGCCACCGCCACCAGTCTTTCGGCGTGCTAAACCGCAACCTCCTGCAAGGCCACCGCCACCAGTCTTTCGGCGTGCTAAACCGCAACCTCCTGCACGGCCACCGCCACCAGTCCTTCGTCCTGCTAAGCCACAACCGCCAGCTAGGCCACCTCCAGCTGCACCTCGGCTAGCACCTGTTCCTGCACCTCGGCTGACACACCAAGCTTCGTCTCCAGTACCTCCACCACGCCAAGCTCCACCATGCCAAGTTCCTCGGCTGGTTCCCACACCAGCGCCGGCTCCAAGGCTGGTTCCCACACCAGCGCCGGCTCCAAGGCTGGTTCCCACACCAGCGCCGGATCCAAGGCTGGTTCCCACACCAGCGCCGGCTCCAAGGCTGGTTCCCACACCAGCGCCGGCTCCAAGGCTGGTTCCCACACCAGCGCCGGCTCCAAGGCTGGTTCCCACACCAGCGCCGGCTCCAAGGCTGGTTCCCACACCAGCGCCGGCTCCAAGGCTGGTTCCCACACCAGCGCCGGCTCCAAGGCTGGTTCCCACACCAGCGCCGGCTCCACGGCTGGTACCCACACCAGCGCCGGCTCCACGGCTGGTACCCACACCAACGCCGGCTCCACGGCTGGTACCCACACCAGCGCCGGCTCCACGGCTGGTACCCACACCAGCGCCGGCTCCACGGCTGGTACCCACACCAGCGCCGGCTCCACGGCTGATACCCACACCAGCGCCGGCTCCACGGCTGGTACCAGAACCTGCACCTGCTCCACGGCTGGTACCAGAACCTGCACCTGCCTCCACGGCGACGACGTCTCCTCCTGCTTCCACGGCGACGACGTCTCCTCCTGCCTCCACGGCGACGACGTCTCCTCCTGCCTCCACGGCGACGACGTCTCCTCCTGCCTCCACGGCGACGACGTCTCCTCCTGCCTCCACGGCGACGACGTCTCCTCCTGCCTCCACGGCGACGACGTCTCCTCCTGCCTCCACGGCGACGACGTCTCCTCCTGCCTCCACGGCGACGACGGCTCCTCCTGCTTCCACGGCGACGTCGGCTCCTCCTGCTTCCACGGCGACGTCGGCTCCTCCTGCTTCCACGGCGACGTCGGCTCCTCCTGCTTCCACGGCGACGTCGGCTCCTCCTGCTTCCACGGCGACGTCGGCTCCTCCTGCTTCCACGGCGACGTCGGCTCCTCCTGTTTCCACGGCGACGTCAGCTCTCTCCTCGTCTTCGTCTCAGCGACCTCGAGTGGTCTGGCTGCGCAAGCGGCGCTCTCGGAGGTTTGTTTATGGACGCCAGTGGCGCAAACAGCAGCGACACCCGAGACGTAGTCGTGGAACTCTGCGGCTGCTGAACTTCTGGCGCCACTCACGCCCACCTTCTCGGCAGCCACGAATGTGGCCTTTCCGTGGTCGCCCGCCTCTCCTGCGGCAGCGGCATTCCACTCGCCGCCGCCACCTGACTCTTCCCCGGTGGATTCGGGGACACGTGGCCTGGCGACCCACCACCAAATCCTCCCTCCGCCCTCCCTGGTCTCTTGAACTGTTTCTTGTTTTTTGGGTTCTAGTTTTATTTCGTGTCAAGGGACATCTGGAATCTGTCCTTTAAGGGGGGGGTACTGTTACGATCCGCTGCACGGATCATAGTTTGTTTATGTTTTAGTCACGTGTTTTCAGCACCTTGATTTTGTTTGTGTTCAGTTGCCATGTCAACTGATTACGTTCACCTGCCTCTGGTTAGTGTTCGGGACGCGCAACT
Organism: Nerophis lumbriciformis; assembly: GCF_033978685.3. Taxonomy (NCBI): domain Eukaryota; kingdom Metazoa; phylum Chordata; class Actinopteri; order Syngnathiformes; family Syngnathidae; genus Nerophis; species Nerophis lumbriciformis. Next base: position 37,734,727 of record NC_084550.2, on the reverse strand, counting down.
GTTGCCCGGGCGCTAATCAGAGGGCTATTTAGTCTTTGGCCTTGCCTCACTCGGTCTGGCTTCCTAGTTTGTTCCCATACAACTGATGACGACGATTATTTCATGTTCCTTAGCTGCTAGTTTTCACGCTATGCCATTTTGCCTGCTAGCTCCCACGCTAGTCCTTTTGTTTCTTGCCTTTTGTGCTACGTGCATGTCTTTTTGTTTATCCACCGTATGTTTTATATTTTAAATAAATCATATTCGTACCTGCAAGCTGTGTCCGAAGCCGTCTGCATCCTTGGGAGAACCACACCCGCATCACTATGCGACCACGTCGTTTCACTAAAGGACTTATATATTGGTGATGTCTTCGCTAGTTTCAGTGAACTGTGTGAAAAATTTGACCTACCAAAATCTCACCTATTTCGATACTTTCAGGTTCGTAATTTTGTTAAATTAAATAGTTTCTCTTTCCCTAATACTCCACCTAATTCGCTAATTGACTCAATTTTAGATATTCCCACAAATCAGAAAGGCCTAATCTCCAAAATCTACATCTTAATATCCCAGTTTGGTAAAACGTCTCTTGATAAAATCAGAGGGAGTTGGGAAGAAGAGCTTGGCAGATCTATAGATGATGGAGATTGGGATTCTGCCTTAACCCAAATTAATAACAGTACATCCTGTTCAAGGCTTAATTTAATACAATTTAAGGTTGTCCATCGTATTTATTTTACTAATTCCAAACTCTCCAAAATATACCCCAATATCTCGGATACTTGTAACAGATGTTACATGTCACCTGCCCCATTGTCCCTCATAACTGCCTTCTCTTCGGTGCAATAACCCATTCCACCAACCACCCTGTTTTTGTTTTGTTTTTTTCATGTATATATTCATTTCACACCATATTCATTGCACTTCTACATTTTTTATATTTTTATATATTTGCACATTGTTTTTCTAGCATGCACACATCGCACTGTATGGAATGGCCTCAATCTCGTTACCTTGCGTAATGACAATAAAGCTGATTCTGATTCTGATTCTGATTCTGAATATGACGCACATGTTTTGGTCTTGTCCCCATTTGCTGGATTATTGGACAACTATTTTCAAACACCTTGCTAAGGCATTGGATTTAAATCTGACACCATGTGCAGAAATGGCTATTTTTGGGACGGTATCAGATCCCCAAATAAGGAGAAAATGTAAGGATAGTATCGCCTTTGCATCCTTATTAGCACGTAGGAGAATTTTGCTGGAGTGGAAGTCACCAGTCTGCCCCAAAGCCTCCTTATGGCTTAAAGACCTTATGATGTATTTAGATCTGGAGAAAATAAAGTTCAATCTTAGGGGGGCACCTGGGAAGTTTTTTTCTGTTTGGGGCTGTGTGGTTGACTACATAGCTAAATTAAAGACGCTACAGGACACATGGAAAGTTCACCTTTCATAAACCAGCTTCCTTTTTGGTTGTTTTTTTTTTGTTTTGTTTTTTTTATTTATATTTATTCTGGGTGTATATTTACTATCTGCCTATGTTGAGAAGAAAGTGATGTACTAATTATTTTCCATTTGTGACTATACCTTTAACTTACTGTATGTAGGACCTGGGGGGGGGGGGGTGGGGGTTATGTGTGTATGGGGTATGTGTCGGGTTGTTGTTCTTGGAAGTGGGTAGGAAAAAAAGGGGAAAATGTGACTACTGTTCTATTGTATATTGTAATACCTGTCAAATTTAATAAAAACATTTATTAAAAAAAAAGTACCAATGATTGTCACACACACACTAGGTGTAATGAAATTTGTCGTCTGCATTTGACCCATCCCCTTGATCACCCCCCGGGAGGTGAGGGGAGCAGTGGGCAGCAGCGGCGCCGTGCCTGGGAATCATTTTTGGTGATTTAACCCCCAATTCCAACCCTTGATGCTGAATGCCAAGCAGGGAAGAATGCTGGTATGAGCTTTTAAACATAACCCGTTAACTGCTGCCAATCAAATGGTGAATAAGATACTCTTTAGGGTTCATATGCTTGTAAATCTGACTGTGATGAAGTCAGTGCCTCACCAGCCATCAACCTCACCGCACAACACTGATATATATATATATATATATGTATATATATATATATATATATATATATATATATATATAGAGAGAGAGAGAGAAATTCATATTAATAAACAAGGGAATGTAGTGTGACGGATCCAAAAGCGTATGGTGTGTGTTACAGGCCTCGCACTGAGTAGCCAGGTCCCAGTGTTCGATATGGTGTGTCCTGTTTTATAGGAATAAAAAGAAGACACAAAATGTTTGATTGCGTTGTTATCGCAGGGTGTGACCTGACTCTTTTATTAACATTTCTTGATTTCTTTACTCTCATTTGCATTCCTATTGTGCTTTTACTCACATCCAAATGGTTTCGATAATGTAATTTCAATTCTGCATTTGTTCATTCACATCGTTAAACAATTACATCTTCACTTTTAAAATGATAAAACAAATCGACAAAAACATGGAGGATTGATCTTTACATACCCCAACACTATATTTCTTGTGTATAAGCATCACGTAGCAGTACTGTTGCTTTAATAAACCTCTTCATTTTACATGTTTGTACTATATTCTGACATTGCTTCGTTTTTAATATCGCTGCTTTCTTGAACGCTTTTTTTTCTATATTGTCACTGTCATTATAAATCAATTACAATTACACATATTGTTACCTGACTATACCTATAAAACTTCTTAACAATCACAGAGTTTATCTTCAACAAATCCACTGCCGCCGCCATTCCCGCTCAAACCACGGGCTCGCACACAAAGGGAGACATTGCTTATTGAACGTTACAAATTTCATCACAAATACACACTTTTAAACAACATACTTTTATATTTCTATATTCAGAAACACTTATAATTGCTTGGAGACAAATGTGTTAATATTATCACACTTTACCGACCTGTTTTATAGGAATAAAAAGAAGAAACAAAGTGCTTGATTGCGTTGTCATCGCAGGGTGTGACCTGACTGAGACACAAGGACTAATAAGCACCTCCCATTTCCCTCCTTTCCTATACGAGTGCTCCCTCTGCTGGCGTGGCGGAATAACATGTCTTGTGGCATTCAGCTTGGAAACATACACTTTAACTGTGACTTTAGATATGAAAATACCTCGAACTAAATTAGGATACTCTAGTTACACATGCATTTTACAAAACAATTGTGACTACTAATTGTAAGTGTCACATGTGCGACTACGTGTAGGAATTAACTGCTGAGTGTTACCTGTCCTGTCCAAAAGGGGCAGAACAGGCTCGGAGGTCCAGAGAACAGGCAGGATAGAGAGGCGTTGAAGGTCCAGGCGGGAGGTCGAGATCCAAGAAGCAGCCAGAGAACCAGAGGGAATACGGGGATACGAGACACACATCTCGTGACGCGGGAACTGAGGAATGCTGCTGGATGACGACAAGGAAAACACGAGACAAGTGAACACGGCAGGGGAGAAAAACACAGAGAGCGCATAGAGCTAGATATGATTCGCTTACTGTATGGGAACAGGTTGTTACGTTCTGGTCCGGGTGTGCCCGGGCCAGAACGTACTGTATCACTACATAGATTTTAGGCCAAATTATACTCCCCACCCTGTACTATGTTGCAACAATAAAACACTTTAACAACTCTCTTAAATTGATGGTAATAAAATAAGTAGTTCCTAAAACTATTTTGTATCACTGTGTGTGTGTCAGGCAGTGCATAGAGTCTGAAGACGACCTCCAGCAGCTTCAGTCAGACGGGGTTCCTGCAGAGGTCACCGATTGGCTGGCGTCAACGTTCACTCAGAGGGTACGGCGACCTGGGCGGCGTACAGACGAGAAACCCAAGTTCCGCAGCATCGTGCATGCGGTGCAAGCTGGGATATTTGTGGAGAGGTGTGACAGAATTGTTTATTTTACATGCTGAAATCAGACTTTATTCAGAAAGATATGATACGTTTTTTTAGACTGAAGCTAATCATGAAATCTACGTTGTAAAACAGAACAGACTAAGCAGTAGTAAGCGATGCTATGAAGATTGTGAATGTAGCTCTACACAAGACGACTGCAGACACTAAAGCATTTCTCTTGAAAACATCCTTCCCAATGTGTACGGGCACTTAGAGGATTTATATAAACACCCCCTGAGACGAGCTCGCTGCACAATCTCAGCATGTGAACTGTAGGTGAACTCAACATAAACACTGCATTATTCCAGAATGTTCAAGAGGGCCTACACGGCCACCATGCCCGACCAACCTGCAACCGTCGTAAATTGCCTGAGGGTAAGTAAGCTCACAATGCCGCTTATCGGTTTGTTTCTAATGTCAATAATGATGTCATCTCCCCTTTTCTGTTGCCAAAGGATGTTGACCGCTGGAGTTTTGACGTGTTCGCCCTGAACGCAGCCAGCTCTGATCACGCACTACAGGCGCTCTTCTTTGAGCTCATCACCAGATATGCGCTCAACAGCCGTTTCAAGGTCTTTATACTCAATATACTAAAGATGACTTTACATCCTCCAGCACAGTCAAGACAGGACTTGAAAGAGGTTTTCAGACAGAGTCAAACCAAGCCTCAGAGGAATGCAGGCAAGAATTAAATTTAAGGAGCTTCAACTGAGTTGAGTCTGCGACTTTGGGGTGTCGAGATCAGAATCAGAATCAGAATCAGAAATACTTTAATAATCCCAGAGGGTGAATTAAGATTTTCCGCACAATCCCATTGAAGAGCAGACAAACATTACAGGGAGACAGAACAGGATAGCTGGCGGGTCTTTCAAAAAAGTGAAAACAGGTGAAAATAGACCTGAAAAGACCCCCACTCTTTGACAGTGCAGTGCGCCTTACAACCCGTTGCGCCGTACGGTCCAAAAAATATGGTATAATAAGTACAAGACTTTGAAGAGTTCAGGCTAAGTGAATATCAGACTAAGTCAAGATTTTGAGGAGTGAATAACCACAGTTTGAGAAGATGAGGACAATATTTGAGGGGTTCGGACTAAGGTAAAATCAAGAATGTGAGCAGTTGAAATCAAGTAAAGCTATAACCTTCGAAGTAGTATGATCATTTGAAATCAAGGCAAGACATTGGGGAGTTAAGGCAAAGTCAAGACCAAGACTTTGAAGGGGTAAAGAAAACTTAAAACCAATACTGTTTGCAGTTAGGACCCAAGTTTAAGACCAAACCTTTGAAATAGTTCAGAGCAAGACTTTGAACATTTGAAATCAAATTAAGACTTTGAAGAGTTCAGGCTCAGTGAATATCAGACTAAGTCAAGATTTTGAGGAGTGAATAACCACAGTTTGAGAGGATGAGGCCAATATTTGAGGGGTTCGGACTAAGGTAAAATCAAGAATGTGAGCAGTTGAAATCAAGTAAAGCTATAACCTTCGAAGTAGTATGATCATTTGAAATCAAGGCAAGACATTGAGGAGTTAAGGCAAAGTCAAGACCAAGACTTTGAAGGGGTAAAGAGAAGTTAAAACCAATACTGTTTACAGTTAGGACCAAGTTAAGACCAAACCTTTGAAATAGTTCAGAGCAAGACTTTGAACATTTAAAATCAAGTTAGGACATTGAGTAGTTGAGGACAAAGTCAAGACCTGTCATGACTTGGTCCTGGGGTTTAGTTTTTCTAGAAGGCAACGGAAAGTTGGCTCGGGCGAGACGGCAATGAGAGTACATAATTTATTTTTTACACTAATAAAGGACAAAAAAAAAAAGTACAAACGAAAAGCGCGCACAGTGGCGGAGAAACAACTTGGCTATGAAAACAAATACTTGCACAAAGCCAAAAACTATGAATAACAAAAAACACTAACTGTGGCAATAATGAACAAAACTTACTTGGCATGGACAAAAAGGAGCAGCGTGAATGATGGACATGAAAAAAGAGTCAGAAATGTGCAGAGCATAAATGTGGGGATGTCACCAGAAAGACAAACTGAAAACAATGAACTTAAATACTACAGACATGAATAACGAAAACAGGTGCGTGACTCAAAACATGAAACAGGTGCGTGACGTGACAGGTGAAAAATAATGGGTTGCTATGGTGACAAACAAGAGTGCACAATGAGTCCAAACGTGGAACAGGTGAAACTAATGGGTAATCATGGAAACAAGACAAGGGAGTGAAAAGCCAGAAACTAAAGAGTCCAATAACTAAACAAAACATGACTAAAACAAAACATGATTACACAGACATGACAAGACCAAGGATTTAAAAGGGTCAATACAAGTGAATATGAATAGTCTTTATTGTCAATGACCAGCAGATAAACAACAAAATCATGCTGGACTACTCTCTCCCCAATGCATAAACTTCTATAGAGCATTGAAGATTTTGAAGGGGGCAATACCATTCAGGACCAATACTGATACTTTAAAGGGATCAAGATAAGTTAAAACCAAGATGTGTAGGGGTCAAGACAAGTCAAGACCAATACTTTGAAAGGCCCAAAATACGTCAAGACCGAGACTTTGTAGGGGTCAAGACAAGGTAAGACCAACACTGTAAACATCTAGTTATTATGTTATTATTCAAACTAACCTTGGAGGAGCTCAGACCAAGAATAAGAAAGTCAGTTCTCTTACAGTAAAGAAATGTTGTCCTTAAAGACGTTGTGAACTTGTTTGTGTGTTTTCATGGGTGTTGGCTTTTATTTATGTACTTTTTTTAGTGATATAAGCATTACTATATCACTAGGGATTGGAATCAAAAACTGGTTCCCAGTGTATCAATTCCTTGGAATCACTTGCCATTTTCTCACACGGTTCTCTTATCGATTCTTCCGGGTGAAGATGTCATTATGCAACAAACGTTCTAAATTTGACTTGATACTACAAGAAAATATTGTGACAGCGCTAATTGTCGTAGTCATAGCAATATGCTGAACATTTGAACACACAGCATGCAATAATTATAAATGAAAGTTGCGTTTTTAAGCGCTCCTATCTAATCCCAGCAGCAATAACGCCAGAATGTCATCCAACATCTCCTATCATGTTAGCGCTATTATTTGTTCAATTGAAATGAAAGCCTTCTCATTTAGATGAGCATGATGAGAGACAGATTCTAACTGGCTCTGAGGCGGGCAGCCCTAGGTCACGTCTGCCGCTAGACCAGGGGTCGGCAACCCGTGGCTCCGGAGCCGCATGCGGCTCTTTGATCACTCTGATGCGGCTCAGCAGCTTACTTGCTGAACCCCCCAATTTTCCCGTGAGACTTCCGGATTTCGGTGCCTCTCGCAGAAAACTCCCGGGATTAGTATTCACCGATTTTCACCCTTACGGCTATAATAGGGGCTATAATAAGGGCTATAATAAGGGCGTGCCATGATGGTACAACATTTGGCGCCCTCTACAATCTATATTAACAGCGTGCCAGCCCAACACTCGTTATACAATGTACATCTTCAGCTTGCACACGTACGTGATAGCAAGGCATACTTGGTCAACAGCCACACAGGTTACACTGACGGTGGTCATATACAACTTTAACACTCTTACTAATAATGCGCCACACTTTGAACCAAAACCAAACAAGAATGACAAACACATTTCGGTAAAGTTTGCCGACCCCTGCGCTAGACCAATGTCACCTAGCAGAGACTAAGTTTGTGGTCAAAAGTTTGCATTTTCGGTAGGTGAATGCTCAATTGTAGCCAGCGAAAAGTTGCATGTTTTCCTGCAACCAGATTTTCTCTCAGTCATTATATTATACAGGTAAAACTCATAAAATTTGAATATGGTGTAAAAGTAAACTTTGATACTAACTCAACACATGCAACACGAGATATGTCAAGCCTTTATTTCTTATAATGTTGATCATCATGGCTTACGGTTTTTGAAACCTTACATACCCTGAGATTTTCAAATTAAAGTTTTCATAAACTGTAAGTGTCACGCCGGGGTCGCATGTTTATGCGGGGTCGTTCTCCCAAGATGCAGACGGACAACTCCGGACGAAAGCGTGAAGGTAGGATATGATCTAGTCCTCATAAATCATAGCACAAACATACAGAAAGCAAACAAAACGCCTGCAGATCACACGGGAAGCTAAGCCGAGACTTAGCACAGGAATCGACAAACAGGAATAAACCAAGGTAACGTGTTGCATAATGCAAATAACGGAGCCAGACTGAGCTTTACGAGAAACGTGAATAAATAGCTCTCTGATTAGTGCTCGGCAGCAGGTGAGCGTGTCGAACACTAACCAGAGGCAGGTGAAACCAATCAGTATCCATGGTAACCAAAACAAACCCAGGGGCAGAGGTGGGTAGAGTAGCCAGAAAATGTACTCAAGTAAGAGTACTGTTACTTTAGAGATGTATTACTCAAGTAAAAGTAAAGAGTAGTCACCCAAATATTTACTTGAGTAAAAGTAAAAAGTATGTTGTGAAAAAACTACTCAAGTACTGAGTAACTGATGAGTAACATATACACACACATATATATATATATATATATATATATATATATTTTTTTTTAATACACACACATATATATATATATATATATATATATATATATATATATATACACATATATATATACATACATTGATATATACAGTATATAATTTATAATTATTTATTTTACCGTTTTTGTTTACATGTTAAAGGTGTTTTAATGAATATACATGCATGTTTAACACATATAGATTCCTTTCTTTCATGAAAACAAGAATATAAGTTGGTGTATTACCTGATTCTGATGACTTGCATTGATTGGAATCAGACAGTAGTGATGATAACGTCCACGTTTTCAAATGGAGGAGAAAAAAAGTTCCTCCTTTCTGTCTAATACCACATGAAAGTGGTTGGTTTTTGGCTTGTTATTTGTCCAGCTTCCATATTCCTTTTTATACACTTTACAAGAAATACATTGGCGGCAAACTCCGTAGCTTGCTAGCTTGTTTGCGCTGGCTTTCGGAGACTCTTATTTTGAAGCGGCACTTTTATTGTGAAGACAGGAACTGTGCAGTCAGTCTTTAGGCTTTTGACGAGATGTACGGTTGAAATAAAAAAGAGTCTTTTTTCCTTCACACTTTTGATTGATTGATTGGAACTTTTATTAGAAGATTGCACAGTACAGTACATATTCCGTACAATTGACCACTACATGGTAACACCCCAATAAGTTTTTCAACTTGTTTAAGTCAGGTCATGTGACCCCTGGCTCTGTTTGATTGGTCCAACGTCACCAGTGACTGCATCTGATTGGTGGAACGAAGTGAACGTCACCAGTGACTGTATTTGTTGAAACGCAGGCACTATAGAGGTCTGTCTGACAGACCAAAACAAACAAAGCGTGCATTAACAGATCGATAAAAATTAGTAGCGAGTAGCGAGCTGAATGTAGATAAAAGTAGCGGAGTAAAAGTAGCGTTTCTTCTATGAATATACTCAAGTAAAAGTAAAAGTATGTTGCATTAAAACTACTCTTAGAAGTACAATTTATCCCAAAAGTTACTCAAGTAGATGTAACGGAGTAAATGTAGCGCGTTACTACCCACCTCTGCCCAGGGGTGCACAAAACAGGAACTGAGGGAGTCCAAAACTAACAGTACATGACTAAACAAAACATGATCTGGGCCACGGATCATGACAGTAAGCCTGTAATCATCAAAATTCTAACCAATAAAGGCTTGACATATCTCACTTCGCATGTAATAAATTAAGTCACATGTTACTATGTTACATTCTTGTGTAATTTTCACATGATTACATTCTACAGAAGAATATTCCATCTCATCCATCCATTTTCTACCGCTTGTCCCTAATTTCTTATATTTATTTACAAAAAAGCTACATATGTGCCTCTTGAGACCTCACTGTAGTCTTTGTAAGGTCATGTTACTTCTAAACTAAACAAAATTAATGCTAATCCACCCTTTTTTCTCTTTTTCAAAGAATCGATAAAAGAACCGTTAAGGAACCGAATCGTTAAGCATAATCAAAAGTGGAACCGTAACTGGAAACATCTTATCAATTCCTATTCCTATATATCACAAGATACTATAGGTGTAATTTATTTCATAACACCAACTGTATTTGATTACAACCAGTCCTCAAAGGTCTGAAACGATTCTTTGATTTGGTACAGATCCCAATCTCCAGCCTGACGCTGTTCCTGTCGGCCGTGGAGAGAGGATACTGCAAACACAACAACCCGTATCACAGTCACGTGCACGCCGCCGACGTCACCCAGACGCTGCACTGTCTCCTGCTGCGCTCTGGCCTCGTGGTACAGTCAACCCCATCGTGACAGTTGAATGCTTAGTGGTAGCAAATAACCATCGACTGTTTTGTGTCTGTTGCGTCTACCAAGCACTGGTTGACAGAGTTGGAGGTCATGGCGGCGCTTTTCGCTGCAGCCATCCATGACTACGAGCACACAGGAACCACTAACAACTTTCACATCCACACAAAGTAAGAGGCGTTTTCGGACAAATGAAGTGGCTTTGTATATAACAGTCCCTGTGACCTTCGTTTTTGTGATTGTCGCGGCCTAAAACTTTAACCTTAAAAAGCACAGGATTGCCAGAAATATTGGAAAACTCTACTAATAACAATGATACTAATAATAATACTAATAATACAACACCATAATGACACTGTATTCATGTTATACTTGTTTTATACTACACAGACTTAAAGGCCTACTGAAACCCACTACTACCGACCACGCAGTCTGATAGTTTATATATCAATGATGAAATCTTAACATTGCAACACATGCCAATACGGCCGGGCTAGCTTACTAAAGTGCAATTTTAAATTTTGCGCGAAATATCCTGCTGAAAACGTCTCGGTATGATGACGTCAGCGCGTGGCGTCACGGATTGTAGAGGACATTTTGGGACAGCATGGTGGCCAGCTATTAAGTCGTCTGTTTTCATCGCAAAATTCCACAGTATTCTGGACATCTGTGTTGGTGAATCTTTTGCAATTTGTTCAATGAACAATGGAGACAGCAAAGAAGAAAGCTGTAGGTGGGAAGCGGCGTATTGCGGCAGGTGTTGTGCCGGATAACGCACCCCCGCCGTAGAATGCACCCCCTGACTGGTGTGCCGGATAACACAGCCGGTGTTTCATTGTTTACATTCCCGAAAGATGACAGTCAAGCTTTACCGTTGGCCTGTGGAGAACTGGGACAACAGAGACTCTTACCAGGAGGACTTTGGATACGCAGACACGGTACCGTGAGTATGCATGCAGCTGCGGCTTCCAAACATTTGATCGCTTGCCCATACGTGCGTGCCGCTATGTGCATGTCACATACGTAACTTTGGGGACTTTGGGGAAATATATGTGCTGTATGAGCTTTGGGGAGGTGAACGGTACTTTGGGCTGTGGGATTGAGTGTGTTGTGCAGGTGTTTGAGTTGTATTGGCGGGTTATATGGACGGGAGGGGGGAGGTGTTTGTTATGCGGGATTAATTTGTGGCATATTAAATATAAACCTGGTTGTGTTGTGGCTAATAGAGTATATATATATGTCTTGTGTTTATTTACTGTTTTAGTCATTCCTAGCTGAATATCAGGTCCCACCCGCCTCTCACAGCATCTTCCCTATCTGAATCGCTCCCACTGCCCTCTAGTCCTTCACTCTCACTTTCCTCATCCACAAATCTTTCATCCTCGCTCAAAATTATGGGGAAATAGTCGTTTTCTCAGTCTGAATCGCTCTCGCTGCTGGTGGCCATGATTGTAAACAATGTGCAGATGTGAGGAGCTCCACAACCTGCGACGTCACGCGCATATCGTCTGCTACTTCCGGTACAGGCAAGGCTTTTTTATCAGCGACCAAAAGTTGAGAACTTTATCGTCGATGTTCTCTACTAAATCCTTTTGCAAAATTATGGCAATATCGCAAAATGATCAAGTATGACACATAGAATGGACCTGCTATCCCCGTTTAAATAAGAAAATCACATTTCAGTAGGCCTTTAATAGTACACATTAGATAGGAGTAAAAGCACATCAATCAATCAATCATTGTTTATTTATATAGCCCTAAATTACAAGTGTCTCAAAGGGTTGCGCAAGCCACAACGACATCCTCGGCTCAGATCCCACATCAGGGCAAGAAAAAACTCAATGGGATACAATGAGAAACCTTGGAGGGGGCCGCACCCGAATAAGTTTTTCAACTTGTTTAAGTCGGGGTCCAAATTGATTCATGATACAGATATATACTATCATATATACTATCATCATAATACAGTCATCACACAAGATAATCACATTGAATTATTTACATGATTTACAATCCGGGGTGTGGAGGGGGGCGGGGGGGTTAGGTTTGGTTGTTGTCATCAGTCATCAACAATTGAGAACAGAGAAATGGATATTGGAACAGTGTAGGTCTGACTTGGTAGGATATGGACAGCAAGTAGTGGGCAGAGAGAGAGAGAGAGAGAGAGAGAGAGAGAGAGAGAGAGAGAGAGAGAGAGAGAGAGAGAGAGAGAGAGAGAGAGAGAGAGAGAGAGAGAGATCGGAAGGCATAAGAAAAAGTATCTGCATTTGATTGATTACATTTTATTATTAACAATCCGGGGAGGGTGTTAGTTTAGGGTTGTAGTTGCCTGGAGGTGAACTTTTATTGCGGTTTTGAAGGAGGATAGCGATGCCCTTTCTTTTACACCTGTTGGGAGTGCATTCCACATTGATGTGGCATAGAAAGAGATAGAGTTAAGACCTTTGTTAGTTCGGAATCTGGGTTTAACGTGGTTAGTGGAGCTCCCCCTGGTGTTGTGGTTATGGCGGTCATTTACGTTAAGGAAGTAGTTGGACATGTACTTCGGTATCAGGGAGGTGTAGCGGACTTTATAGACTAGGCTCAGTGCAAGTTGTTTTACTATGTCCTCCACCCTGAGCCAGCCCACTTTGGAGAAGTGGGTAGGAGTGAGGTGGGATCTGGGGTGGAGGTCTAGAAGTAATCTGACTAGCTTGTTCTGGGATGTTTGGAGTTTAGATATTGAGGGTTTTGGAGGTGCTAGGGTACCAGGAGGTGCAAGCGTAATCGAAAAAGGGTTGAACGAGAGTTCCCGCCAGAATCCTCATGGTGCTTTTGTTAACCAGAGAGGAGATTCTATAGAGAAATCTTGTTCGTTGGTTGACCTTTCTGATTACCTTGGTTGCCATTTTATCACAGGAAAGATTAGCTTCTAGAATGGAACCTAGGTAGGTGACCTCATCTTTCCTGGTGATAACAATGTCACCCACTTTTATAGTGAAGTCATTGACTTTCTTAAGGTTGATGTGGGACCCAAAAAGGATGGATTCCGTTTTACCCAAGTGTATGGATAGCTTGTTGTCAGCGAGCCAGGTGCATGTTCTACAGAGTTCAGCACTGAGGATTTTCTCCACCTGTGACTTGTCCTTGTCTGATACCAGCAAAGCCGAGTCATCCGCAAACAAGAACAATTCACAGTCGCATGCCAATGACAAGTCGTTTATGTATACTCGGAACAGTAAAGGCCCCAATACACTGCCTTGGGGGACTCCACAGCTCACTGAGAGGGGGTGGGGGGGACACGGTGCCGTTCACCTGTACCACCTGCTCCCTCTCCTCCAAGTAAGATTGCATCCAGCTCGATGAGGTTTTGTTATATCCGATTGCTCTGAGCTTATCCAACAGTATAGCGTGGTTAACGGTGTCAAATGCTTTCTGAAGGTCCAGCATGACCATGCCGCAGTATTTGCCCGCGTCCACCTCATGTTTGATTTGGTCGGTCAGATAGAGAAGGCATGTGTCAGTGGAGTGGTTAGTTCTGAAGCCGGATTGGAATTTGTACATGAGTTTATTAGTGGCAAGGTAACTATCGACCTGTTCATAAACTATTTTTTTTCGTGATTGATCTATTGTGTCTACGCAGTGTGTGACCAATCCAGTTCCATTTTCTATTGTGTCTTGTCTAGTGAGGTCCCACAGGTTGGCATTGGAGATGGTGTTAGGCCGGTAGATACCTAGGAGGCGACGGAGAAGAATGTATGTATTTTGTTGAGTATGTTGGCGGTGATCTTCCAGGTTTCTGAACTGTAGAGTAAGGCGGATTTGACGTTTGAGTTGAAGATTTGCAGTTTGGTCTTGAGTCTTATGCTTAAAGGGGAACATTATCACCAGACCTATGTAAGCGTCAATATATACCTTGATGTTGCAGAAAAAAGACCATATATTTTTTTAACCGATTTCCGAACTCTAAATGGGTGAATTTTGGCGAATTAAACGCCTTTCTATTATTCGCTCTCGGAGCGATGACGTCACAACGTGACGTCACATCGGGAAGCAATCCGCCATTTTCCCACTTTCGTCGGTGTGTTGTCGGAGGGTGTAACAACACGAACAGGGACGGATTCAAGTTGCACCAGTGGCCCAAAGATGCGAAAGTGGCAAGAAATTGGACGAAATTTGTTCAAAATACGAGGCTGTGGGTAAAGCCGACGAAATGGTCAGTCGTTTGTTCCGCACACTTTACCGACGAAAGCTATGCTACGACAGAGATGGCAAGAATGTGTGGATATCCTGCGACACTCAAAGCAGATGCTGACATCAACTCCAAAACTGGACGGATCAGCTTTCAGGAAAAGAGAGCGAATGAGGGTATGTCTACAGAATATATTAATTGATGAAAACTTTATTCATTACTCGCGGTTTTACGTAAATTATTATACATAAACTGTGTTTACCAATAATTGAGCTTAAAAACATTTATTTTTTTCAATCATTCGAGTACATTCGGGTAGTCTTGTGTAATGCAGTATTTTGTGTCTATTTAGGTAGGGTTAGCCTGAGTGCTGAAATCGAGGAAAAATATATGTTCTTAGCGCGCCTGAAATGGGCTGTCTGCACTCTCAAAGTGCATGTTGTTGCCAAATGTATTTCATATGCTGTAAACCTAGTTCATAGTTGTTAGTTTCCTTTAATGCCAAACAAACACATACCAATCGTTGGTTAGAAGGCGATCGCTGAATTCGTCCTCGCTTTCTCCCGTGTCGCTGGCTGTCGTGTCGTTTTCGTCGGTTTCGCTTGCATACGTTTCAAACCGATACGGCTCAATAGCTTCAGTTTCTTCTTCAATTTCGTTTTCGCTACCTGCCTCCACACTACAACCATCCGTTTCAATACATGCGTAATCTGTTGAATCGCTTAAGCCGCTGAAATCCGAGTCTGAATCCGAGCTAATGTCGCTATACCTTGCTGTTCTTTGTGCCATGTTTGTTTGTGTTGGCTTCACTATGTGACGTCCAGTGTTGGGTTAGTTACTGAAAACCAGTAACTAGTTACAGTTACTAGTTACTTTATTTCAAAAGTAACTCAGTTACTAACTCAGTTACTTACACCAAAAAGTAATGCGTTACTGTGAAAAGTAACTATTTAGTTACTTCTTTTTTTCTTCTTTTTTTTTTAAAGCTCCCATTAATGCCCTTTTTGCCTTCATTTCAGTACTGTTATTGCACTGGAGAATAATACAATCTGTTGATCAACTTGACATGCATTTTTATTTTCCTTTTAACATAATTAATGAAAAACAGTGCAACATAAAAAGGCATTCCTCCTTTCTTTAAACTTGGACCAATGACCATTAATAAAAAACAAGTTTAAGTGCAACATAAGAAGAAACATCATCTTCCTTGAAACATAGGTAGTGAAATAAAGCCTGACATCTGGAGTGATGCTGCTGTCTTCCACACTTGGAGCCATGGATTGTAGAATCCTTGTTTTCAGTGGCAGGATCATTGACACAGATGGTGAAGTTTCAGTGCTCAGGAGAGATGGAACACTTTTGAGGGGTTTAAGCACCTAGAGGACCTCATCTAGGTGCTTAAACTAGGGTAAGAGGCTCTCTTCATCATCAGACAGGGTGACATTTGTCTTCAGGGTGTTGTGGGTCAATGCAGAGTATATAGCTGCCTGCTGCTCCAACATATCATAAGTGGAGTTCCACCTCGTTGGGACATCATGTATGAGCAGGCAGCTTTAGCATTTCTTGCTTTGTCTTAAGCACATGAGCAGCTGTTGTGCTTGGGTGGAAGTAAGAAACCTTCCTGATCCTCCCAAAGAGGCGCTCCATCCTATTGACTGAGATTCCCTTCTGTGATGCCAAATTCACTACATGTGCAAAGCACCTATCTGTGGTCCCAGTCCTGCCTCATTCTCTGTAATTATTTGATTTTTGGCATTATCACGTGTGACTGGGATATCTTTATCTTCCATTCCTCCACTGCTTGTGTCAGTACCTGCGCAAGGTGACTCTCGTAAAGGGGGGGTGTCTTCTCATCTCCCAGTCTGCTGTGATGAAGTGAGCGCTTATAGTTCTGCTGGACGTCCACCCGTCTGTCATGAGCGCAACAGATGATGCTCGGGATAGTTCATCCACAACTTTTTTCTTCTCCTGCTCATAAAGATCTCGCACAATCTTATTGCTGAAGTGGGTGCGCGACGGGATGTCGTAACGTGGTTCAAGCACGTTCAGCATGTGTTTAAAACCCTCGTTTTGCACAACCGAATCTGCACTTATAAACACACCGATTCAATGGCGCTGGGCGTTCAAGCTCCTCCGTTATTGCGCTCGCCATGACCACGCTGTGTGTGGACTGAATGTGCCAACAACTTTTTTTGTTTGTTTCATATATCAAACCGCGGATCAAACCTCCCCTCCTCGCCCCCCCACCCCCCCACACACACACATAGACCGCGCCTCTTTTCTTCTCTCCGGCTTGTGACAGAGGAAGATTCAGAAGAAAGACACCGCAGCGCTTCTGTTTCTAGCCGATACTACATCAAAAGTAACGTAAAATAACGCAGTAACGCATCATGTAGTAACGGTAACTAAATTACTGAATAAAAAAAAATAACGCGTTAGATTACTAGTTACCGCCGAAACTAACGGCGTTACAGTAACGCGTTACTTTGTAACGCGTTAGTCCCAACACTGGTGACGTCACAGGAAAATGGACGGGTGTATATAACGATGGTTAAAATCAGGCACTTTGAAGCTTTTTTTAGGGATATTGCGTGATGGGTAAAATTTTGAAAAAAACTTCGAAAAATAAAATAAGCCACTGGGAACTGATTTTTAATGGTTTTAACCCTTCTGAAGTTGTGATAGTGTTCCCCTTTAAGATAATGAATGTGGTCCTTGCTTTTCCAATTCTGGCACTGACTTCCTCCTCCGTTCCTCCGTCCATAGCAATAATGCTTCCTAGGTATGTAAAGGTGGCAACCTCGTCTAACTGGTTATGATCCATGTTTATTGGGGAGTTCTTGTTGTTGATACGCATTAACTTAGTTTTTGATGTGTTGATTTGGAGTCCAAGCGAAGCAGCTGTTGTTTCCAGTTTGCATGATTACTCCTGCATATGTTGGCGTGTGTGTGCTAGGAGTGCTAAATCATCAGCAAATGGACTTCGAGTGGATCTAGTTAATAGTGTGAGAGTCCAGTCCATAGTGGGGCCAGCAGGGGATCATCTTGAGTGGAGACAAGTCAGCAGTGCAGAGACGTCATCAACTGATGCACAGATGAGTGGTCCAACCCGGGTCTCGACTTTGAACAGCGGGGTGGACGTAATGGACTTAATTCTCAGGGCCTGTCCCCACTGAACTGTTTCTAGGTGGAAACAATGAAGATAAGTATCGTTTTAGCCCTTTGTCGCCCACGCAAACTGCGTTTTTGGTGGTTTGAAAAGAAAGGGGGTCTATTTAAAGGCTAGCGTATACAAATGAGTTTTAAGATGGGACTGTTACCGAGAGGGCATTCCAGAGTACTGGAGCCCGAATAGAAAACACTCTATAGTCCGCAGACTTTTTTGGGGCTCTGGAAATCACTAATAAGCCGGAGTCCTTAGGACGTAGATTTCTTGCCGGCACATATGTTACAATACAATCAACATACCCAAAGCACATTGTCAAATTATTGGGCTGTTTTAATGTATTAGAACTAATAGGTCCATCCATCCATCTTTTACCGCTCGTCCCTCTCGGGGTCTTGGGGGACAAGATACAAACCCCGTTTCCATATGAGTTGGGAAATTGTGTTAGATGTAAATATAAACGGAATACAATGATTTGCAAATCATTTTCAACCCATATTCAGTTGAATATGCTACAAAGACAACATATTTGATGTTCAAACTGATAAACATTTGTTTTTTTGCAAATAATCATTAACTATAGAATGTGATACCAGCAACACGTGACAAAGAAGTTGGGAAAGGTGGCAATAAATACTGATAAAGTTGAGGAATGCTCATCAAACACTTTTTAGGAACATCCCACAGGTGAACAGGCTAATTGGTAACAGGTGGGTGCCATGATTGGGTATAAAAACAGCTTCCCAAAAAATGCTCAGTCTTTCACAAGAAAGGATGGGGCGAGGTACACCCCTTTGTCCACAACTGCGTGAGCAAATAGTCAAACAGTTTAAGAACAACGTTTCTCAAAGTGCAATTGCAAGAAATTTAGGGATTTCAACATCTACGGTCCATAATATCATTAAAAGGTTCAGAGAATCTGGAGAAATCACTCCACGTAAGCGGCATGGCCGGAAACCAACATTGAATGACCGTGACCTTCGATCCCTCAGACGACACTGCATCAAAAACCAACATCAATCTCTAAAGGATATCACCACATGGGCTCAGGAACACTTCAGAAAACCACTGTCACTAAATACAGTTTGTCGCTACATCTGTAAGTGCAAGTTAAAGCTCTACTATGCAAAGTGAAAGCCATTTATCAACAACATCCAGAAACGCCGCCGGCTTCTCTGGGCCCGAGATCATGTCAGATGGACTCATGCAAAGTGGAAAAGTGTTCTGTGGTCTGACGAGTCCACATTTCAAATTGCTTTTGGAAATATTCGACATTGTGTCATCCGGACCAAAGGGGAAGCGAACCATCCAGACTGTTATCGACGCAAAGTTCAAAAGCCAGCATCTGTGATGGTATGGGGGTGCATTAGTGCCCAAGGCATGGGTAACTTACACATCTGTGAAGGCACCATTAATGCTGAAAGGTACATACAGGTTTTGGAACAACATATGCTGCCGTCTAAGCGCCGTCTTTTTCATGGACGCCCATGCTTATTTCAGCAAGACAATGCCAAGCCACATTCAGCGTGGTTTCGTAAAAAAAGAGTGCGGGTACTTTCCTGGGCTGCCTGCAGTCCAGACCTGTCTCCCATCGAAAATGTATGGCACATTATGAAGCATAAAATACGACAGCGGAGACCCCGGATTGTTGAACGACTGACGCTCTATATAAAACAAGAATGGGAAAGAATTCCACCTGAGAAGCTTAAAAAATGTGTCTCCTCAGTTCCCAAACATTCACTGAGTGTTGTCAAAAGGAAAGGCCATGTAAGACAGTGGTGAACATGCCCTTTCCCAACTACTTTGGCACGTGTTGCAGCCATGAAATTCTAAGTTAATTATTATTTTAGAGTTTGAACATCAAATATGTTGTCTTTGTAGTGCATTCAATTGAATATGGGTTGAAAAGGATTTGCAAATTATTGTTTTCCGTTCATATGGAAACGGGGTTTGTACTTCCTGGACAATTTGTTAGCTCATCGCAGGACCAACACAGATAGACAAACAACTATTTTCACCCACATTCACACACTACGGCAAATTTTTGTGATGTAACTAAAAGCTGTAATAATTGACGAAAGAAACACCAGGAACGGCTTTCT
>NC_084550.2:37552500-37710000 GCF_033978685.3 Nerophis lumbriciformis | reverse complement strand
AGGTACATAATATGCAATTCATGACAAAAAATGGCAAAGTACAGAGAAAATAATAACTGATTAGTAAATACTAGATGCTTTGACTTGAACTGATTTTTTGAATGTATCATATATCCATCCATCCATCCATTTTCTACCGCTTATTCCCTTTGGGGTCGCGGGGGGCACTGGAGCCTATCTCAGCTACAATCGGGCGGATGGCGGGGTACACCCTGGACAAGTCGCCACCTCATCGCAGGGCCAACACAGATAGACAGACAACATTCACACTCACATCCACACACTAGGGCCAATTTAGTGTTGCCAATCAACTTATCCCCAGGTGCATGTCTTTGAAAGTGGGAGGAAGCCGGAGTACCCGGAGGGAACCCACGCAGTCACGGGGAGAACATGCAAACTCCACACAGAAAGATCCCGAGCCCGGGATTGAACCCAAGACTACTCAGGACCTTCGTATTGTGAGGCAGATGCACTAACCCCTCCTCCACCGTGAAGCATAGTGGTTGTTGATTTTTTTTTTTTTTTTTTTTTTTTTTTGGCATGTAGGCCTACCAAATTTTTTTTAAGTAAAATTATAATTTGTTGTTGGTATGTTAAGTAACCCACCCTCCCCTTATTTTACTCTTTTTACAGTAGTTTTGATAAACAGTACAGACCAAACATTTGGACACACCTTCTCATTCAATGTGTTTTTTCTTTATTTAGATTGTCACATCAAAACTATGAATGAACACATGTGGAGTTATGAACTATTCACTGAAATAACTGAAAACATGTTTCATATTCTATTTTTTTCCAAATAGCCACCCTTTGTTCTGATTACTGCTTTGCACACTCTTGGCATTCTCTCCATGAGCTTCAAGAGGTAGTCACCTGAAATGGTTTTCACTTCACAGGTGTGCTTGAAGCTCATGGAGAGAATGCCAAGAGTGTGCAAAAAAGTAATGAGAGCAAAGGGTGGCTATTAGGGATGTCCGATAATATCGGACTGCCGATATTATCGGCCGATAAATGCTTTAAAATGTAATATCGGAAATTATCGGTATTGGTTTCAAAATTATCGGTATCGGTTTTTAAAAGTAAAATTTATGACTTTTTAAAATGCCGCTGTGTACACGGACATAGGGAGAAGCACAGAGCGCCAATACACCTTGAAGGCACTGCCTTTGCGTGCTGGCCCAGTCACATAATATCTACGGCTTTTGACACACTCACAATTGAATGCAAGACATACTTGGTCAATAGCCATACAGGTCACACTGAGAGTGGCCGTATAAACAACTTTAACACTGTTACAAATATGCGCCACACTGTGAACCCACACCAAACAAGAATGACAAACACATTTCGGGAGAACATCCGCACCGTAACACAACATAAACACAACAGAACAAATACCCAGAACAACCCCCCAACCCCGCCCACCTTAACCTCTTCATGCTCAAATTCCAAGCTGCTGTTTTGAGGCATGTTAAAATAAAGAATGCACTTTGTGACTTCAATAATGAATATGGCAGTGCCATGTTGGCATTTTTTTCCATAACTTGAGTTGATTTATTTTGGAAAACCTTGTTACATTGTTTAATGCATCCAGCGGGGCATCACAACAAAATTAGGCATAATAATGTGTTAATTCCACGACTGTATATATCGGTATCGGTTGATATCGGTATCGGTATTTAAGAGTTGGACAATATCGGAATATCGGATATCGGCAAAAAAGCCATTGTCGGACATCTCTAGTGGCTATTTTGAAGAAACTAGAATATAGAACATGTTTTCAGTTATTTCACCTTTTTTTTGTTAAGTACATAACTCCACATGTGTTCATTCATAGTTTTGATGGGACAATCTACAATGTAAATAGTCATGAAAATGAAGAAAATCCATTGAATGAGGAAAAGGTGTGTCCAAACTTTTGGCCTATACCAGGGGTCGGCAACCTTTACCAGTCAAAGAGCCCTTTTGACCAGTTTCACAAATTATAGATAACAATGGGAGCCGCAAAATTTTTTGAAATTTTAAATGAAATAACACAGCATTCAAAGTTTTGTTTTTGCTTTATGCTATGTATTAACCAGGGGTCTCAGACACGCTGCCCACACCTTTTATGGAATTTTTAAGCTGGTGCGGCACGCGGGTTTTAAATGTTTAAATGAGTAGCGGTTGTCGGCGTCATGCGTGTCGTGATGATACAGCATATAGCGCCCACTACAACGAACGTGCCTGATCAGCCACATGTTAAATGGGGCTTTCGCTTGCTCACGTAGGTGACAGCAAGGCATACTTAGTCAACAACCACACAGGTTACACTGACGGTGGCGGTGTAAAAAAAACTTTAACACTCCTACTAATAATGCGCCACACTGTGAACCCACACCAAACAAGAATGACAAACACATTTCGGGAGAACATCTGCACCTTAACACAACAGGACAAATACCCAGAATCCCATGCAGCCCTAACTCTTCCGGGCTCCATTATACACCCCCGCTACCAAACCCCGCCCAGCTCAACCGACGCACAGAGGGGGCGGGGTTTGGTGGTAGCAGGGGTGTATAATGTAGCCCGGAAGAGTCAGGGCTGCATGGGATTCTGGGTATTTGTACTGTTGTGTTGTGTTTAGACCCCTGGCCTATACTGTACGTATTCATCAATGTGTGTGTTTGTTCACAGGGAGCTGCGCTCACTGGTCATAGAGATGGTGTTGTCTACAGACATGTCCTCCCACCTTCTGCAAGTCAAAGCCATGAAATCCTGCATGCAACAACATGAAAGGAAATTTATTGCCAAATCTACTCTTCTCTATTTTACCCACATGATTTTTTTTTTTTAATTTTCATTCTTATCGTTATTATTCCAACAGGATTGAGAAGTCCAAAGCCCTCTCCCTGTTACTCCACACAGCAGACATCAGTCATCCGTCTAAACCTTGGACACTTCACTCGCGATGGACCAAAGCCTTGATGGAGGAGTTTTTTCGACAGGTAAGAACCAGAAGGCAAAAACCTTCCAAAGGTTCTTTGGACTATGGCTGTTTCACATCAATCAAACTGGAAAGACAGCCAGACTGATATGAATATCAAACATCTTTCATCCATCATTTGCACTGCAAGGTCTCCTGGGAGGGCATACTTCCCAACCTTGAGACCTCCGATTTCGGGAGGTGGGGGGTGGGGGTGGGGGGCGTGGTCGGGGGTGGGGGTGGGACGGGGGCGTGGTTGTGGGCGGGGGTGTGGTTAAGAGGGGAGGAGTATATTGACAGCTAGAATTCACCAAATCAAGTATTTCATATATATATATATATATATATATATATATATATATATATATATATATATATATATGTACATATATATATATATATATATATATATATATATATATATATATATATATATATATATATATATATATATATATATATGTACATATATATATATATATATATATATATATATATATATATATATATATATATATATATATATATATATATATATATATATGTATATACATATATATCCTGAAAAAATGCAAACAAAACTGTGTTTGGATAATTGATACTTCAAACTTGCATAAATAAATCTTAAGGAATATAACCTAACTTGGCTTCTGAGAGCTTCAAAATGTAATGAATAAAATGCTAAAGTTGTTGATAAACAAGCAATTATTTTAATAATTAAATATGGTCATTTTAAATGAATTATATGGTCATTTTAAATGAATTATTATGATAATTAAAATTAATTATTTCAAATATGTTTATTTTAATGTATAATTCTATGGCTGGATGTAATAAGGAGTCAGAAAAAATACAAATAAAAACACAATTAATTTTGATGTTTTTAGCAAAATATAGTAAAAATGTATTTAGTTTTTTTTTGTAATTAATAAATATATTTATTTTTAGGTAAGATAAACATAATAATACAATTTATCTCTAGTCTGGATGATTTAGTTCTTGTCACCCTGTTGTCCTCCCATCATAAAAAAAAGGCTGTCCTCACTCAGGTCCGCATGGAGCTCCGGCTGAAAATCGGGAGATTTTCGGGAGAATATTTGTCCCGGGAGGTTTTCGGGAGAGGCGCTGAATTTCGGGAGTCTCCCAGAAAATTCGGGAGGGTTGGCAAGTATGTGGGAGGGAGTACAACCAATCGTGGTTGGCATTGAGCAGGAGGCGGGGAAAAGGTCACATGCAACATTAAACTGACTTAAAGGGGCCCGATATTGCAAAGCCAACTTTTCTTACCTATTTTTACCTGCTGTTGTGCATTTGGGATCTGCATAAGTCTCGAACATGTTGCCTACTCCCTCCAAATGTCCCTAATTGGTGACGTCAACAATCGGGAACACTGTATAAATTATCCATATATGGTATAATAAATCTACCCATTTGTAGTTTAGACCAGGGGTCCCCAACCTTTTTTGCACCACGGAGCGGTTTAATGTAGGCATTATTTTCCGGGACCGGCTTCCCACTTGTGAAAAATACAACTCACTATAACGCTGGATTAGTGGGAGCCCTGGGCTTGTTTCTTTGCAGTGAAATACTGATGGAAAATCAGCCTTTGGCTACAATTTGTCACATTTATATTTGATATGTTCATTGCATCATGTCACAAAGTTATAACAAATAGCAACTTCCTATGAGGAGTGTTATTGTACATCTATAAACAAGCTCATTGGTGTGTTTATATATCATATTGTGTTTATATGGCCCGCAAAAAGCCTGGAAATAATATGTTTCAATAAAATACCTTATATTTTCTTTCTTTACTTTCTTACTAAAGGTATAAGGTTTTTTTTCTAGTTTGACAGGGAAAACAATAGTGTCCAATATTGCAACAAATATTATATTATCTAAATTTGTTGGTCAAAATCCAAATAAATACTTAAATGTGTGGGTGTTGTTCATAAACGGTTTTAACCTTGCATAGGAGAGTTTTAACTTGCACTTACAGATGTTGCGACCAACTGTAGTTTCTGAAGTGTTCCTGAGCCCATGTGGTGATATCCTTTACACACTGACGTCGCTTGTTGATGCAGTACAGCCTGAGGGATCGAAGGTCACGGGCTTAGCTGCTTACGTGCAGTGATTTCTCCAGATTCTCTGAACCCTTTGATGACATTACGGACCGTAGATGGTGAAATCCCTAAATTCCTTGCAATAGCTGCTTGAGAAAGGTTTTTCTTAAACTGTTCAACAATTTGCTCACACATTTGTTGACAAAGTGGTGACCCTCGCCCCATCCTTGTTTGTGAATGACTGAGCATTTCATGGAATCTACTTTTATACCCAATCATGGCACCCACCTGTTCCCAATTTGCCTGTTCACCTGTGGGATGTTCCAAATAAGTGTTTGATGAGCATTCCTCAACTTTATCAGTTTTTATTGCCACCTTTCCCAACTTCTTTGTCACGTGTTGCTGGCATCAAATTCTAAAGTTAATGATTATTTGCAACAAAAAAAAAGTTTATCAGTTTGAACATCAAATATGTTGTCTTTGTGGCATATTCAACTGAATATGGGTTGAAAATGATTTGCAAATCATTGTGTTCCGTTTATATTTACATCTAACACAATTTCCCAACTCATATGGAAACGGGGTTTGTAAAATAACACCATATATTTTACAGTAAAAGTGCATTTTAGCCTGAATTGATTCCTCTGCAAATTAATTTGATGTGAAATTGGGAAGATGTTTCACTCTGGTATGGAGGTCAAATATATCTATCTGTTTTCAAGTAATCTGAGCAGAGCATCATTATATGTCACCCAATCCAAACAAGTTTCCCTACTCATGGTATAAATGAACTATAACCAACAAATAAAGTAAAAACACATATATATTCATTAGAATGCATAATGGGTAATCTAAACACAACACTTCCCCATGTTTGGCACATTTTAGCTGCTTGATATGTCTGATTGATTACCAAACTGTGAGGAAGTCGTCTGGGAAGTAAACAAGGCAGGATTCCAAATTTCACATACCGTATTTTTCGGACTAGAAGTCGCAGTTTTTTTTCATAGTTTGACCGGGGGTACGACTTATACTCAGGAGCGACTTACGTGTGAAATTATTAACACATTACCGTAAATTATCAAATAATATTATTTAGCTCATTCCCGTAAGAGACTAGACGTATAAGATCTCCTCGGATTTGGCGATTAGGAGTGACAGATTGTTTGGTAAACGTATAGCATGTTCTATATGTTATAGTTATTTGAATGACTCTCACCATAATATGTTATGTTAACATACCAGACACGTTCTCAGTTGGTTATTTATGCGTCATATAACGTACACTTATTCAGCCTGTTGATCACTATTCTTTATTTATTTTAAATTGCCTTTTAAATGTCTATTCTTGGTGTTGGCTTTTATCAAATACATTTCCCCAAAAAATGCGACTTATACTCCAATGCGACTTATATATGTTTTTTTCCTTCTTTATTATGCATTTTCAGCCGGTGCGACTTATACTCCGGAACGACTTATACTCCGAAAAATACGGTACTCTTAATATTCAATGTTTTATCGTTTATACTTCATTTTGCATTGTCATCACGGTCTGATGTGTTTTCTGTGTAGTCAGTAAGAAGCTCTTGTGTTGCCGTTTGACCAGAACAAGAAAGAAGATAAAATATTCATATATTACAGTAAAAACACATTTTATCTGATATTTTGTGCATGAGTCACATGACCAGTTAGGTATTATTTGGAGTGGGATGCCTTTTAAGTTATCTCTTCTTTCTCCCACGGGGAGGGTGATAGAGAGGCGGAGCTGGGCCTGCCCTTCTCTCCTCTGTGTGACCGAAAAAGCACACTGGTGGCCGAGTCTCAGATCGGTATGTTGGACAAAATATTTGTGTAATCCACTTCATTTCAGTAGGTTGACGTTGAACTTGCTTCCTGCAGGTTTCATAGACTTCATCGTTTACCCGACATTCTCCTTACTGACCGACATGGCTGAGAAGATTGTGGTTCCTTTAGTGGAGGAGAATCCTGGTCCACTGGACCCCTGTAATAGACACAGGTAATAGCACACACACACACACACACACACACACACACACACACACACACACACACGTTCTTGTATTTGTTACCTTCTTGAGCCCTCTGAAAAATGCCTACCTCTTTAGGACCACCCTTTCTAGATATATAAAGATGTGTATTTACAACATTAGTAATATATGCATACTATGCAAATATAAAAAAGCTTGTTATGAAAAATCAATTGGAATTTCACAAGAAAAAAGTCACAATTTTATAAGAAAACTTTAAAATGTGTCATGTCTGTGTAATCATGTTTTGTTTTAGTCATGTTTTGTTTTGTTTAGTTATTGGACTCTTTAGTTTCTGGCTTTTCACGCCCTTGTCTTGTTTCCATGATTACCCATTAGTTTCACCTGTTCCACGTTTGGACTCATTGTGCATTCTTGTTTGTCACCATAGCAACCCATTAGTTTTCACCTGTCACGTCACGCACCTGTTTCACGTTTTGAGTCACGCACCTGTTTTTGTTAATCATGTCTGTAGTATTTAAGTTCATTGTTTTCAGTTTGTCTTTCTGGTGACATCCCACATTTATGCTCTGCACATTCCTGACACTTGGTTTCATGTCCATCGTTCATGCTGCTCCGTTAGTCCATGCCAAGTAAGTTTTTGTTAATTAATGCCACAGTTAGTGTTTTTTGTTGTTCATAGTTTCTGCCTTTGTGCAAGTATTTGTTTTCATAGCCAAGTTGTTTCTCCGCCACTGTGCGCGCTTTTCGTTTGCACTTTTTTTTGATAGTAATAATAAATCATGTACTCACATTCCCGTCTCGCCCGAGCCAACTTTCCGTTGCCTTCCGGAAAAGCAAACACCCAGGACCAAGTCGTGACAAAATGTTGGCAATGTTATAATAATAATCGGAATTTTACTTGGCAAAATTATGACAAAAGTCATCGTTTTACTCAAAAGTTTCACCATTTTACAAGAACAACAAATACAATTGGCAATATTGTAATAAAAGTCAGAATTTTATATGACAGATGTCGCCATTTTGCATTAAGAAGTAATAATTGTACATTAAAAAGTAATAATTTTATGAGAAAATATTGCAATATTACAGAAACAGAAAGAATATGAAAAATTGTTTCCAATTTTATAAGACAAAAGTCGACACATTGTGAGAAAAAGACTGCTTTGGTAAATTTTTTTTTTAAAAATTAGTTTTTTGCTTGTAATTGGTTTTAATCTTCATTATTTACTTCAAGTTATCACATTATGTCTCTGTATACATATTTTTTATTTTATGTTTATACATTTTGGCCAAAAGGGGGCGCATTTCACTTTCTTGCACACACTTGTTATGTCATGTGTTGACCAGAGGGGGAGCACTTTTAAAAGCGACACACAGTCAATTAGAAAAATCCTGTCAGAGTATGTTAGTGACGAACCCCAAGATGCAGAGATGGCAAGCTTTGTCCAGGAAAACATGATTTAATTTAACACTATAGCAAAAAAACCAAACAAAAGGGTACAAACAAAAGGCGCGCACAAGGCGGAGAATAAACTTGGCTATGAACTAAAATAGCACAAAGGCTAACTGTCGACAAGAAACAAAAACACTTACTGTGACACGAAGGAACTATGACATGAGCAGAGTGAACAAAAGTAGACAGAGTATTATGACAGGTAGTAGTGGCATCGGCAATGACAATAATCCAGCACTGACTGGAGGGGAAGGCAGGTTTAAATAGCAGCTGGCTGATTGACACCAGGTGTGGCCAGGTGCCAATCAGCCACAGCTGAGGGGAAGCAGCACTCAGGGAGACAATCAGGAAATGAAAAATAAAAGCGCTATGACAAACGCAGAGGAAAAACTAAAACTTTACCAAACTGACAAATCCCTCCTTTTTGGGACCACCCTCATTTTGATAGATTTCACTAGCAGGGGTGCAAATGAGACATTCTCTAATAGGTGCAATGTTATTGGGACCATGATTTATGTCATCACTTGTTCACACCTCCTCATATGGAAGATACTTTTTCTTCTTGATGTCTCAGGAAGGGTAGAAATACAAGAACACACACACACACACACACACACACACACACACACACACACACACACACACACACACACACACAAGCAGCTTGTGTATTGTTGACATAAGCACTTGAAGGTCGGGAATTGTTCTTTTAAGAGAAACGCCATTTTTTTATTAGAAATAATGTTTCCCACAGGACAGAATGGAAATAGAAAAACAAATATTCCAGGTTTAAACTGTGACCATTATAAAATATGTACTGTATTTACAATGTGAAGATAAATTAACCACTGACAGAAACACAAATATACCCCACCTTAACTGTAATAACAATACATGACTCACACAGTGAATTGGGATATTTTCCAGACTATATGGCGCACTCTTCTCAAAACTCGATAGTGTGCCTTATAACTTAGTGCGCCTAATGTATGGAACACGTTTGGTTGTGCTTACCGACCTCAAAGCTATTTTATTTGGTACATGGTGTAATGATAAGTGTGGCCAGTAGATGGCAGTCAAGCATAAGCGATAAGTGTATATTGCCACTACGATGGCAATATGACTCAAGTAAACTACGCTAACATTTTAAATGTTCCATTGAAAATATAGAACATTACACACGGCGCTCAAAAATCTATCAAAATGTTTTAGTACGACTTTGGTAACCTATGAAGCCGCACCGCTTGATGGATTGTACTGTGCTTCATCATAGGAGTATTGTTATGATGTGTGTATAAGGTAAGACATATTATCTGGCGTTTTGTTTCGCAATATTATGCAAAAGCAACTTTTCGTACCTTCTGGTACCTGCTGATCTGTATTTGGGATCTGCATAAGTGCTGAAAAATTGCACCTGTCCGCCTTTGTAGTCGATAAGCTTACTTTTTTTCTCTATCTTCTTGTTATGGGACATTCATCCTCCGCTGTTGCCATTTCTAATATAAAGTAGTGTAAAGTTCTTACTTATATCTGTCAGTAAACTCACCATGACAGTGCTAAAACATACCGGTATAGTGAGTTTACATTATTCACCCAAAGAACTTTAGTTATTAGAGAGTTCCGGTCGGACGGTTTTTCACAGGACACATTTTCGGCCTTGTTGTTTCCGGATGTGGAAATGCTGCTCCGTTATTGATTGAAGTAAAGTCTGAATGGCATTAAAACCGTTAGCTCCATCTTTTGACACTTCTTCCACTCCCGTCCTTGCACGCTACACCGCTACAACAAAACGGCTTGAAGATGAACTGTAAAACATCATCTATGCAACATTTTTATCAAAGAACCACCATTACATGTTATGTAGACCACAAGGAAGTGTTTTACATTTACAAAAAAATAATAATAATATGACTCCTTTAATGCGCCTTATAATCCGATGCGCCTTATATATGAAAACAGATCAAAAATAGACCATTCATCGGCAGTGCGCCTTATAAATCGGTGCGCCCTGTGGTCCGGAAAATAAGGTATTGGGACTTACATCACAGACTTCCTCTTTGTAGTAGTAATGGTTAAATGTTCAACATCTGGTTCATTTTGGATACAATAAGGAGCAAACCGCTCTAATTATGTTTACATTAAAATAATAAAAACTGCATACTTTTGGCAGGTAACTCTCTGATAAAAACAATTAACACATTTTTTAAAAAGTGTTTTTATGCTCTGGCTGCTCTTTGGTACTGTTGCAAGGCAAAAACAGGGCTGTTTTTTGCATACTTGCCAACCCTCTCGGATTTTCCGGGAGACTCCCGAATTTCAGCGCCTCTCCCGAAAACCTCCCGGGACAAATTTTCTCCCGAAAATCTCCCGAAATTCAGGCGGAGCTGGAGGCCACGCCCCCTCCAGCTCCATGCGGACCTGAGTGACGTGTTGACAGCCTGTTCACACGTCCGCTTTCCCACAATATAAACAGCTAATGATGGAGGGCGAGTTCTTGGTTTCTTTTGTGGGTTTATTGTTAGGCAGTTTCATTAACGTCCTCCCAGCGCTGTAACAACACACAACAACAGCAATCAAGTTTTTGTCTACCGTAAAGCAGTTCGTCTGCCGTAAACAGCAATGTTGTGACCCTTTTAAACAGGACAATACTGCCATCTACTGTACATGCATGTGACCCACCCATAATGTGTCACATTTTTGTGTTGATTTATTTATTTTATTTTGTGGTTTGAATTCGTTTTTGGAGCTGTCGTTCCACATTTATCAGTATTCACATTGGTCAGTAGGGGGCAGTCGGGGGCAGTAGGGCGTTTCTTCCCAATTGAATGCTATCACCTGCAGACCGGAAGTGTCTTGTCATTCTGATGAGCGCGACCAGTCTGTGAACAATTGAAACGTCCTGTGTGCTTTTTCCTCCTGAAAAACAGGTTAGTTTTGGTGAATCAACTCACTGAATAATATCCATGTGATCTTTATAAGTTTAAGTACACATTCTGATGGTGGAGCCTAACTCTAAAGTGTTTGTGAGTTGTAGTTTGTATTTGTGAATGAATCCAGTGCACAGCTGCAGTAATCAATACAAAAAGGCGACGTGAGTACGCAATGTTTATGTAGGAACTTCTGATCCTAATTCAGACTTTCAAATTAGAGCTCCCGTTTTCTTATTGATTTTATAATGTATATTTGTATAATGTGTGTGTTCTGAAATAGTGACAGAGAATAGAACAAGGATGGACAATTCAACTCTTAACTCAACAATGAGTAGATGAGTGTTATGTGTGTATGTATATGTGTAAATAAATGAACACTGAAATTCAAGTATTTCTTTTATTTATGTATATATATACATATATATATATATATATATATATATATATATATATATATATATATATATATGCATATATATATATATATATATATTTTATTACATATATATATATATATATATATATATATATATATATATATATATATATATATATATATATATAGCTAGAATTAACTGAAAGTCAAGTATTTCTTTTATATATATATATATATATATATATATATATATATATATATATATATATATATATATATATATATATATAAATATATCTTAACCACGCCCCCAACCACGCCCCCCGCCCCACCCCAGACCACGCCCCCCACCCCCCACCTCCCGAAATCGGAGGTCTCAAGGTTGGCAAGTATGGTTTTTTGTCACGATCCGTTGCCCGGATCATGTTTTGTTTAGTTTTTGGACTCCCTCAGTTTCTGTTTTGACCACCCCTGTGTTGGTGTTTAAGTTGCCCTGGCTGCAAATTAGTCTCACCTGCCTCTGATTAGTGTTCAGGACGCTCACCTGCTCTTGGGCACTAATCAGAGAGCTACTTAGACCTGTTTTTCCGCCACACTCAGTCTGGCTGTCTTATTTGCTCTTTGCAACAGTTACGTCGTGTACTGTGGTTAATTTTATCAGGTACAATTTTCTCATATGATTGGAAGTAGCAGGTGTTTGCATTTGGTCACATGATCTTTTTAAAAGCAGTCTTCTACTAAGGTCAAAGGGCACGTGTCCATCCGCAGCGCTGCAGGCAGTTCCCAAGAAAGTGGGAATCCCGCAAGGAAGTAGGTGTCGGGTTAAGGAGGAATATTAAAGACCTTAGCAACATCTGGAAGAAGGTCCACACAAAGGGACAGAGGACAGGGGTCTGAGGTCACCGGACCCAAATCTATCACAGAAAATAGGCTAAGCAGAAAACTGGGTGTTGGCCAGACTAATCGGCACCAAGACTAGGGTCTACAGGAAAGGTATTTAAAGGACAGTTGTCTGATAGGACAGCAGAATGAAGAGATCTGACACTTCTTGTCTTAGAGTTGCAACTCTAGTCCGAGGCTCACTGAAGTGGGGGGGGGGGGGGGGGGGGTGTATATTGGAGTTAGTGCTGCAAGGGATTCTGGGTATT
This sequence comes from Nerophis lumbriciformis, assembly GCF_033978685.3. NCBI lineage: Eukaryota > Metazoa > Chordata > Actinopteri > Syngnathiformes > Syngnathidae > Nerophis > Nerophis lumbriciformis. Next base: position 37,697,053 of record NC_084550.2, on the reverse strand, counting down.
TGTTCTGTTGTGTTTATGTTGTGTTACGGTGCGGATGTTCTCCCGAAATGTGTTTGTCATTCTTGTTTGGTGTGGGTTCACAGTGTGGCGCATATTTGTAACAGTGTTAACGTTGTTTATACGGACACCCTCAGTGTGACCTGTATGGCTCTTGACCAAGTATGAATGGCATTCACTTGTGTGTGTGAAAAGCCGTAGATATTATGTGACTGGGCCGGCACGCCCCCAATATTGTTTTCTAGGTGGAAATCTGGAGAAATTCGGGAGAATGGTTGCCCCGGGAGATTTTCGGGAGGGGCACTGAAATTCGGGAGTCTCCCGGAAAAATCGGGAGGGTTGGCAAGTGTGACTGGGTGACGCAACCGCTCTGTACTTCTCCCTACGTCCGTTTACCACTCCGTACAGCAGCGTTTTAAAAAGTCATATATTTTACTTTTTGAAATTGATACCGATAATTTCTGATATTAAATTTTAAAACATTTATCGGCCGATAATATCGGCAGTCCGATATTTTTGGGACATCTCTAAAAATAAATCATTGTCTTACCTACACCTTGATCTCCGTCTGCATCTTGGGAGAACGATCCACGCAGTAAAATAGACAGTTTTACTGTTGAACAAGTAGTAGATGTGTTAGTTAGCACATGCCTAAAAAGATCTATTAAGAATAAATAAATATAGCCTTGAAAGTTCAACAATACCATGTCTTGAATGAAATCAAGACATCTAAAACTAACTTCACCCCCAAACAAAAATACAAAATCGCTCTGCAAAAAGATTGCAGAGGTGACTACAATGCTACATCTGGTTTTGTGAGGATGTTGTCACTCCTACCAAACAAATAATCCTGTACGCCAACAATAAACAATGGGTTACAGTAAAATGTGATTTTTATCAGACTCCAGTGTAAATGTGCATGTGGCCCCAATGTGGCTCCAACACATTGCAAAAAGGTTGTCACAGGGGCATTGTTACCACTGTGTTACATGGCCTTTCCTTTTAACAACACTCAGTAAACGTTTGGGAACTAAGAAGACCAATTTTTAAAAATGTTTTAGGTGGAATTATTTCCCATTCTTGCTTGATGTACAGCTTAAGATGTTCAACAGTCTGGGGTCTTGGTTGTCGTATTTTAGGCTTCATACCGCGCCACACATTTTCAATGGGAGACAGGTCTAGACTACAGGCAGGCCAGTCTAGTACCCACACTCTTTTACTATTACTATTATATAACAATTTGAAATGTGTACTCGTCAGACCACTTTTCCACTTTGCATCAGTCCATCTTCGATGAACTCGGGCCCAGCGAAGCAGGCGGCATTTCTGGGTGTTGTTGATAAATGACTTTCGCTTTTTGCATAGTAGACAGGTGTGCCAGCGATAGGTAGCAAAATGATAGCCTATATATATTTATAGACGTCATTGTTTTTTCAACCACAAGTTTATTCCTGACATTCACTTAAAATCAAATCAAAATCCTTGCAACACAAGCTTGGATCTCATCACCAGACAAACTACAGTCATTTCACTGTTTTCTTGGAATGTTTATTTTGTTTGAAAAATAAGTCATTGGCTTTTCTGTCGACGATGGATTGTTAATGCTGAACACGTTTCAAAATAAAGGACCAAGTACCGGGGGATGTTCCACACACTCTAACATGGCAGTTTTACCAGAATAAAAGTCCTACATCCTGTAACCCTGAGGTTTAGCATCATGTTTGTTAATACGAGTGGTATGGAATACCATCGATCACGTTACTGATAGTAAGGTCGGTAGCAACCCTGACCCGGGTGGTGCGGTGCTCGAATGGGAAAATGCATGGCAGGGGTTGAACATGATGATGATAAGACCTTCAAAACCTGCAGCAATCACCTGCCAATACTGCGCCAATTTGTGTCATGTCGGTGTAATCATGTTTTGTTATAGTCATGTTTTGTTTAGTTATTGGACTCTTTAGTTTCTGGCTTTTCACTCCCTGGTCTTGTTTCCATAGTTACCCATTAGTTTCACCTGTTTCACGTTTGGACTCATTGTGCACTCTTGTTTATCACCATAGCAACCCATTAGTTTTCACCTGTCACGTCACGCACCTGTTTCACGTTTTGAGTCACGCACCTGTTTTCGTTAATCATGTCTGTAGTATTTAAGTTCAGTGTTTTCAGTTTGTCTTTCTGGTGACATCCCCATATTTATGCTTCTGCACACTCTCCACACCCTTATGATCCTTGCTGCTCTTTTTTCATGCCGGTTCCATGCCAAGTAAGTTTTTGTTTATTAAGCCACAGTTAGTGTTTTTTTGTTGTTCATAGTTTTTGCCTTTGTGCAAGTGTTTGGTTTCATAGTTTGTTCTCCGCCATTGTGCGCGCCTTTTGTTTACTTCCTTGTTTTGTATTTATAGTCTTTAAATAAAAAAATGTATCTTCATTCCCGTCTCGCCCGAGCCAACTTTCCGTTGCCTTCGAGAAATACTAAACCCCAGGACCAAGTCATGACAATTTGTCTTTTTCAGCAGGTTTAGTGCATCTTTTAGCTGGTCTGCCACCGACCTGAGCCTGAAATGGCACTGCTGAAGTGGCAGCTGGTTGCATGAGCTCTCCTCGTTTTAATGTCTTTTATGTCCTTCGTGGTATTTGATGTTTCTCTCTTGTGTGTTTTTACCTTATTTGGTGTGGACTTTTTGTATCTGCACTGCGACCACATTATTTCCCCATTGTGGAATAAATAAAGTCTGTAGTATCCTATAAAATAAAACTTTCCCCCACAATAAAACAACCCCCACACCCACCCTGACTTTCTTCACACATCACTACACTCAGGCAGTTACGAGAGAAGCCACCTCCATCATTCAGGACCCCACACATCCACTGCACTCATCATTCCATAAAAAAATAAATAAACTTCCATTCTCACTGCCACCATTACTTTAAACAAACATAGATAGTGATTGCTCCTCCCTGAGCTGCCACCTTAACGTGGTAGAGGAGTTTGCGTGTCCCAATGATCCTAGGAGCTATGTTGTCCGGGGGCTTCCATGCCCCCTGGTAGGGTCTCCCAAGACAAACAGGTCCTAGGTGAGGGATCAGACAAAGAGCAGCTCGAAGACTTCTATGGAAATGCAAGAACCGAGACTCAGATTTCCCTCGCCCGGACGCGGGTCACCGGGGCCCCCCTCCGGAGCCAGGCCCGGAGTTGGGGCACGATGGCGAGCGCCTGGTGGCCGGGCCTGTCCCCATGGGGCCCGGCCGGGCACAGCCCGAAGAGGCAACGTGGGTCCCCCCTCCAATGGGCTCACCACCCATAGCAGGGGCCATAGAGGTCGGGTGCAATGTGAGCTGGGCGGTAGCCGAAGGCAGGGCACTTGGCGGTCCGATCCTCGGCTACAGAAGCTAGCTCTTGGGACGTGGAACGTCACCTCGCTGGGGGGGAAGGAGCCTGAGCTAGTGCGCGAGGTAGAGAAGTTCCGGTTGGATATAGTCGGACTCACCTCGACGCACAGCAAGGGCTCTGGAACCAGTTCTCTCGAGAGGGGCTGGACTCTCTTCCACTCTGGCGTTGCCAGCAGTGAGAGGCGACGGGCTGGGGTGGCAATTCTTGTTGCCCCCCGGCTCAGAGCCTGCATGTTGGAGTTCAACCCGGTGGACGAGAGGGTAGCTTCCCTCCTCCTTCGGGTGGGGGGACGGGTCCTGACTGTTGTTTGCGCTTACGCGCCAAACAACAGCTCAGAGTACCCACCCTTTTTGGATTCACTCGAGGGAGTACTTGAGAGTGCTCCCCCGGGTGATTCCCTCGTTCAACTGGGGGACTTCAACGCTCATATTGGCAACGACAGTGAAACCTGGAGAGGCGTGATTGGGAAGAATGGCCGCCCGGATCTGAACCCAAGTGGTGTTTTGTTATTGGACTTTTGTGCCCGTCACGGATTGTCCATAATGAACACCATGTTCAAGCATAAGGGGGTCCATATGTGCACTTGGCACCAGGACACCCTAGGCCGCAGTTCTATGATCGACTTTGTAGTTGTGTCATCGGATTTGCGGCCTCATGTTTTGGACACTCGGGTGAAGAGAGGGGCGGAGCTTTCTACCGATCACCACCTGGTGGTGAGTTGGCTGCGATGGTGGGGGAGGATGCCGGACAGACCTGGCAGGCCCAAACGCATTGTGAGGGTTTGCTGGGAACGTCTGGCAGAGTCTCCTGTCAGAGAGAGTTTCAATTCCCACCTCCGGAAGAACTTTGAACATGTCACGAGGGAGGTGCTGGACATTGAGTCCGAGTGGACCATGTTCCGCACCTCTATTGTCGAGGCGGCTGATTGGAGCTGTGGCCGCAAGATAGTTGGTGCCTGTCGTGGCGGTAATCCTAGAACCCGTTGGTGGACACCGGCGGTGAGGGATGCCGTCAAGCTGAAGAAGGAGTCCTATCGGGTTCTTTTGGCTCATGGGACTCCTGAGGCAGCGGACAGGTACCGACAGGCCAGGCGGTGTGCGGCTTCAGCGGTCGCGGAGGCAAAAACTCGGACATGGGAGGAGTTCGGGGAAGCCATGGAAACATGTGCTTTGTGGACTTGGAGAAGGCATTCGACCGTGTCCCTCGGGAAGTCCTGTGGGGAGTGCTCAGAGAGTATGGGGTTTCGGACTGTCTGATTGTGGCGGTCCACTCCCTGTATGATCAGTGTCAGAGCTTGGTTCGCATTGCCGGCAGTAAGTCGGACACGTTTCCGGTGAGGGTTGGACTCCGCCAAGGCTGCCCTTTGTCACCGATTCTGTTCATAACTTTTATGGACAGAATTCTAGGCGCAGTCAAGGCGTTGAGGGGATCCGGTTTGGTGGCTGCAGGATTAGGTCTCTGCTTTTTGCAGATGATTTGGTCCTGATGGCTTCATCTGGCCAGGATCTTCAGTTCTCACTGGATCGGTTCGCAGCTGAGTGTGAAGCGACTGGGATGAGAATCAGCACCTCCAAGTCCGAGTCCATGGTTCTCGCCCGGAAAAGGGTGGAGTGCCATCTCCGGGTTGGGGAGGAGATCTTGCCCCAAGTGGAGGAGTTCAAGTACCTCGGAGTCTTGTTCACGAGTGAGGGAAGAGTGGATCGTGAGATCGACAGGCGGATCGGTGCGGCGTCTTCAGTAATGCGGACGCTGTATCGATCCGTTGTGGTGAAGAAGGAGCTGAGCCGGAAGGCTAAGCTCTCAATTTACCGGTCGATCTACGTTCCCATCCTCACCTATGGTCATGAGCTTTGGGTCATGACCGAAAGGACAAGATCACGGGTACAAGCGGCCGAAATGAGTTTCCTCCGCCGGGTGGCGGGGCTCTCCCTTAGAGATAGGGTGAGAAGCTCTGTCATCCGGGGGGAGCTCAAAGTAAAGCCGCTGCTCCTCCGCATCGAGAGGAGCCAGATGAGGTGGTTCGGGCATCTGGTCAGGATGCCACCCGAGCGCCTCCCTAAGGAGGTGTTTAGGGCATGTCCGACCGGTAGGAGGCCACGAGGAAGACCCAGGACACGTTGGGAAGACTATGTCTCCCGGCTGGCCTGGGAACGCCTCGGGATCCCCCGGGAGGAGCTGGACGAAGTGGCTGGGGAGAGGGAAGTCTGGGCTTCCCTGCTTAGGCTGCTGCCCCAGCGACCCGACCTCGGATAAGCGGAAGAAAATGGATGGATGGATGGATAGATAGTGATTGCTGCATCATCTTTATATCCCTTATGTTTTTTTTTGCGTGGAAGTCTGGGACAGTGCCGAGTGAGTGGCAGACTGGGGTGGTGGTTCCCCTATTCAAAAAGTGTGCTAATTGCAAGGGTATCACACTACTCAGCGTCCCTGGGAAAGTTTACGCCATGGTACTGGAAAGGAGGGTCCGGCCGATAGTCGAACCTCAGATTCAAAAGGAGCAATGTGGATTCCATCCTGGTTGTGGAACAACTGACCAGCTCTTTACTCGTGCGGGAATCCTGGAGATGGCCTGGGAGTATGCCTATCCAGTCCACATGTGCTTTGTGGATTTGGAGAAGGCGTATGACCGGGTCCCCCGGGAGATCCTATGGGAGGTGCTGAGGAAGTACGGGGTGAGGGGGACCCTGCTGAGGGCCATCCAATCTCTGTACAACCAAAGCGAGAGTTGTGTCCGGGTGCTTGGATATAGGTCGGATCCGTTCCCAGTGGGGGTTGGTCGCCGCCAGGTTTGCGCTCTGTCACCTATCCTGTTTGTGATTTTCATGGACAGGGTTTCTAGGCAGAGTTGTGACCATGGCGGAGAGGGTGTACGTCTTGGGGGGCTAAAGGTTGCGTCACTGCTGTTTGCAGATGATGTGGTCCTGATGGCACCATCGGTTCGTGACCTTCAGCTCTTACTGGAGCCGAGTGTTCAGCGGCTGGAATGAGGATCAGCATCTCCAAAACTGAGGCCATGGTTCTCAGCAGGAAACCGATGGTGTGTACAGTCCAGGTAGAGAACAAGACTCTGTCCCAGGTGGAGGAGTTTAAGTATCTCGGGGTCTTGTTCACGAGTGAGGGAAAGACGGAGAATCGGAGCAGCTGGGACAGTATTGCAGTCTCTCTGCCGCACTGCTGTGACAAAACGAGAGCTGAGCCAAAATGCAAAGCTCTTTGTCTTCATAGCTATCGACATTCCTACTCTCACCTATGGTCATTAAGTGTGGGTCATGGCCGAAAGACTAAGATCGCGGATACAAGCGGCCAAAATTAGTTTCCTCAGAAGGGTGGCTGGCATCTCCAAATCTGAGGCCATGGTTCTCAGCAGGAAACCAATGGTTTGTACAGTCCAGGTAGAGAATGAGACTCTGTCCCAGGTGGAGGAGTTTAAGTATTTCAGAGTCTTGTTCACGAGTGAGGGAAAGACGGACAATCGGAGCAGCTGGGACAGTATTGCAGTCTCTCTGCCGTACTGTTGTGACAAAACGAGAGCTGAGCCAAAATGAAAAGCTCTTTGTCTTCCTAGCTATCAACATTCCTATTCTCACCTATGGTCATTAAGTGTGGGTCATGGCCGAAAGAATAAGATCGCGGATACAAGCGGCCAAAATTAGTTTCCTCAGAAGGGTGGCTGGCATCTCCAAATCTGAGGCCATGGTTCTCAGCAGGAAACCGATGGTTTGTACAGTCCAGGTAGAGAATGAGACTCTGTCCCAGGTGGAGGAGTTTAAGTATCTCGGGGTTTTGTTCACGAGTGAGGGAAAGACGGAGAATCGCAGCAGCTGGGGCAGTATTGCAGTCTCTCTGCCGCACTGTTGTGACGAAACGAGAGCTGAGCCAAAATGCAAAGCTCTTTGTCTTCCTAGCTATCGACATTCCTACTCTTACCTATGGTCATGAAGTGTGGGTCATGGCCGAAAGAATAAGATCGCGGATACAAGCGGCCGAAATTAGTTTCCTCAGAAGGGTGGCTGGCATCTCCAAATCTGAGGCCATGGTTCTCAGCAGGAAACCAATGGTTTGTACAGTCCAGGTAGAGAATGAGACTCTGTCCCAGGTGGAGGAGTTTAAGTATCTCAGAGTCTTGTTCACGAGTGAGGGAAAGACGAAGAATCGCAGCAGCTGGGGAAGTATTGCAGTCTCTCTGCCGCACTGTTGTGACGAAACGAGAGCTGAGCCAAAATGCAAAGCTCTTTGTCTTCCTAGCTATCGACATTCCTACTCTTACCTATGGTCATGAAGTGTGGGTCATGGCGGAAAGAATAAGATTGCGGATACAAGCGGCCGAAATTAGTTTCCTCAGAAGGGTGGCTGGCATCTCCAAATCTGAGGCCATGGTTCTCAGCAGGAAACCGATGGTTTGTACAGTCCAGGTAGAGAATGAGACTCTGTCCCAGGTGGAGGAGTTTAAGTATCTCAGAGTCTTGTTCACGAGTGAGGGAAAGACGGAGAATCAGAGCAGCTGGGGCAGTATTGCAGTCTCTGTGCCGCACTGTTGTGACGAAACGAGAGCTGAGCCAAAATGCAATGCTCTTTGTCTTCCTAGCTATCAACATTCCTACTGTCACCTATGGTCATGAAGTGTGGGTCATGACCGAAAGAATAAGATCGCGGATACAGACGGCCGAAATGCGTTTCCTCAGAAGGGTGGCTGGCATTTCCCTTAGAGATAAGGTGAGAAGTTCAGTCACCCGAGAGGGACTCACTTGGAAAAAGAGCTTGAAAAAGAGCCAGCTTAGGTGGCTTGGGTGGTTCACGAGCGTCTCCCTTGGGAGGAGGATACCCCGGGGCAGGCCAAGGACCAGATAGGGGTATTACATCTCCTCTCTGGCCTGGGAACACTTCGGGATCCCCCAGGAGGAAGTTGCTAATGTTGCTCTGTAGAGGTAAGTCTGGGGGTCTATGCTGGAGCTGTCGTCCCCGCGACCTGATTCCGGATAAGTGGTTGAAGATGTTTTTTTGTCTGTTATATATGTTTTATGTATTTTTATATATTTTTATATATTTTATATTTTTATATATTATATATTATATTTTTATAATATGTTATATTTTTATTTGTGTATCTCTTATTGTTCTGCCCTGTAAGTTATTTTGGGGAGGGGTGTCAAACTCGTTTTCATTGAGGGCCACATCGCAGTTATGACTGCCCTAGGGCCACTTATAAGAATGAACAATTTATAAATATGAATTGCATCATCACACAAATATTTATTACTACGTATATTTTTATGAACACTGTGAAAAAATCGGTAAAATTTATGGTAAAAAAACTGACAGTTTGGTTGCCAACCCTAACCCTAACCCCTAACCCTAACCCTAACCCAAACCCTAACACTAACCGTAGATTTTTTACAATATATACTGTAAATGGAAACAGACTACTGTTTTTACTGTAAAATATAAGATTGTTGGTCTTACCGTATCAAGATGCTTTATTGTTGTCCATTCTTTAACATGTACAAGACACATAAGAATTTAAATTTCATTTTCGGCATAGTCACACTAAGAGCAGACATACGTTATAAGGGGACAAGACGGGACCGCCAAAAGGTAAGCCACTTACGGCGCTCCTTAAAAAAGGTGGGACAAAGGGGACATTGGGAAAGGGGGAAGAGTAAAAAAAATATCAGTCTAAGGATGGACCCTCAGGAGGGGTCCAGACTGAGTCCGAGGAAAAAATCTCACATAGCATGGCACACATAAACATGATGCATGTAATCACAACAACTCGCAACAGAGGGGGGGATTTGGGGCCCTGGAGGCCGGCTGCCGCTATAAAGCGCTACTCAGCCATCCACAACCCCGGAGGAATTAGGCAGTGGTGAAGGCGTTGATTGAGGGAGGGGCGGGTGCGTGTATGTATGCCCAATTAACTTGGGTGAGATGTTGAAATGTTTTTGTTGACTGGGGCCGATCTCAAAGTTCGACACCAGGTGTTGTTGAAAAAAAAGAAGGTCAAAATCGTCCATCGTTGAGGAGTCCTCGGGGGAGTTCTTCAGAACAGCCTGTTCCTGATAGCATCAAGGCCATTCGAGGGACTCAAATCGTAGATTATGATGTTGTTTTCTTCGAGCAGTCAAAACAATGACCTGCCTGCTCTCTGTGTCCATGCTGGATCTCTCAAATTCAATTTAATTCTTCCTTCTCAGCAAGCTTCTCCAAGATGAGATCCATTTTGCGATTCAAATCAGAAATCGCCCCAGTCTGTGTTCCCACAGCTTAACCCAATCCTTCCATTGCGACGAACAGCCGTTGGGCTCCTTGAGTGGCTGCCATCGTCTTACGAATTTGACAATACACCAGAGCAATGCCCAGCCCAATCAGCAGGTGCCCTGCGATCACGGTTCCAAATAGGTAGATGTCTTCCACGTTCTCGATGGAAAGGACTGAGAGGCACATGAGTCTCCATTTATCCCAGGAATCTCTCACGTACCCCGCAGCAATGGTTCCATCAGGGCAGCCAGGCTCCCCTGAACCGTTTTTCCTTGTCGAAAAGACTTTGTCAATTGCGTCGAGAGTCCAGCTGATCATATCCATGTTTGATATTTAGATTTGAGGACAGTGCAAAGAAAGAGGCTTCAATAAAGTTCAGACAAGACAAGGACACAAGAAAGCAAGCAGGGAAGGAGGGAGCCTGGCTGGGAGGGTCCATCCATCCATCCATCTTCTTCCGCTTATCCGAGGTCGGGTTGCGGGGGCAGCAGCCTAAGCAGGGAAGCCCAGACTTCCCTCTCCCCAGCCACTTTGTTCAGCTCTTCCTGTGGGACCCCGAGGCGTTCCCCGGCCAGCCGGGAGACATAGTCTTCCCAACGTGTCCTGGGTCTTCCCCGTGGCCTCCTACCGGTCGGACGTGCCCTAAACACCTCCCTAGGGAGGCATTCGGGTGGCATCCTGACTAGATGCCCGAACCACCTCATCTGGCTCCTCTCGATGTGGAGGAGCAGCGGCTTTACTTTGAGCTCCCCTCGGATGGCAGAGCTTCTCACCCTATCTCTAAGGGAGAGCCCCGCCACCCGGCGGAGGAAACTCATTTCGGCCGCTTGTACCCGTGATCTTGTCCTTTCGGTCATAACCCAAAGCTCATGACCATAGGTGAGGATGGGAACGTAGATTGACCGGTAAATTAAGAGCTTTGCCTTCCGGCTCAGCTCCTTCTTCACCAAAACGGATCGATACAGCGTCCGCATTACTGAAGACGCCGCACCGATCCGCCTGTCGATCTCACGATCCACTCTTCCCTCACTCGTGAACAAGACTCCGAGGTACTTGAACTCCTCCACTTGGGGCAAGATCTCCTCCCCAACCTGCACTCCACCCTTTTCCGGGCGAGAACAATGGACTCGGACTTGGAGGTGCTGATTCTCATCCCAGTCGCTTCACACTCAGCTGCGAACCGATCCAGTGAGAGCTGAAGATCCTGGCCAGATGAAGCCATCAGGACCACATCATCTGCAAAAAGCAGAGACCTAATCCTGCAGCCACCAAACCAGATCCCCTCAACGCCTTGACTGCGCCTAGAAATTCTGTCCATAAAGGTTATGAACAGAATCGGTGACAAAGGGCAGCCTTGGCGGAGTCCAACCCTCACTGGAAACGTGTCCGACTTACTACCGGCAATGCGGACCAAGCTCTGGCACTGATCATACAGGGAGCGGACTGCCACCATCAGACAGTCCGATACCCCGTACTCTCTGAGCACTCCCCACAGGACTTCCCGAGGGACACGGTTGAATGCCTTCTCCAAGTCCACAAAACACATGTAGACTGGTTGGGCAAACTCCCATGCACCCTCAAGGACCCTGCCGAGAGTATAGAGCTGGTCCACAGTTCCACGACCAGGACGAAAACCACACTATTCCTCCTGAATCCGAGGTTCGACTATCCGGCGTAGCCTCCTCTCCAGTACACCTGAATAGACCTTACCGGGAAGGCTGAGGAGTGTGATCCCACGATAGTTAGAACACACCCTCCGGTTCCCCTTCTTAAAGAGAGGAACCACCACCCCGGTCTGCCAATCCAGTGGTACCGCCCCCGATGTCCACGCGATGCTGCAGAGTCTAGTCAACCAAGACAGCCCCACAGCATCCAAAGCCTTAAGGAACTCCGGGCGGGTCTCATCCACCCCCGGGGCCTTGCCACCGAGGAGCTTTTTAGCTACCTCAGCAACCTCAGCCCCAGAAATAGGAGAGCCCACCACAGACTCCCCAGGCACTGCTTCCTCATAGGAAGACGTGTTGGTGGGATTGAGGAGGTCTTCGAAGTATTCCCTCCACCGATCCACAACATTCGCAGTCGAGGTCAGCAGAACACCATCCTCGCCATACATGGGAGGGTATATTACTGTAAGTGGAAAAATGATACAACAGTTTTTAGAATTTTTTTTTATGGTAAAATTCTAGCAATTGAGCTACCAGTTTTCCCGTAAAAATCATGTTTACAGTGAACAATTTGATGGATAACTTGCTTTAAAATCATTACTCATGCGAAACAATGTTTGGAACGTATGATAATATATTGTTTGCTGTTTGTTTAAATTATACAAAATTAAATGCAGTACATGTATTTTTTTTCTGTCAAAATGGAAAGTTAAATACATTTAGAAAGAAAATACGCATATTAATTCCACATAAATGATGTGGCGGGGCAGACATAGCCCTCGGGCCTTGAGTTTGACACCTGTGTCTCAGAGTCTGTTTAAGATGAATTTATTTTTCGTAACAGACAATAAAGGTCAATTTTAAGCATTTACAATTAGCACCGACATTTGGGAACAAGGATGAAGTGATAGAAGAAAGGTAAAAATATAATAACTGTACTTTTCACACCGTTGCACATAACTGTAGTGCATTCAAGAACCCCTGAATAAAGTTATAAACAGGGGCGTCACCTGGTTTTAAATACATAGGGAGACTCAACCCCTCGGAGATGCACTAATAATAATATATTCATGGTAATAATAATGATGTATTATTATGATTTGAAGATAATCCTACATGTATAAGTTAATCTTTACTGTACAATACAAAGTAAAGGAACACATGAGATTTATAATAATATTTAGGCCTGGGAACGCCGCGGGATCCCCCGGGAGGAGCTGGACGAAGTTGCTGGGGAGAGGGAAGTCTGGGCTTCCCTGCATGGGCTGCTGCCCCCGCGACCCGACCTCAGATAAGCGGAACAAGATGGATGGATGGATGGATGGATGAATAATGAAATATTAGATGCTTATTTGGTGCACCCCTGCTGAACAATGATTGGTTCCAATAAGTTAAGTAGTGAATATAATACCACAATCATAGTATCCACCTACTAAGAACTCTTATCTTCATATTTAATCACTCAAATCTCTTCTGTTTGAGTCACTTCAGAGACTGAGCTCACCCATTGTCGTACTTAAGTGGATATAAAGGACATTTTCTTTTGGTTGCCTGGTTACTACGTCCAGAAATAAAGTGCTCACATTGCCCCGGTCTGATGTTTGTTCTCAGTAATCTGTGGAAGGAGAGCTCCAGGGGGCTGCAGTGGAGTCTGGCCCACATCACGGCCGAGCTGGTCAGCTTCCGCTCCGCCTGGACGCGACACACCGAAGACAACAAGCTCAAGTGGAAAGATAGCGGCTCGAATGGTCAGTCTGGTCTTATTTTCACGTCTGTTGTTGGTTATTTCAGTGCTGACTCTCAATCCCTTGGGGAATACATGCTAAACACATAAATAAAGTTTAACCACATTTGCAAATAATGTGAAGTGAATTGATTTATTCCATCATAAAACCTTTGTTTATTGTTTTACAATGTTTTAAGGCAGGGGTGTCCAAACGTTTTGACTTAGTGGCCGGATTGGGCTAAAGCCGACTGCGTGTGAAGTAACTATATATATACTGTATATCAGTGATGTGCGGTGAGGTTCATGACTGGTGAGGCACTGACTTCATCACAGTCAGATTTACAAACATATGAACCCTAAAGAGTATCTTATTCACCATTTGATTGACAGCAGTTAACGGGTTATGTTTAAAAGCTCATACCAGCATTCTTCCCTGCTTGGCACTCAGCATCAAGGGTTGGAATTGGGGGTTAAATCACCAACAATTATTCCCGGGCGTGGCGCCGCTGCTGCCCACTGCTCCCCTCACCTCCCAGGGGGTGATCAAGGGGATGGGTCAAATGCAGAGGACAAATTTCACCACACCTAGTGTGTGTGACAATCATTGGTACTTTAACTCATTGGCGTTGTTAGGCCTATTTTAGGGGGGCTCAAGACCCCCTAAAATATTCTTAAGCCCCGCTAAATAATTGGGTTTTTTGGGGGGTTTTTTTACAAATAAATGCCGACATATTCATTATAAAGTGGCCCAAATATGAGTTTAAATAAATAATCATCCAACCTGTTTCGTGCGTCGGTATCCAATCCATTCCACTTGTTCATATAGAAAATGCCCACATCACTCAAATTCCAGCCCGCATTTTCTCTGCGACCTTGTTTGCGGTCCTGCAGGTGTACGAAGCACATTATCTTCCTTTACAATGAGTGAAGCTGCACAAAACCTTGTGTGTGCAATTGCAAATCATTTATTTTTTAAGTTTTGTGTTTCTTGTAGAATCTATATAAAGTAATATACATAAACCTATTGTTAAAATAATGAAAAAAACATCATTAAATATTTTTTTTTTATTGTATTGTTGCATTAATAGCTGTTTTATTATTATAGGATGGCTTGTTAAACATGTAATGGGATTTTCAGAGGGAGGAAAAACCAAGACATTTAATATAACATGTAAAATGAATAAATACATAAAAAGAAAAACAAAATATATGGTTAAAAGCCATCGTCCCGGGGAGCATTTCATTTCGTACCGTGCATTTTTTTTAAATAATAATAATAACAATGAATAATTTCTAAGTCTTTGTTAGCCGTTTGTGAAGTTTTGTGCTCGTGCGTAACATTCGCTCGCATCCTGTGCATCTCTTGGGGGCAAAGCCCCCCCTGTCCTTAAAAGCTAGTGACGCCCCTGCTTTAACTTAACTTTAACTTTACACATACAAACTGTAGCACACAAAAAAGCACATTTAATAAAAAAAAACGTTATTATGGTCTTACCTTTACTTATAAGTGCGGGAACAGTGGTGTTCGTGTTGGAGGAGTTGTGAATGAATGAAATATGAAATCCGTGCTGCAGTCTGCAGGTGTACCTAATGTTGTGTCCTTGCAGTCGTTCACGGCTCCTCCGGCGCGAGCAATGTTGTTTTTGCACTTTTTGGCTTCTTGTTAAGTGACTTTTTTGGGGTGGATTTGGTCTTGCACGTGGAGGGTTTGGGTGTGGGCTTTGGTTGGTGTGGCGCTCTCGTCGGGGGGTGCAGTCTGCGGTCGAAGGTGCCTTAACCAGCACCAGGAGGTGGGGTTACGCGAGCCTCAGCCAGTGCGTCTTTTGCAGCCGTTTTATGATCGCTCAGCACAAGAAATACGTTACACACATACAGTTGTTGACAAAATACACTGTACATTATATACCTCAGCTAACTAAACTATGGAAATGTATAATATAGTTCATATAGCAATACGGTCTCACTGCACAGCAGGCCAGCAGTTAGCCGAGTCCGTCCCTGTTGAGGCACTGAGTGACGTGCCTCAACTGGCTGCTGATCACCGCACCGTCTCTTCTCAGTATTTGAACGGCAAATGTGAAAATTCAGCGATTTTGAATAAAAATAATCTAAAACTGGTGAAGTTAAATGGAAAATAACTCTATAGTATAATCACTGGATACATATAACAATTTAATTTTTTTTTTTCTTTTTACATTTTTTTACATACAAGTTTACATACACTTGTAAAGAACATAATGTCATGGCTGTCTTGAGTTTTCCTCCACTTTCCTCCAGAAGGTCTTATCTTTGTCCATGTGATGTCAGATGAAACAAAAAAATGGAGCTGTTTGGCCACAATACTCAGCAATATGTTTGGAGGAGAAAAGGTGAGGCCTTTGATCCCAGGAACACCAAACCTACCGTCAAGCATGGTGGTGGTAGTATTATGCTCTGGGCCTGTTTTGCTGCCAATGGAACTGGTGCTTTACAGATAGTAAATGGGACAATGAAAAAAGGAGGATTAACTCCAAATTTTTCAGGACAACCTAAAATCATCAGCCCGGAGGTTGGGTCTTGGGCGCAGTTGGGTGTTCCAACAGGACAATGACCCCAAACACACGTCAAAAGTGGTAAAGGAATGGCTAAATCAGGCTAGAACACACACATGCACACGCACACACACATGTATATAAATATATAGTAGTGGTCAAAAGTTTACATACACTTGTAAAGAGCATAAAGTCATGCCTGTCTTGAGTTTGTAATAATTTCTACAACTCTTATTTTTTTGTGATAGAGTGATTGGAGCACATACTTGTTTGTCACAAAAAAACATTCATGAAGTTTGGTTCTTTTATGAATTTATTATGGGTCTACTGAAAATGTGAGCAAATCTGCTGGGTCAAAAGTATACATACAGCAATTTTAATATTTGCTTACATGTCCCTTGGCAAGTTTCACTGCAATAAGGCGCTTTTGGTAGCCATCTACAAGCTTCTGGTTGAATTTTTGACCACTCCTCTTGACAAAATTGGTGCAGTTCAGCTAAATTTGTTGGTTTTATGACATTGACTTGTTTCTTCAGCATTGTCCACACGTTTAAATCAGGACTTTGGGAAGGCCAATCCAAAACCTTCATTCTAGCCTGATTTAGCCATTCCTTTACCACTTTTGACATCTGTTTGGGGTCATTGTCCTGTTGGAACACCCAACTGCGTCCAAGACCCAACCTCCGGGCTGATGATTTTAGGTTGTCCTGAAGAATTTGGAGGTAATCCTCCTTTTTCATTGTCCCATTTATTTTCTCTGTAAAGCACCAGTTCCATTGGCAGCAAAACAGGACCAGAGCATAATACTACCACCACCATGCTTGACGGTGTCAAGACTTGGTCGTTGGGGTTTGTTTTTCCGGAAGGCAACGGAAAATTGGTGCAGGCAAGACGTGAGTGTGAGTACATGTTTAACATTTAAACTCAAAAATCTCAAAAAGGTATAAACAAAAGGCACTCACAGCGGAGTTAAAACAACTTGGCTATGAAAACAAAAGGCGCGCACAAAGGTGGAAAACTATGAACAAGAAACAAAAACTTACTTGTCATGGAACTGTGAACATGACATGAAGAAGAGTGATCATAAAGTGTGCATAGCATAAATGTGATGTCCCCAGGCTGACCAACAGAAAATGAAAAGCTTAAATAACACCGACATGATTAACAACAGGTGCCTGACTCAAAACGTGAAACAGGTGCGTGACATGACAGGTGGAAACTAATGGGTTGCAATGGAAACAA
The DNA here is from genome assembly GCF_033978685.3 of Nerophis lumbriciformis. NCBI lineage: Eukaryota > Metazoa > Chordata > Actinopteri > Syngnathiformes > Syngnathidae > Nerophis > Nerophis lumbriciformis. The sequence goes on along the minus strand of NC_084550.2, from coordinate 37,680,244 downwards.
AACAAGGGAGTGAACAACCAGGAACTAAGAAAGTGTCCAAAAAACAAACAGCACATGGCCAAACAAAAACATGATCAACACAGACATCACAGACGGTAGGAATGGTGTTCCTGGGATTAAAGGCTCTGGAACGACCTACCCCTGAGTGTTAGACAAGCCTCCTCTCTTCCTGTTTTTAAATATCTTTTAAAAACATACTTTTATTCCATGGCTTTTAACACTGAGTGATATCCATCCTGCAATGGCGCCCCATAATACACCTGCTGTGAACCTGTTTTTATGTTTTTATGTTTTTATTTATTCTATTTTAATTATTTATTTTTTATCGTGTTCTGTTTGTGTTGTTTTGTGTTTGCTCGGTACTCGTTTTATCTTTTAACCTGTTCATTGTACAGCACTTTGGCTACCCCTGTGGTAAATTTTAAATGTGCTTTATAAATAAAGTTGATTTGATTTGATTTGATGTGGTGATATCCTTTACACACTGATGTCGCTTTTTGATGCAGTACCGCCTGAGGCATAAAAGGTCACAGGCATTCAATGTTACGTGTAGGGATTTTTTCCAGATTCTCTGAACCTTTTAATGATATTATAGACCTTATACGGTGAAATCCCTGAATTAAAAAAAAAGTGTATTTCTCCATAAATGAGCTGTGAAAATCATGTATTTGTTTTTTGTTTTTTTTATATCCTGCAGGATTCTCCGAAGTAACAGTGATGAAAGATCAGAAAAAAGCACAAGAGGAGCGGTCGCACAAATCTAAGCAAGACACCAAGAAAGACACAAAACAGTAGAGAGCATATTTTATTTTTTATTATTTATAATGTATCTGATGACATCATTTGTAACACAGCTATAAACTGAAGTGGCATTCAAGTGTAGGAGGATCACTTCAATACAATGTGTACATGCTGGCCATGTTATACAAACTAGATGGTGTTATTAAATTAATTTACCAAAACATTGTAAGAAGTCAATTTTGTGGTTGAACACAAATCATTCCACTGCAGGAACTTTTTTATTTACCTGAGATTTTATAATTTACACAATAAAATAAACACACATTTTCTTCAAATCATCTTTTTGTTTTGTCAGGCTTGCGTGGGTCATCATGTTAGCCGTAGTTGTCGTGATTTCGAGATGCAAATGGAATGATGCAGCTTGCATGTAAATAATTATTTCATTACACCAGTAGTCTAACTCAGGGGTCGGCAACCCGACATGTTGAAAGAGCCATATTGGACCAAAAATACGAAAAACAAATCTGTCTGGAGCCGCAAAAAAAGTTAAAAGCCTTATATAAGTGTTATAATGAAGGCAACACATTAAGCAAGTGTCTCAGAGGGTTAGATAACTCCTGGAAATTACTGACTTAAAACTGCCAAAGGTATAAATGTGTTAAAGGAAAGGACAGGGTGTGTCACGTGGGGGTCGCAGCTTGCTGCGGGGTTGTTCTTCCAACGCAAGAACGGCTCCGGACGACAGCGTAAAGGTAGGAAGTGATTTATTTCTCATAAAACACTCACTACCACAAAACACAAAAATACAACCAAAAAAGGCAAGTGTGCCTAAAACATAAAAAGCTGCTAATTAACAAAAACTAGGACATGGACATGGAAACTTACTTTGTCAAAACGAGACCTGAACGGGAGTGACATAACGACAACGCAGGCAGAACGAGTGATGAACAAAGGTAGGCTTAAATAACAGTGACATGATTGGTGACAGGTGTGTGTGAGTCCGAACGTGAAACAGGTGCGTGACGTGACAGGTGAAACTAATGGTTGCTATGGTGACAAAACAAAACAAAAGTGCACAAAAAGTCCAAAATTTAAACCGAACATTACTAAAACAAAACATGATCACACAGACATGACAGAATCCCCCCCTTACGGACAGATCCCAGATGTCCAAAAACAGAAAAATATCAACAAGAGTCATGGGAGGGCGGGAGGGGGACATGGCGGTGGGTTGCCAGGCCACGTGTCCCCGTATCCACCGGGGCAGAGTTAGGTGGCGGCGGCGAGTGGAACGCCGCTGCAGCAGGCGAGGCGGGCGCCCAGGGAATGGCCACATTCGTGGCCGACTGGGAGGTGGGCGCACTTGGCGTGGCGGGCGACCAGGTAGCGGCCATATCCGTGACCGACGAGGAGGGAGGTGCGTCGTCATCGTGGCAGGCGTGGAAGCAGCAGATGATGCAGGCAGCGAAGCTCGGCGTGGCGCGTCAGGCGGCGAAGCTCGGCGTGGCGCGTCAGGCGGCGAAGCTCGGCGTGGGTCTTGGTCTTGGCGTGGCGAGTCTTGGTCTTGGCGTGGCGTGGAGGGTCTTGGTCTTGGCGTGGCGGGTCTTGGTCTTGGCATGGCGGGTCTTGGTCTTGGCGTGGCGGGTCTTGGTCTTGGCGTGGCGGGTCTTGGTCTTGGCGTCGTGGAACTGGTACCGGAGCTTGGCGTGGCGGGTCTTGGTCTTGGCATGGCGGGTCTTGGTCTTGGCATGGCGGGTCTTGGCGTCGTTGAGCTGGTACCGGGTCTTGGCGTCGTTGAGCTGGTACCGGGTCTTGGCGTCGTGGAGCTGGTACCGGAGCTTGGCGTCGTGGAGCTGGTACCGGAGCTTGGCGTCGTGGAGCTGGTACCGGAGCTTGGCGTCGTGGAGCTGGTACCGGAGCTTGGCGTCGTGGAGCTACTGGTGCAGGTGGAGGTGGTCTAGCTGGGGCTTGCGGCTTGGCATGGTAAAAGACTGGTGGTGGCGGCCGTGAGGGAGGCTGTGGCTTGACATGGTGAAGCTGAGTCACCCCACCAGTGCAGTTCCCAGCCCTAGCCCCCCCCTCAAGGAGCGGATACCAGACGTGCTCCCTGCGGTCTGGAACTCTCCTTAAGGGTGGGTGGGGGGAGGTATGGAGGGGGGCAGAATCCTCCCCATTAAATTGTCCAGAAAATCTATTCACCACCCCCACTTTAGACTGGGTCTGAAAAATTCTAAATTTAGAAAAAAAATTCTCAAAAGGATTATTTTTTGAAACGAAGTCCTTGGTGGGCGGCTGACAGAGGGCGTAAATAGAATCTAAAAAAAAAAAATCTTGGTTTCTGACATCATCACCAGTGGGCGGGATGACGTCATCAGCACAGGTCTCCTGCGACGGCAAGGAAAAATGAGCTGCTTGGGGAATCTTGTTGTCCGTGGGAGGGTTTTGGGGGAACGACGCGTCATGCTGGCGAGAAAAAGCCTTTCTGGTTGGCTTCCAGCTTTGCCAGCGCGTCTCCATCACCTCCTCGTGGCCGGTCTGCGGAAGAACGTCTGCTGCCTGCGTTCTGTCACGTGGGGGTCGCAGCTTGCTGCGGGGTTGTTCTTCCAACGCAAGAACGGCTCCGGACGACAGCGTAAAGGTAGGAAGTGATTTATTTCTCATAAAACACTCACTACCACAAAACACAAAAATACAACCAAAAAAGGCAAGTGTGCCTAAAACATAAAAAAGCTGCTAATTAACAAAAACTAGGACATGGACATGGAAACTTACTTTGTCAAAACGAGACCTGAACCGGAGTGACATAACGACAACGCAGGCAGAACGAGTGATGAACAAAGGTAGGCTTAAATAACAGTGACATGATTGGTGACAGGTGTGTGTGAGTCCGAACGTGAAACAGGTGCGTGACGTGACAGGTGAAAACTAATGGTTGCTATGGCGACAAAACAAAACAAAAGTGCACAAAAAGTCCAAAATTTAAACCGAACATTACTAAAACAAAACATGATCACACAGACATGACAGGGTGTCTTCTTCAAATGGATTTATTTCAATCTTGGCAAGCTGGGTAACGTTTGCTGTGGTCTGGAACAACATGGCACACAATCAGAAATACAGCCAATATTACATACACAGAATGTGTCATGAGACATCTATCCATCCATTTTCTACCGCTTTTCCCTATTGTGGTAGCGGGGGTGCTAGAGCCTATCTCAGCTGCATTCGGGCGGAAGGCGGGGTACATCTTGGACAAGTCGCCACCTCATCGCAGGGCCAACACAGATAGACAGACAACATTCACACTCACATCCACACACTTAGGACCCTTTAGTGTTGCCAATCAGCCTATCCCCAGGTGCATGTCTTTGTAGGTGGGAGGAAGCCAGAGTATCCACACTGTCACGGGAAGAACATGCAAACTCCATACAGAAAGATCCCGAGCCCGGGATTGAACTCAGGACCTTCATATTGAGACATGTAAATATAAATGAAATATACAGAAGACATAAGTAAAGGCAATTAAATGAACTCAAATATACCTACAAACGAGGCATAATGATGCAATGTGTACACACAGCTAGCCTAAATAGCATGTTAGCATGGATTATTCGCACTCCGCACAAGTCAATAACATCAACAAAGCTCCCCTTTGTGCATTCACGCACAGCATAACATGTTTGGTGGACAAAATGAGACAAAGGAATGGCATAAAACACGTCTTTCCGTGGCAGCAACGGAGAAAGGTTTCATGTCTTTGTGATCATGTTTTGTTTAGTTATGTGCTGTTTGGTTTTTGGACTCTTTTAGTTTCTGTTTACGCTCTATTGTTTTTGTCACCATAGCAACCCATTAGTTTCACCTGTTTCACGTTCGGACTCACGAACCTGTCATTAATCATGTCACTATTATTTAAGCCGATAGTTGCCAGGAAGTCAGCCTGGCGACATTACCTCTGCTCACTTCATGCCATTATTACCTCTACTACCCATGCTACCTGATGATACCCTTGATATCATAGTCCATTCCATAGTTCATGTCACAGTAAGTGCTTATTTATTTCATGTCCATAGTTTTGCCTTTGTGCTAGTTTTTTGTTTCATAGCCAAGTTTGTTGTCCGCCTTGTGCGCGCCATTTGTTTTTACTTTTTGTTAGTGTTAAAATAAATCATGTATATACCTTCATCCGATGTCCAGTCCAGTTGTTTTGCATCTCGGGAAAGTAATCCACGCAGCAAGCTGCTCCAAAGTCCACGTCGTGACAAAAGGTGTACATGTAAACAAACTACTGTGAGTTCAAGGACCGCCAAAATTAGTAGGACAAACGATGCTGGGCAAATACTGTCATCAGTGAAGCATGAACACAAATACATCAAACAGTGGGCTTTCTAACAATTATGAAGGTGTGTGTTATGTTTGCCCTCCTACAGAAGCATGATTAAAACAACAAATACATTTTTCCCCCATCTTTTGTCATTTTTGAAAAAGCTCCTGGGAGCCACTAGGGCGGTGCTAAAGAGCCGCATGCGGCTCGAGAGCTGCGGGTTGCTGACCCTTGGTCTAACTCTACACAAACACTTTCGTGTAGGGAGGTGAAACAGAACACTAGTGCGGTTAGGAGCGCACTAAAAGACTATACGGAAACTCAAAACAAGGCTACACGTATGGTGAGGCGTTAAAAGAAGGAACAGTGTGCCACGTAGTCGATGCTCCAGCGCTGACTAAAATGCGAGGCTGGCTTAAATAGGCTGTTGATTACTAACTCAACTCAGGTGGACCAAACATCGCTCTGAGTCAGGAGTCAAGTCAGGAAAAGAAAACCAAAATAAGAGCGCTAGACCGGAACTAAATCCTCAAACACAGGAATATGCCAACAAACTCAAAATAAGACACGGCCTGATGTGACAAGCCGTGAAAGAATGCTCTCCCCAACAAAACTGATACCGAAAAAGTCCAAAGTCACAGGAGGGCGGAGGAAGGACTGAAGTTAAAGTTAAAGTTCCAATGATTGTCACACACACTGGGTGTGGTAAAATTTGTCCTCTGCATTTGACCCATCCCCTTGTTCACCCCCTGAGAGGTGAGGGGAGCAGTGAGCAGCAGTGTGCGCCACGCTCGGGAATCAGTTGGTGATTTAACCCCCAATTCCAACCCTTGATGCTGAGTGCCAAGCAGTCCCATTTTTTTTTGTAGTCTTTGGTATGACTCGGCCAGGGTTTGAACTCACAACCTCCCAGTCCCAGGGCGGACACTCTAACCACAAGACCACCAGGCGGTTGGTCGCCTGGCCATATGTCCTCGCGACCAGCGTGGAAGAGTCAGATGGCTGCGAGGAGTAGACTGTCGCCACGGCTGGTGTAACTGTCCTGTCAGGCTTGTCACTAACAGTTTGGTTATGTTTTGTTTTTTCCTCTGGGTTTATGTTTTATTTCCTGTCAACGCTCTTATTTTGGTTCCAGTTCCTGCACCTCTCCCTGAGCGCTCGTTTCCCTCACCTGTCCCTGATTGGCAGCCTGGCACACCTGGTGGAAATTGCCAATCAGAGGACTATTCATGCCTGCCTCGCCCTCCAGTCAGTGCTGAAGGATTGTATGCTGCTAGCTGTTTGCGGTCTGATGTCCCCTGGTTCCTTGTGTCTTGTATCCTGTTTCCTGTTTGCTGTCTCCAGTTCTCCTTGATTCCTGTTCCTGACAAGTCCATGCCCGGGTCCTTGGCATTGCTGCATGAAACAGCCACACTTTTGGCCGACAAGGGGGCCTTGTGCGGGTGCCTGTTGGCTAGAGGTCTGCAGGACAAAACCACTGGACCGGATGGCGACGTCGTGGGACGCCCTGCTGGAGATGCGGATGGTGGCGTCGCGGGAAGGCCCGCTGGAGATAATAATAATAATAATGAAAATGGATTTGATTTATATAGCGCTTTTCTAGACATTCAAAGCACTTCACAGAGAAGTGAGAACCCATCATTCATTCACACCTGGTTGTGGTAAGCTACTTTCGTAGCCACAGCTGCCCTGGGGTAGACTGACGGAAACGTGGCTGCCAGTTTGCGTCTCCGGCCCTTCCGACCACCACCTATCATTTATCATTCATTCACCAGTGTGAGTGGAACCGGGGGCAAGGGTGAATTGACCTGCCCAAGGAAACAACGGCAGCGATTTGTATGGTAAGAGGTGGGGAGCGAACCTGCAACCCTCAGGTTTCTGGCACAGCGTCTCGGGAAGGCCCGCTGGAGACGCGGATGGCAGCCTCGTGGAAATGCCGGCGGCGTTTGCAGAGCTGGAGCAGTAGGCGGCTGGGCTGGAGGTCGAGCAGGACGTAGGACAAGCAGCGGAGGTCTCGCTGGACGTAGGACAGAAAGTGGAGGCCGTGCAGGAGGTAGGAGCCTGGCTGTGTGCAGGAAGTGGCCGCTTGGCTGGACGCAGCTGTGCCACCCCAGTTGCACATCTACTGGCAGGAGCCCCCCCTCAGGAAACAGATACCAGATGCCAAACGGTTTCATTAAAGAAATGATGATTCTTTTGTCCCCAGACAATAAACTCCTCCGGTGAGTCCTTCAACGCTTCCAATTACTCAAGCACTTTTCGCTCAAAATCATCCGTAAAAAGGTGGCAGCTGTGTTGAAAACTACTGTCCTGACTTACTTACTAGTGTCAATTTCCAGATACTGGAAATTGGTACCGAATTGATTCACGTGAAAGGTACCCATCTATATGTAAAACTGTCAATATTCTCTATAAGATGTGTTTTGTGTTCATATTTGGGTGTCTGGGATGGATTCACTGATTTGTGATGATACAAAAGTGACAGACCGTAAGTATTCACGCAACAAACCTGCCATAATGCTGCCAAATATAAACCGAGCATATGAAAAATGCATGCGTTTCGTGCTTCCAGCTCATAGGTGGCTGAATAATTTAAACACGGTGGTTATTTTTAGGGAGAGTCGCCCTCAGTGAACTTTCTTCATTGTACAAAAACGGTAAACGGTGACTATGGGGAACATATTCACCATTAATTAGTTGCTTATTATAATGCAAATTAGTAACATATTGGCTCTTAATTAGTCATTATTAAGTACTTATTAATGCCTTATTCTGAAAGGCCTTATTATATAACAAGTAAGCCATTAACTAAGAGTTGTCCCTCAATAACCCATACTTGCCAACCCTCCCGGATTTTCCGGGAGACTCCCGAAATTCAGCGCCTCTCCCGAAAACCTCCCGGGACAAATTTTCTCCCGAAAATCGCCCGAAATTCAGGCGGCGCTGGGGGCCACGCCCCCTCCAGCTCCATGCGGACCTGAGTCCGCTTTCCCACAATATAAAGAACGTCTACAGTAAAGCAGTCCGTCTGCCGTAAACAGCAATGTTGTGACACTCTTAAACAGGACAATACTGCCATCTAGTGCATTTGATGAAAGCACTTTTGTGCGTGCCACACAGCAATGCATAATCAGAGAGGGTGTTCAGCATGGTTAGAAAGATAGTGACAGATAATAGAACAAGGATGGACAATTCAACCCTTAACTCAACAATGAGTAGATGAGTGTTATGTGTGTGTGTGTATATGTGTAAATAAATGAACACTGAAATTAAAGTATTTCTTTTATTTATATATATATATATATATATATATATATATATATATATATATATATATATATATATATATATAGCTAGAATTCACTGAAAGTCAATTATTTCTTAAATACATATATATATATATATATATATATATATATACATATATATATATATATATATATATATATATATATATATATATATATATCCATCCATCCATCCATCCATTTTCTACCGCTTATTCCCTTCGGGGTCGCAGGGATATATATATATATATATATATATATATATATATATATATATATATATATATATATGAAATACTTGACTTGGTGAATTCTAGCTGTAAATATACTCCTCCCCTCTTAACCACGCCCCCAACCACGCCCCCGCCCCAACCACGCCCCCCACACCCACACCCCACCTCCCGAATTTGGAGGTCTCAAGGTTGGCAAGTATGCAATAACCTCAGAATTATTGCTTATTAGTAACCCTAACCCTAACCCTTATATGTTCCCCTAGTGTCCAAATAACTCTAAATTAAGTCTTTGTTACTTTAATAAGCAACTAATTAATGGTGAATATGTTCCCCATACTAAAGTGTTACGACAGAAACAATACAGCCAATTATCAAATCAAACATTTTATTGTATCAAAATTATTTTGGATGAATGAATTCAAGTAAACATCCAGCTTCCAGATTGATTGAAAACTATTATTTATTTATTTGAAACAGACCAAACAATACAGAATCAATAATACACAACAGAAAAAAGAACAAATGCATCACATGTTCGTTTCAGTGAATTTTATTACCATTGGCTGGTGTCTTTTCTTGTTGTTTTTGGCAGCTGGGAAACACATTTCACTAATAAATGTGTAGAATGAAAATGTTGAATAATAATGACACTTTTAGTGGGTTATAATGTTGGGGTAACTCATAAAACCTGAGCTTTGACAACTTATGTCTGCTGTTTACAATGTTAGTTCGAAAAGTTCGGTTGAAACAAAAAAAAAAAGTTCCATAGTATCATGCAAGAAGGAACATTGATGGTGCACTTATGTTAAAAGGACTAAATAGATGATGAGTTATTTACTCATACAACCTAACCTTGACCAATGTCGTTAATGCAGGAGTGATTTCAATATTTTTACTAAACTGCAAGCATAGGCTGGCAGGGGCTTGTTGCTGGCGTCTTTCTACGGAGGAAAATAAAATTAAAATAAAGATGAAGTAAAAGGTGTAAAAGTTAAAGTCAGTGCCCCACTGGCCATGAACCTCGTCGCACGTTACTGATATAATCTTGCATCTCGTGATGGTCGTGAATATGAGATTCTCAGCCATTTATTGAGCAGATAAACAATGTTATTGCTTCCATGGAACAATCGCAGACATCTTTGTAAGATGATAGTTTATACTGTACCAGGGGCCCCGCAATTTTTTTAAATTAAATAAAATTAATAAAAATGCTATGTGTGTGTGTATATATATATATATATATATATATATATATATATATATACGTTAGGTCAGGAAAAACACGGAGGCTATTTCATCCCTACAAGCCTTGCTCTTCAGGGGATTTAAAAATAAATAGAAATAAATAAAATCCCCTGAAGAGCAGGGAAACCTGCGAAACAGGCTTGTAGGGATGAAATATCCTCTGTGTTTTTTCCTGACTTAGCGTACATTTCGCTCTACGCCGGTATTGAGCACTGTATAGCGGATAAACCATAGTGACCTCAACATATATATATTATATATGTATATATATATATATATATATATATATATATATATATATATATATATATATATATATATATATGTTATGTATATATATATATATATATATATATATATATGTTAGGTCAGGAAAAAAAACAAAGAGGCTTTTTCATCCCTACAAGCCTGTTTGGCAGTTTTTTCTGCTCTTCGGGGGATTTTCAATCAATTTCAATCAATTTTCAAAATCCCCTGAAGAGCAGAGACACCTGCCAACAGGCTTGTATGGATGAAATAGCCTCTGTGTTTTTTCCTGACCTAGCGTACATTTCGCTCTATGCCGGTATTGAGCACTGTATAACGGATAAACCATAGTAACCTCAACATATATATATATATATATATATATATATATATATATATATATATATATATATATATATATATATATATATATAATATATTTATATATGTTATGTATGTATATATATATATATATATATATATATATATATATATATATATGTTAGGTCAGGAAAAAAAAAAACAAGAGGCTTCGTCAACCCTACAAGCTTGTTTGGCAGTTTTTTCTGCTCTTCAGGGGATTTTCAAACAATTTCAATCAATTTTCAAAATCTCCTGAAGAGCAGAGATACCTGCCAACAGGCTTGTATGGATGAAATAGCCTCTGTGTTTTTCCTGACCTAACATATACCGCATTGAGCACTGTATAACGGATAAACGACAGAAATCTTGACTATATATATATATATATATATATATATATATATATATATATATATATATATATATATATTAGGTCGGGAAAAAAACACAGAGGCTATTTCATCCCTACAAGCCTGTTTTGCAGGTTTTTCTGCTCTTTAGGGGATTTTTACACACACACACACATACATGCATATGTGTATGTATATATATATATATATATATGTATGTATACATATATATATATATATATATATTTATATATATATATATATATATATATATATTTATATATATATATATATATATATATTTATATATATATATATATATATATATATATATATATATATATATATATATATATATATATATATATATATATATATATTTATAAATAATGTGTATGTGTAGATGAAATGCCTTACTGACCACACATTATTTCCAGGCTTTTTTTCCAAGTCATGTAAAAGGTTGTCACACACACAGACCTTGGGTTCTAAATCAAGTCGTATGCTGTGTAATAATGTGTAACGGTATATAAGTAAGTAGATCAAATAAAACTAACATGGCGCTTGATTAAAATTGCGTAAGTTACTCCTCATTGACTTTCTAGCACATCACAATTGGTTTCAAACACAGGATTTCCCAGTTTATGTTGAGAAGAATAGAAAATAAACTAAGTAAATTGCTTTTTTGAGGGCACACAATGTTGTTTTGCGGCTGGTAACAGAGGCCCCAAGGAGTCTCCTGATGTGGCTAAAAAGTGAACGTGCACGCACAATCTTCTGTCGCGCTGGCTGAGAAGAAGGAGCAGCATTGTGATGCACACAAAAAAATAATAATTTTCATATTCATATTTCTGTCTCCGAGCCGATTGTCTTTGTCTTCTCATCGGCGGGTTGCCTGGTGATGCATGTTGCTGCTTGTGTGCCTGTAAAACACACAATACCACCCTTAAATAAAGGCTAGGCACAATTAGTCAATGTGCGTGTGCAGCATTTATTTCAATTGTCGATTCAGCGTCTTTGTTCTTTGCCGTCCAAAGACAAAAAGAGAAACAATGTGTATTGACTTTAAAATGAATTAAAACAGGTTGAGTTAAGTTTGAGTTTATTTGGAACATGCATGCATACAACATGATACATCACAATTTCCAGTTTCTCTATTCAACATGTTCGAAAAGGAGTAGGAAGAAGCAGAGCTTATTTAATCCCACTCCTTTTCTTTCACATAACAGTTGCTAAAACTTTTGTTCACTTCCCGTTCTCAATTTATTCACAATATACTCCATAAGTAATCACAATAAAAATGAATAAATAAATAAATAATAATTGGTAGAGATGTCCCGATATTATCGGCCGATAAATGATTTAGACAGATTGGTAAACAATATTTGAGAGGAATAGATATTTTGTGTGTATGGCAAAAATTTTAGTTCAAAATGGGAACAAAAACAAAAGTGTTGCATTTATATTTGTGTTCATTGTATACATATTTATATATATATGTATACACTGTATGAATAAAACACACATCGGCCCCCAGACACACTGTAAATCTGAATGCTCATAATAATTAATTAGAATAAGTGGTGTAAACTTAAAAAGTGGTTAAAAGTTGTACTTACTTAAAAATGTTGAGTGTGAGTAACATTTTCCTTTTTTTTAAGTTTATTAAACTTGTTATTTTTACTTAATATTAACTTGTTTGCAGATTATGTAACTGCTACTTAAAATAATTAACTCACAGGTACTTAAAACTCAGGGGATTAAACATAAGTTTGTCTCATTTTGAAAGAACAAATCATTAAAAAAAATCAAGAATATATTAAGAATTAATCAATCGCATTAGAGATTTGTAGTTATTATACTCTGTGTGTGTATTTATATATACATTATTACATGCACACACACACACACACACACAGAGGAAGTGCTTTTATTTTGTAGCATTTACTTGCACTTTCTCTTCAGGCAGCAGACACACGGAGGAACATTTTTGAGTTGGCTTAGTTGGTAAGTTCGATTAAGTACATTTAACATAAACTCCAAATATTTACGATCTGATATACTCAAATATTTGAGTTTATGAACTCAAAAAATATGTGGCAACTGATTGCCTCACTTTTTATTTTTATTCTCCTTACTTATTCGGGTTTAAAGTGCACATTTTTACCGATAATTGCCCATGTCTGTCTGTTAGAATGATTATATATAAGTTATCACACAACTCTTATGCTTAAAGGCCGTTGCTGTAGTTATTATTTAACGTGCTCAAGATGTACTCTTTCTTTCTTGCAAAGGCACATAACTTGTTATCTTCCACTGCAAGTTAGGGGTTGCCTCGCCGCAGCTGTTTCTGTTTTTTTAGCCTGTTAACAGCCAAGGACGGACCTCAAGTACCTCAACGAAGATAAGGCAACGTTGGGCAGACAAAAGCAGGGACAGGGCGAAATCACAATTCTCAGCACATTTCCATTCTGAATAATCACGTATTGTGTCTACTGGAGCTGCTTGCATAATATGTGACCCCTCCCTTTTGAAGCAGCCTCAGCAGATGTAACTAGGGAACTCCTGAATAAAATGGGGGGCATGGGGGCTGTTCCTCAGAGCGTGGGGGGAGACTGTAACTAAGTGTGCAGCTCCAGGCGTTCTCCTCATGAGCAAAATTGATTTATGTCTCTGCCTGATTCCTTGCTTCTTGTTCTGTTTAATAGATAGTTCGGTGCTTAAACCTGACACTGTCATTATAGCTTGTTATATGCAGGTCACAACATGTAAACGTAGTGTTGTTTGGGATATGTTTTAGGGCTGTATAGGCGGAATACAATAATCCCAATTAACTGCATTTTTAGCCCTCTCTTGTTATCAGTTTTTTACTATTTAGTGGGCACATAATTGAGTCATGTGTTATTATGCCACTTGCTTGTGGATGATGAGAAAACCATCCACAAAAAAATATGTTCTCTTTCTTTAAAAAAGGGGTGTCATCTTATATTCAGGGCCTATAGTACAGTATTTAAAACAGTGAACTATCAGATTTCACGCAACAATGCCGTTTTAAAAAATACGGTGCATGGCCATTTGCTGTTATAATAATTAATTATAAATTATCACACAACTCTTATGCTTAAAGGGAAACATTATCACCAGACCTATGTAAGCGTCAATATATACCTTGATGTTGCAGAAAAAAGACCATATATTTTTTTTAACCGAATTCCGAACTCTAAATGGGTGAATTTTGGCGAATTAAACGCCTTTCTATTATTCGCTCTCAGACGTGACGTCACATCGGGAAGCAATCCGCCATTTTCTCACTTTCGTCGGTGTGTTGTCGGAGGGTGTAACAACACGAACAGGGACGGATTCAAGTTGCACCAGTGGCCCAAAGATGCGAAAGTGGCAAGAAATTGGACGAAATTTCTTCAAAATACGAGGCTGTGGGGAAAGCCGACGAAATGGTCAGTCGTTTGTTCCGCACACTTTACCGACGAAAGCTATGCTACGACAGAGATGGCAAGAATGTGTGGATATCCTGCGACACTCAAAGCAGATGCTGACATCAACTCCAAAACTGGACGGATCAGCTTTCAGGAAAAGAGAGTGGATGAGGGTATGTCTACAGAATATATTAATTGATGAAAACTCTATTCATTACTCGCGGTTTTACGTAAATTATTATACATAAACTGTGTTTACCAATAATTGAGCTTAAAAACATTTATTTTTTTCAATCATTCGAGTACATTCGGGTAGTCTTGTGTAATGCAGTATTTTGTGTCTATTTAGGTATGGTTAACCTGAGTGCTGAAATCGTGGAAAAATATATGTTCTTAGCGCACCTGAAATGGGCTGTCTGCACTCTCAAAGTGCATGTTGTTGCCAAATGTATTTCATATGCTGTAAACCTAGTTCATAGTTGTTAGTTTCCTTTAATGCCAAACAAACACATACCAATCGTTGGTTAGAAGGCGATCGCCAAATTCGTCCTCGCTTTCTCCCGTGTCGCTGGCTGTTGTGTCGTTTTCGTCGGTTTCGCCTGCATACGGTTCAAACCGATATGGCTCAATAGCTTCAGTTTCTTCTTCAATTTCGTTTTCGCTACCTGCCTCCACACTACAACCATCCGTTTCAATACATGCGTAATCTGTTGAATCGCTTAAGCCGCTGAAATCCGAGTCTGAATCCGAGCTAATGTCGCTATACCTTGCTTTTCTATCCGCCATGTTTGTTTGTATTGGCATCACTGTGTGACGTCACAGGAAAATGGACGGGTGTATATAACGATGGTTAAAATCAGGCACTTTGAAGCTTTTTTTAGGGATATTGCGTAATGGGTAAACTTTTGAAAAAAACTTCGAAAAATATAATAAGCCACTGGGAACTGATTTTTAATGGTTTTAACCCTTCTGAAATTGTGATAGTGTTCCCCTTTAAGGGCCGTTGCTATAGTCATTATCAATTGTGCCGAAGTTGTACTTTTCTATCTGTGCAAAGGGACAACTGGCAATCCGAAAGATTGCGAGTCGTCTCGTATCAGTGTTTGTGTCCAGACTCGGCCTGCTGACTGCCAAGGCCGAACATCGAGTACTGTGACGCAGACAAAGCAGAGACGGGGCGATACCACGAGTGTCAGCACGTTTGCATTTCTGAATAATCATATGTTGTGTCCAACTGGGGCTGCTGAAATTAACCTCCCTTTCCTTCGGAAGCAGCCTCAGTGATGTAACCATGGACCTCCCAAATTAATAGAGGAGCACGTGGGCTGTACCTTAGAGCGTAGGTTGGCTCTGTAACTGGAGAGTACAGCCCAATACGTCTCTCCTCATTGAGTTTAGTTTAGTTTATTATTATTTTTTCGGTCAGTGGTCAACAAAATAAACAAACAGTTTTACATAAACAAACAGTTGTACATTCATTAATTGAAAATGTTGCAGACCGAAAAGGCTTAGGCTGAAGTTGAAGACTTATTGCGCCAAACCCTATAAACAATGTTGAGCTTCCAAAAATTAGGATATTTTCCTTTGAGCCAAATTGAACTCTGTCTCTGCGTGATTCCTTGCTTCTTGTCTGTATAATAGATGTCATCAGTGTTTGAACCTGACAGCAAAACCTTGCTTCTCATTTACCTGCTTGTGCGTTGTTTAGTTGCGCTGACGGATCCGAGAGAGCAGCGTCCTTAGGAAGGGGGAGCTCTAATCCGCCGCTGCCAGCCACGTCCGACAGACTCTCCCTGGAGAACTCTGAGCAGAAGACAAAATAATGCCAGTGAAGATATTGACCAGTCAAACAGCGGCCATTAGATGCAGATTAGCGGATGTGATCAATGGCGGCTGACATTTATAGTTGCACGTTGTTTACTCCTGCTGAGTCTTCGAGGGGAGATACTGCACTGCTAACCACTATGTTGCATACAGCATGCAGAGAGGAAGCCGGATGATGCCAATAATACTGTGTGCTGCACCACATGACCATCAAGTGACCTGCTATTAAAGTCCATTACTTGGCGGTCCAACGTCTTCTCCCTGTCACTACAGCAAGGACACGGTCTCTGTGCAGATGCATTATGTGCACACACATTTAAAGGCCTACTGAAATGCGATTTTCTTATTTAAACGGGGATAGCAGGTCCATTCTATGTGTCATACTTGATCATTTTGCGATATTGCCATATTTTTGCTGAAAGGATTTAGTAGAGAACATCGACTATAAAGTTCGCAACTTTTGGTCGCTGATAAAAAAAGCCTTGCCTGTACCGGAAGTAGCAGATGACTAGCGTGACGTCACAGGTTGTGGAGCTCCTCACATCCGCACATTGTTTACAATCATGGCCACCAGCAGCGAGAGCGATTCGGACCGAGAAAGAGACGATTTCCCCATTAATTTGAGCGAGGATGAAAGATTCGTGGATGAGGAAAGTGAGAGGGAAAGACTAGAGGGCAGTGGGAGCGATTCAGATAGGGAAGATGCTGTGAGAGGCGGGTGGGACCTGATATTCAGCTGGGAATGACTAAAACAGTAAATAAACACAAGACATATATATACTCTATTAGCCACAACACAACCAGGCTTGTATTTAATATGCCACAAATTAATCCCGCATAACAAACACCTCCCCCCTCCCGCCAATACAACTCAAACACCTGCACAACACACTCAATCCCACAGCCCAAAGTATCGTTCACCTCCCCAAAGTTCATACAGCACATATATTTCCCCAAAGTCCCCAAAGTTACGTACGTGACATGCACATAGCGGCACGCACGTACGGGCAAGCGATCAAATGTTTGGAAGCTGCAGCTGCATGCGTACTCACTAGAGATGCGCGGTTTGCGGACACAACCGGGGAGTCCGCGGATTATCCGTGGGTCGGGCGGTTGAAATAAAAAAAAATTAGATTTTAAATAGATTCAGGCGAGTGGCAGTTAAACCAATTCGGAAATATATATACATAGTTAAATGTTGTTACCCACATACGAAAAACAAGCAGGCACATGCAGCATATGCCACAACAGAAAAAAAAAGAGATGGACACTTTTACGGAGCGGAGAAGGGACGCCTCGCCGGGGTCCGGGACCGAGGCCCCTTCCCCGAGAGGGCCCCACCGGGAGCCTTAGCTGAGGTGATCCGCGAGAAGGGCCCGACGCACGTCCAGGGTCACCACCGCGCACACCGCACCGACACCCCGCCCACCGCACCGACACGCGCAGCAGGTAAGCAGCTTACCTGCCCGCCACCCCCGTGGCCGGGGGCTCGTAACAGGGGTCACTCCGCGCGCTCCGCCCGCGCAGCTTACCTGCCCGCCACCCCCGTTGCCGGGGGCACGTAACAGGGGTCACTCCGCGCGCAGTGCGCTCACGAAAGGGGTGGGGCTCACCCTGGTGAGCCGAGTGGGCCACTTTTGGTAAGCAGAACTGGCGCTGCGGGATGAACCGAACGCCGGGTTAAGGCGCCCGATGCCGACGCTCATTCGACCCCAGAAAAGGTGTTGGTTGATATAGACAGCAGGACGGTGGCCATGGAAGTCGGAACCCGCTAAGAGTGTGTAACAACCCACCTGCCGAATCAACTAGCCCAGAAAATGGATGGCGCTGGAGCGTTGGGCCCATACCCGGCCGTCGCCGGCAGCGAGAGCCGCGAGGGCTAGGCCGCGACGAGTAGGATGGCCACCGCGGTTCGCGCTGAAGCCTCGGGCGCGAGCCCGGGTGGAGCCGCCGCGGGTGCGAGGGACATCGCACCTCCACACGCTTGGAGGTGCGCTCAGCGCTGCATTGGATCAGTCTCCTTTCTTTAACAGGCAAAAGCTTTATAACCTCACTAATGCCTTGCATCGTCTATATTAGATATATAACAACGGCCGGGTGGCGGATGGCGGGCGGGTGCGGTTTTGATTAAATGTTAGTTCGGGTGGATGGCGGATGGTTGACGACTTTTGTGATGCGGTTGCGGATGAAATAATTGCTTATCCGCGCATCTCTAGTACTCACGGTACCGCGTCTGCGTATCCAACTCAAAGTCCTCCTGGTAAGAGTCTCTGTTGTCCCAGTTCTCCACAGGCCAATGGTAAAGCTTGACTGTCATCTTTCGGGAATGTAAACAATGAAACACCGGTTGTGTTTGTGTTGCTGCAGCCGCCCGCAATACACCGCTTCCCACCTACAGCTTTCTTCTTCGCTGTCTCCATTGTTCATTGAACAAATTGCAAAAGATTCACCAACACAGATGTCCAGAATACTGTGGAATTTTGCGATGAAAACAGACGACTTAATAGCTGGCCACCATGCTGTCCCAAAATGTCCTCTACAATCCGTGACGTCACGCGCATGCGTCATCATACCGAGACGTTTTCAGCAGGATATTTCGCGCGGAATTTAAAATTGCACTTTAGTAAGCTAACCCGGCCGTATTGGCATGTGTTGCAATGTTAAGATTTCATCATTGATATATAAACTATTAGACTGCGTGGTCGGTAGTAGTGGGTTTAAGTAGGCCTTTAAAACCCTTTCTATATCAAAGGAAGCCGGTTCAAATTCTGTCGGCAGGTAGTTGGTTTTTTGTAATGTAAAAAAGGATGAATATTTACTATAACTAAAAATGTGCCGATCAACGTTTTTCGGCCTCAGATCTGATCCAATTTCGAGTCCTGATCCGATTTTCCGTATTTTCCGCACCATAGGGCGCACCAGGATTATAAGGCGCACTGCCAATGAATGGTCTATTGTTTTGCAGGGACGCATTTTGGCTTAAAAAGTAAAGATAAAGGTGAAGTTATAACACTGAAACACCCTCAGGAAGAGGTGCTTTAAGACATGGATAGCTAGCTAGAGGCTCAAGTCCAGCCCCAGTCTGCAGTGTTTTAGCGAATTCTAAAATCACTAATCCTCGCCTCCATGGCGACAAATAAAGTACGTGTCTTACAAGTACCATTATCACTGGAGGACAAGGAATAGCTAAACATGCTTCACTACACACCGTAGCTCACCAGCGTCACAATGTAAACAAACGCTATTGGTGGATCTACACCAGACATCCGCTGTAATGATACCAAGTACAGGCACGTATCCAGTCGATACTATTATGATCACGCAATATTTTTTTGGCGTCACATCTTCTTTGTTTAAAAAAAAATTATATTATGTTTATAAACTCAGGAAATATAAGGACTTTGAATATGACCAATGTATGATCCTGTAACTACTTGGTATCGGATTGATACCCAAATGTGCGCTATCATCCAAAACCAATGTAAAGTATCAAACAGCAGAATAATAAGTGATTATTACATTTTAACAGAAGTGTAGATAGAACATGTTAAAAAAGAAAACAAGCAGATATTAACAGTAAATGAACAAGTGGATTATTAATTCATTTTCTACCACTTGTCCTTAATAATGTTGACAAAATAATAGGTAGATAAATGACACAATATGTTACTGCATACGTCAGCAGACTAATTAGGAGCCTTTTTTTGTTTACTTACTACTAAAAGACAAGTTGTTATCTTTTTTTTTCATACAAAAGGTGCACCGGATTATAAGGCACATTAAAGGAGTCTGTGGAGGTCTTGCTCTCCCGGATTCTCTGGAAAACCAATGACGCACATGACAGCCGTGTTCATCTTTGTTAACAATGATTTATTTTGCAATAAGTTGTCCTTCTTGTGCTTTTCAGCCATGTTAAAGTTTCTCTCGCCCTCGCTCGTTCTCCACCATCAACAACCCCCTCTCCTTCCCGACTGCTGCCTTCAACAGAGCGACAGGTGATCAGACAAACACTCACAGCTGTGTCATCTACGCACCTGTCACTAATCTCAAAGCCGGTCCTGACACACCCCGCTTCGCTGCAGGTTCGCAGGCCACACCCCCCCACCACAGAGTCATATTTGTATTTACTTTTTTCTAAATGTGGTCTACATAACATGTAATGGTGGTTCTTTGGTCAACATGTTGCATAGATCAGTGTTTTTCAACCTTTTTTTGAGCAAAGGCACATTTTTTTCATTGAAAAAATCCAGAGGCACGCCACCAGCAGAAAACATTAAAAAACTAAACTCAGCAGCAGATATTGACAGTAAAAAGTCGTTGTCGCAATTGTTGGATATGACTTTAAACCATAACGAAGCATGCATCACTATAGGTCTTGTCTCAAAGTATGTGTACTGTCACCACCTGTCACATCACGCCGTGACTTATTTGGAGTTTTTTGCTGTTGTCCTGTGTTTAAGTGTTTTAGTTCTTGTCTTGCGCTCCTATTTTGGTGGATTTTCCTGTTTTGTTGGTATTTTCCTGTAGCAGTTTCATGTCTTCCTTGACCGCTATTCCCCACACTTGCTTTGCTTTTAGCAATCACGACTATTTAAGTCTTTTTCATCCTTCTTTGTGGGAACATTGTTGATTGTCATGTCATGTTCGGATGTACTTTGTGGACGCTGTCTCTGCTCCACAGTAAGTTTTTGCTGTCGTCCTGCATTCTGTTTTTGTTTACTTTGCAGCCAGTTCAGTTTTAGTTTCGTTCTGCATAGCCTTCCCAAAGCTTCAATGCCTTTTCTTAGCGGCACTCACCTTTTGTTTATTTTTGGTTTAAGCATTAGATACCTTATTACCTGCACACTGAGTCCAGCTGTCGTCTGCATATTGTGATCACGACAAACCATCGTCGCTGTTCCCGACATCTACAAAGCAATTAACTAACTGCCGCCACCTACTGATATGGAAGAGTATTACACAGTTACACTGCCGACCTCCAGACAGTACAGACACTCAACAATGGCACATTATTTGCAGACTATAATTATTGGTTTGCAAAAAATATTTTTAACCCTATTAGGTGAAATTAGATCATCTCCCACGGCACACCAGACTGTATCTGCCACAGTGGTTGAAAAGCACTGGCATAGATGATTTTTACAGATCATCTTCAAGCCGCTTTTTGACAGTCGCTTACGAATGCGTCTTTTTGTGTGCTTGAAAAGCCATTCGGAAACATTTACATTATGTTTTAATGATTTAGTCTGCGTGCTAAACCCTATTTTTAGCGTGTCATGTTTGGCATGGCGTAGACTAATTATGGTTACGAATCAATGCAAGTTAATGGAGCTCTCCTTCAAGTCACATGGTAAAGATTTGTATTCAAAGAGCCAGCCCTGTGCTTTTTTTTATTTCATGGATTTGTGACACGAATGCAAAAGCATACCCACAAATGCAAATTAAACACGACCACAAAGTGATTTTTATTTTAATGTGGCCGAGAAAATAAAACATGCTGTCAAATAAATACCATATTTTCCGGACCATAGGGCGCACCGGATTATAAGGCGCATTAAAGGAGTCATATTATTACTATTTTTTTTCTAAATGTAAAACACTTCCTTGTGGTCTACATAACATGTAATGGTGGTTCTTTGGTCAAAATGTTGCATAGATGATGTTTTACAGAGCATCTTCAAGTCGCTTTCTGACAGTCGCTTCCGGATGCCCCGTTTTGTGGGCGTGTCTTATTTACGTGGCTCACCTTTGACAGCGTATTCTCCCCGTCATCTTTGTTGTAGCGGTGTACCGTGCAATGACGGGAGTGGAAGAAGTGTCAAAAGATGGAGCTAACTGTTTTAATGACATTCAGATTTTACTTCAATCAATAATGGAGCAGCATCTCCACCGGAAATGTGTCCCGTGAAAAAACGTCCGACCGGAACTCTCTAATAACTACAGTTCCTTGGGTGAATAATGTAAACTCACTACACCGGTATGTTTTAGTGCTTTCATGGCGAGTTTACTGACGGATATAAGTAAGAACTTTACACTACTTTATATTAGAAATGGCAACAGCGGAGGATGAACGTCCCATAACAAGAAGATAGAGAAAAAGAAAAAGCTTACTGACTACAGTGTCGGCACGGACTATAAAGGCGGAAGTGCGCAATTTTTCAGGATTCATGCAGATCCCAAATACAGATCAGCAGGTACCAGAAAGTAAGAAAATTTGCTTTTGCATAATATTGCGAATTAAAACGCCAGATAATATGTCTTACCTTATACACATGCCAAAATAATACTCCTATGTTGAAGCACAGTACAATCCATCAAGTGGTGCGGCTTCATAGCTTACCAAAGTCGTACTAAAACATTTTGATAGATTTTTGAGAACCGTGTGTAATGTTCTATAATTTCAATGGAACATATAAAATGTTGGTGTTGTTAACTTGAGTCATATTGCAGTCTACACGTATCTCTTATGTGTGACTGCCATCTACTGGTCACACTTATCATTACACCATGTACAAAACAAAATAGATTTGAGGTCAGTAAGCACAACCAAAATGATTCCGTACATTAGGCGCACCGGGTTTATAAGGCGCACTGTCGACTTTTGAGAAAATGAAAGGATTTTACGTGCGCCTTGATATTGTCATGTCTGTGTGATCATGTTTTTGTTTTAGTCATGTTCGGTTTTGTTTTTGGACTTTTTGAGCACTTTTGTTTTGTCACCATAGCAACCATTAGTTTTCACCTGTCACGTCACGCACCTGTTTCACATTTTGAGTCACGCACCTGCTTTCACTAATCATGTCTATAGTATTTAAGTTCATTGTTTTCAGTTTGTCGTTCTGACGACATCCCACAATTATGCTCTACACACTCTTCATCCTCTTAGATCATGCTTCTTGTCCCATGCCAAAGTAAGTTTTTATTCCATGTTTATAGTCTTTTTGGTTTCATAGTTTGTTCTCCGCCATTGTGCGCGCCTTTTGTTTACTCCTTTTTGTTTTAGTAATTATAAAATAAAATTATGTACTTACATTCCCGTCTCGCCCGAGCCAATTTTCCGTTGCATCCCGGAAAAGCAAACACCCAGGACCCAGTCATGACAGATATCATGCCAGTTCCAAACCTACCTTCCATTTGGCAGCGCAGCTTCTCAAAGGCTTCAGCCGTGGCTTCGTCGTCACACGGAAGCTCCTCCCCAACTGCAAAGGTGTCGGGGCTGGGCCGGTCTGACAGACAACTCTCGGAGGAGCACTCGTCGCTTCCTCCGTGCTGCTGCCTGTACAAGTGATGCTCTACCAGGAACTGCAGCTCTGCGAGCAGGCAGGTACACGGAAGGAAATGCATCAATATTGGAGAGTACAATTGGTTGGTAGCAAGGAATTTTCAGGGGTGTTTGTAAAATATGAAATGCAGAAACACTTCGGATGGAAATTACAGTATTTTAGACCACATATGACGTCAAACGTTTGGAAAGTAAGCAAACATGAGATGCTGACGAAAAAATATCAATTAAATGGTAACATTATATTGACAAAGAGGGGTTGTTTTGCATTCAGTGTGGTCTTACAGTTAATAAGTGTCATACTATTGTCACAGTTTGGTGCGGTTTTGCACCAGAGATGGGCACACAATGCCTTGACTCACATATGAACTTGAAGTGCCATACCATTCCTAACCCATAGGGTTCAATATAATGTCAGTCCACCTTTTGCAGCTATTACAGCGTCAACTCTTCTGGGAAGGCTGTCCACAAGGTTGCGGAGTGTGTTCATAGGAATTTTCCACCATTCTTCCAAAAGCGCATTGGTGAGGTCACAGAAGGCCTGGCTCTCAGTCCCCGTTCTAATTCATCCGAAAGGTGTTCTATCGGGTTCAGGTCAGGACTCTGAGCAGGCCAGTCAAGTTCATCCACACCAGACTCTGTCATCCATGTCTTTATGGACCTTGTCATGTTTGGAAGAGGAAGGGGCCCGCTCCAAACTGTTCCCACAAGGTTGGGAGCATGTCCAAAATGTTTTGGTATCCTGGAGCATTCAAAGTTCCTTTGACTGGAACTAAGGGGCCAAGCCCAGCTCCTGAAAAACAACCCAACCCTATAATTCTGATCATTTTTGGCAATATAGTGTATATTGAGACAAGGTTTGTGCACCAGAGCATACTTTTAATTAGTTCATAAATGGAAATGTTTGTACATATAGGCCAGGGGTGCTCATTACGTCGATCGCGATCTACCGGTCGATCTCGATCTACCGGTCGATCTCGGAGGGTGTGTCAGTCGATCACCAGCCAGGCATTAAAAAAATAGTCCTAAAAATGAGCGATCATAAATCTTCACTATGACGTCACTTTTGTCACTTGATTGACATTCACGGCACCCGAGGGTCTTCTGAGATGACGCTGGCTGCTGCCAGCTCATTAAAATTACCGACTGGAAGGCGAGAAACACTATATTTCAACAGACTCTGGCGCCGTACCTGTCGTCAAAACTCCAAAGACCGACTGCACGGTTGCACAATAAAAGCTCTGCTTCATCCTGCCTGCGCTACCAAAACAAGACTCTCAGAAAGCTGGCGTGCACAAGCTAGCAAGCTACGGAGTTTGCCGACAATGTATTTCTTGTAAAGTGTATACAAAGAAGTACGGAAGCTGGACAAATAAGATGCCAAAAACCAACCACTTTCATGTGGTATTGGACAGAAAGGAGGACTTTTTTTCTCCTCCATTCGAAAATGCGGACGTTATCATCACCACTGTCTGATTCCAATCAATGCAAGTCATCACAATCAGATAATACACCAACTTATATTCTTGTCTTCATGAAAGAAAGGAATCTATATGTGTTAAACATGCTTGTATTATCTTTAACCACCTTTAACTTGTTAACAATATTAACTATATGTGTTAAACATGCTTGTATTATCTTTAAACACCTTTAACTTGTTAACAATATTAACTATATGTGTTAAACATGCTTGTATTATCTTTAAACACCTTTAAGTTGTTAACAATATTAACTATATGTGTTAAACATGCTTGTATTATCTTTAACCACCTTTAAGTTGTTAACAATATTAACTATATGTGTTAAACATGCTTGTATTATCTTTAACCACCTTTAAGTTATTAACAATATTAACTATTTGTGTTAAACATGCTTGTATTATCTTTAACCACCTTTAACTTGTTAACAATATTAACTATATGTGTTAAACATGCTTGCATTATCTTTAAACACCTTTAACTTGTTAACAATATTAACTATATGTATTAAACATACTTGTATTATCATTAAACACCTTTAATGTATTAACAATATTAACTATATGTGTTAAACATGCTTGCATTATCATTAAACACCTTTAACTTGTTAACAAAAACATATATTTCATAAATAAGTAAATATAAATTATATATATGAATGAGGTAGATCCCCACGACTTGATCAATTGAAAAGTAGCTCGCCTCCAGAAAAAGTGTGAGCACCCCTGATATAAGCGTTCATAAATCGAGGTTCCACTGTATTTTGAAACTGAATTTACAAAGACTATCTATTAACTTAAGAATCACACATTCGTCATCCTTTCCTTTCTCTTTAAATAAGCTCTGCTTTCTTTTCAAACATGTTGCCTTACGCAACATCGTCAATAACCTGAAATTCCACCTGCAAGACTGGACTTTATCACTTAAGTAGCGCACTGTTCGAAATACTAACCATAACTTAGGTATGACGATGTCACTCATTTGACCATGCCCTGTGAAATCCAGCATGAATTATTGCCATAAATACACAAATGCATGCATGGGAAGAGATTGGCGTCACTAATAACGGCGCAGAGATGAAGTAACCGTGCTCTTGCCGTGGTTACCGCTTGGAGTAATTCAACGCTGTAGTGCAGACGTCACTAACCCTTCATTGTCGGCGTTCCCTTTTGTCCTTTCCGCCGCTGGCGAGGGGAGTTCAACAAAGCTGCCTGCCATGACACAACAAAGTCGATACAGGACGATTGTGATACTGCGTGTACGAAGAAGAAGAAGAGTACTGTACCTTGTACAACTGGTTAGGCAGACGGTCCTCGTCGATTTCTGTGACAGAGAAACAAACACCACCAATTATGTTCTGTGCAAAATACTCTGAATCAAACTTAGGTATGCACATCATAACATACCCACATGCTTGTGTATATAGGATTGTGTGTAACAATAACAAAGAGCATATGTGGCAGTGCTTAATCAGGACAAGATTGAAGTCTTAGTCATCGGCCCTGAGACCCCGAGAGAGAAACACATACAATATATTATCGCATATGAACTTGAAGTGCCATCCCATTCCTAACCCATAGGGTTCAATATGACGTCAATCCACCTTTTGCAGCTATTGCAGCTTCAACTCTTCTGGGAAGGCTGTCCACAAGGTGTGTCTATAGGAATTTTCGACCATTCTTTCAAAAGAGCATTGGTGAGGTCACACACTGATGTTGGTCGAGAAGGCCTGGCTCTCTGTCTCCGTTCTAATTCATCCCAAATGTGTTCTATTGGGTTCAGGTCAGGACTCTGTGCAGGCCAGTCAAGTTCATCCACACCAGACTCTGTCATCCATGTATTTATGGACTTTGCTTTGTGCACTGGTGCACAGTCATGTTGGAAGAGGAAGGTTGGGAGCATGGAATTGTCCAAAATGTTTTGGCATCCTGGAGCATTCACAGTTCATTTTAGTGGAACTAAGGGACCAAGCCCAACTCCTGAAAAACAACCCCACATCCTAATTCCTTCTCCACCAAATTTCACACTCGGCACAATGCAGTCCGAAATGTAGCGTTCTCCTGGCAACCTCCAAACCCAGACTCGATCAGATTGCCAGATGGAAAAGCGTGATTCATCACTCCAGTGAACGCGTCTCCATGCCTAAGTGCTTGATTTTATACACCTGTTTTCCGGGCCAAGTGATTAGGACATCTGATCAATATAGTGTATCAAAACTACAATCATTGTCTTTAACTCCATCACTACAAGTGAAAAATCTGGGCGTCGTTTTCGACTCTGACCTTAGTTTTTTTTTTTTTATACCACTGTGGAAGGGGCGGGTGATCAGCGCGCTTGCAGGAGTAAAGGTCACCGCCTCTGTTCATGGTGCCGAAAACAGAGCGCCATCAGACGGGGGCGTGGCATGTGCTGACGGCGAGACACAGCTGGCAGATGATTAGATTGCACAGGTGGTACGTGTTAATCTAATCATCTGTTGTCTTTAACAGTGAGCGGCCGGGCGCAGGGGGAGAGGAGGATACGGACGTGGCTGAAAAGTCACATTCGAGATAGATAGTACTTTATTTATTCCTTCAGGAGAGTTCCCTTAGGAAAATTTAAATTAAGAGAGAGAAACTTTTGTTGACAACGGTGTCATTAAAACCTTGTTAAACCTACACGCCTGGCTCCGGTGCAGTGTATGACAGTGGGACTGCGAGGACGCAACTTCCACCAACCACATATAAAAAATATAACAAAAATAGGTTTTCATCATCTTAAGACAGTGGTTCTTAATCTTGTTGGAGGTACCGAACCCCAGCAGTTTCATATGCGCATTCACCAAACCCTTTTTTAGTGAAAAATAAAATGATGGTTTTTTTTCAAATTCATAACAAACTTATATGTTTTTGGTAACACTTTAGTATGGGGAACATATTCTAAGAAACAAAGACTTAATTTAGAGTTATTTGGTTAGGGTTAGAGGGTTAGGGCCAGGGTTAGAAGGTTAGGGTTATAATAAGGCCATGCCGAATAAGGCATTAATAAGTACTTACCGTATTTTTCGGACTATAAGTCGCAGTTTTTTTCATAGTTTGGTCGGGCTCCAGTGCGACTTATATATGTTTTTTTTTCCTTCTTTATTATGCATTTTCGGCAGGTGCGACTTATACTCCGGTGCGACTTATACTCCGAAAATTACGGTAATAATGACTAATTAATAGCCAATATGTTACTAATTTGCATGTTAATAAGCAACTAATTAATGGTGAATATGTTCAACATACTAAAGTGTTACCATGTTTTATTACTGGTGCACAAAATGAACCGTGCATGAACATCACCTTGTTCAAAGAACAAAACCAACACAGTGCATAAACTCACAACAAATTACACACCTGCAAATCAGTCTGACTTCTGCTGTTGCCATATCCGCAATACACCGATAGGGAGAAGTTTTTATTTACACGATGAGTCGGGTGTGTTTTGACCTCCGCCGAACCCCTGAGGCTGACTCACCGAACCCCTAGGGTTCGATCGAACCCAGGTTAAGAACCACTGTCTTAAAAATATAGCCAGAGTTCGCCCAATTCTCTCTCAGGGCAACACGGAGATGCTAATGCATGCTTTTATTACAAATTATTACAAATGCTCAATGGTGCAAAACCAAAAAACACTCAAACACCTTAAAGGGGAACATTATCACCAGACCTATGTAAGCGTCAATATATACCTTGATGTTGCAGAAAAAAGACCATATATTTTTTTAACCGATTTCCGAACTCTAAATGGGTGAATTTTGGCGAATTAAACGCCTTTCTATTATTCGCTCTCGGAGCGATGACGTCACAACGTGACGTCAAATCGGGAAGCAATCCGCCATTTTCTCAAACACATTACAAACACCGAATCAAATCAGCTCTGTTATTTTCCGTTTGTTCGACTGTTTTCCGTACCTTGGAGACATCATGCCTCGTCGGTGTGTTGTCGGAGGGTGTAACAACACGAACAGAGACGGATTCAAGTTGCACCAGTGGCCCAAAGATGCGAAAGTGGCAAGAAATTGGACGTTTGTTCCGCATACTTTACCGACGAAAGCTATGCTACGACAGAGATGGCAAGAATGTGTGGATATTCTGCGACACTCAAAGCAGATGCATTTCCAACGATAAAGTCAAAGAAATCTGCCGCCAGACCCCCATTGAATCTGCCGGAGTGTGTGAGCTATTCAGGGACAAAGGCCCTCGGTAGCACGGCAAGCAATGGCGGCAGTTTGTTCCCGGAGACGAGCGAGCTAAACCCCCTGGATGTCTTGGCTCACACCGTCCCTTATGCCACCGAAGATGATCAAGAGAAGAATATCGACCCTAGCTTACCTGGCCTGCTGACATCAACTCCAAAACTGGACAGATCAGCTTTCAGGAAAAGAGCGTGGATGACGGTATGTCTACAGAATATATTAATTGATGACAATTGGGCTGTCTGCACTCTCAAAGTGCATGTTGTTGCCAAATGTATTTAATATGCTGTAAACCTAGTTCATAGTTGTTAGTTTCCTTTAATGCCAAACAAACACATACCAATCGTTGGTTAGAAGGCGATCGCCGAATTCGTCCTCGCTTTCTCCCGTGTCGCTGGCTGTCGTGTGGTTTCCGTCGGTTTCGCTTGCATACGGTTCAAACCGATATGGCTCAATAGCTTCAGTTTCTTCTTCAATTTCGTTTTCGCTACCTGCCTCCACACTACAACCATCCATTTCAATACATTCGTAATCTGTTGAATCGCTTAAGCCGCTGAAATCCGAGTCTGAATCCGAGCTAATGTCGCTCTGGCTTGCTGTTCTTTCCGCCATGTTTGTTTGTGTTGGCTTCACTATGTGACGTCACAGGAAAATGGACGGGTGTTTATAACGATGGTTAAAATCAGGCACTTTGAAGCTTTTTTTAGGGATATTGCATGATGGGTAAAATTTAAAAAAAAACTTCGAAAAATATAATAAGCCACTGGGAACTGATTTTTAATGGTTTTAACCCTTCTGAAATTGTGATAATGTTCCCCTTTAATAAGTACTCAATAATGACTAGTTTAGAGCCAATATGTTACTAATTTGCATGTTAATAAGCAACTAATTAATGGTGAATATGTTCCCCATACTAAAGTGTTACCATGTTTTTTTTACTGGTGCATAAAATGAACCGTGCATGAACATCACCTTGTTCAAAGAACAAAACCAACACAGTGCATAAACTCACAACAAACTACACACCTGCAAATCAGTGTGACTTCTGCTGTTGCCGTATCCGCAATACACTGATAGGGATAAGTTTTTATTCACACGATGAGTCTGGTGTGTCTTGGCCTCCGCCGAACCCTTGAGGCCGACTCACCGAACCCCTAGGGTTCGATCGAACCCAGGTTAAGAACCACTGTCTTAAGAATATAGCCAGAGTTCGCCCAATTCTCTCTCAGGGCAATACGGAGACGCTAATGCATGCTTTTATTACAAATTATTACAAATGCTCAATGGTGCAAAACCAAAAAACACTCAAACACCTTAAAACAAATGCAACGTCAAAATGCAGTATACATCAAAAATGCTGCAAAAACTGCAGGATCATAAACAAGTCCATGAAGAAAAAATGCTGCAACCACGGCCGCCCCTTACTATACGCAGTGCCCACAATCGGTGGTGGCCCCCGTTGGCCTACCGCGAGTACGCTACGATAGGTGTTTGAAATAACGTTACCTCTCTGAAAGTGTTGATCAAAACTGAGAAATATTATCTTTGTGAAGGCAGAACATTTAGATCTTGATGTGAATTAATTAACTCATATTATGTTCTACATATGGTGAATGTTCATATTCATCTTGGAGAAAGCAAACCACCAAGTTAAAGTAAATAGTGGTATTTCAGTTTGAGAACATAATAAGATAAGGCCCATTAGTTTGATATTCACAGGTGGATTGGATCACTTCTTGTAGAAAAGCTGCCCTAATAATTGAATACCTGCTCAGTGGCCTTGTGGTTGGAGTGTCTGTCCTGAGATTGGTTGGTCGCGAGTTCAAACCCCGGCCGAGTCATGCCAAAGACTATAAAATTGGGACCCATTACCTTCCTGCTTGGCACTCAGCATCAAGGGTTGGAATTGGGGGTTAAATCACCAAAATTATTCCTGCTGCTCACTGCTCCCCTCACTTCCCACAGGGTGGAACAAGGGGACGGGTCAAATGCAGAGGGTAATTTCACCACACCTAGTGTGTGTGTAACTATCAGTGGTACTTTAACTGGGACTTCGGTATGCAAAAGTGATAACCGTATCCTTGAGAGGAGACTACCTGTCTAGCTCAACGCCAACATTGAAGTTATGACTTGAAGCAGTTGTTTTCCCGACACTTACACACAAACATCTCCTTTTATGGTCAGGATGTGCTCTCCTGACTTAGCACACACACAGACAGGAGGTAGGAATACAAGACTGGTGGTTTAGCTTCTCCAAGTTAGGAGTCCTTCAATTTTTTTTTAACTTAGATTCCTCCGGATACTGCAGACCTGTTTAACCCTTGTGTGGTGTTCGGGTCTGTAGGACCCGTTTTCATTTAATAGACTAGGCCAGTGGTTCTTAACCTTGTTGGAGGTACCGAACCCCACCAGTTTCATATGCGCATTCACCGAACCCTTCTTTAGTGAAAAATATAATGTTGTTTTTTTTCCAAATTCAAGACACATTTATGTTTTTGGTAACACTTTAGTATGGGGAACATATTCTAAGTAACAAAGACTTGATTTAGAGTTATTTGGACACTAGGGGAACATATTCTAAGTAACAAAGACTTAATTTAGAGTTATTTGGTTAGGGTTAGGGTCAGGGTTAGAGGGTTCGGGTTAAAATAAGGCATTAATAAGTACTTAATAATGACTAGTTAAGAGCCAATATGTTACTAATTTGCATGTTAATAAGCAACTAATTAATGGTGAATATGTTCCTCATACTAAAATGTTACCATGTTTTTTTTACTGGTGCATAAAATGAACCGTGCATGAACATCACCTTGTTCAAACAACAAAACCAACACAGTGCATAAACTCACAACAAATTACACACCTGCAAATCAGTGTGACTTCTGCTGTTGCCGTATCCGTAATACGCCGATAGGGAGAAGTTTTTATTTACACGATGAGTCGGGTGTGTTTTGACCTGCGCCGAAGCCTTGAGGCCGACTCACCGAATCCCTAGGGTTCGATCGAACCCAGGTTAAGAACCACTGAACTAGGCTAATAGAAGTGTAGAAATTGACAACACACAACAGGCCTAAACAGGAGGAGGACAGAGTGGAGGTACACAGAACATCAGAGGGTCAAATATGCGAGAAAATGAGAGCAGAAAGTGTTGACAAACAATGTTGCAACCTCGTGTGAGAACCGCAGGTGCAGAAACACAAAAGAAGAATCCCTGTGGGATGCAGAAACTGGCAGATACATTTTCCGTGCAACGTTCATATTGTTGTTACTCAGCCAGCGTTTGTGGGTCTGATGGACCCGTTGCATTTTGTGGCTTTTAATGCCTCACAATCAAACACTTCTATGTTAAAATACTGAACAGATGTTGGCAATATGACTCAAGTAAACAACAACAAAATGTTATAAGTTCCATTGAAAATATAGAGCATTATACACGGTGCTCAAAAATCTATCAAAACGTTTTAGTACGACTTTACCGCTTGATTGATTGTACTGTGCTTCAACATAGGAGTATTATTATGGTGTGTGTATAAGGTAAGACATATCATCTGGCGTTTTTTTTTTTGCAATATTATGCAAAATAAACTTTTCTTACCTTTTTGTACTTGCTGATCTGTTTTTGAAATCTGCATAAATCCTGAAAAATTGCGCGCATCAGCCTTTGTAGTTCATAAGCAACTTCTTATTTTCTATCTTCTTGTTATGGGACATTCATCATCCGCTGTTGCCATTTCTATTATAAAGTAGTGTAAAGTTCTTACTTATATCTGTCAGTAAACTCGCCATGAAAGCGCTAAAACATACCGGTGTAGTGAGTTTACATTATTCACCAAAGGATCTTTGGCCTAGTGGTTAGAGTGTCCGTCCTGAGATCGGTAGGTTGGGAGTTCAAATCCCGGCCGAGTCATACCAAAGACTATAAAAATGGGACCCATTACCTCCCTGCTTGGCACTCAGCATCAAGGGTTGGAATTAGGGGTTAAATCACCAAAATGATTCCCGGGCGCAGCCACCGCTGCTGCCCACTGCTCCCCTCACCTCCCAGGGGGTGATCAAGGGTGATGGGTCAAATGCAGAGAATAATTTCGCCACACCTAGTGTGTGTGTGACAATCATTGGTACTTTAACTTTAACTTTAGTTCCGGTCGGACGGTTTTTCACGGGACACATTTCCGGCCTAACACTTGCATGTTAAAATACTGAACAGATGTTTATCGGGATAAGGTAAACATCTGTTCAGTGTTTTAACATAAACGTGTTTGATTGTGAGGCATTAAAAGCCACAAAATGCAACGGGTCCATCAGACCCACAAACGCTGGCTGAGTAACAACAATATGAACATTACACAAGGGTTAAATGACACTCGCTTGTAATAAAGCAACGTTTTGTTCAGTGCAGCGACTCCGACGTCTCTTTTTGATCCGGCCGCACTGCAGTGTCGTCCTTCTGCCCGGGAGGGGGCGACAAGACCAGAAATACACTTCAATCTCATTGGATATAAAAACAAATATTTAGTCTACTTGTGACGACCGGGGCGCATTGTGATGCGGGGTCGTTCTCTCAGGAATGCAGACGGGCGTCAGACACAGCGTGCAGGTAAGAAAGTATTTATTTAATAAATAACTTATACTGGAAAAAAGAAAAGGGTGCTCATAGCACATAAGGCAAAAACTAAAAGAGCTAGCATGGGAGCTAGAAGGTAAAAAAAGGAATTTAGCATGGAAGCTAACAGGTACAGAGCCGGAACAAAAGTCGTCAACTGTTGCACGAAAACAAACTACGAAGCCAGAACGAATGACAGGGAGGACAGACTTAAATAATAATGTCAGTGATGACAAACAGGTGCGTGTCGGGAAGAAACGCGGCAGGTGAAAATAATAAGCAGCCATGGAAACAAACTCAGGTGTACAAAACAGGTACTCAAGGAGTCCAAAACTAACCAAAAACACAAGTCTCTTGAAAACGTAAACAAAAAATATGATCCGGGCAGCGGATCATAACAGTACCCCCCCCTTAAGGGACAGATTCCAGATGTCCCCTAGAAAAACTAAACCCCCCCCAACTATAACAAAGTTCAAGAGTCCAGGGAGGGTGGAGGGAGGATTTGGCGGAGGGTCGCCAGGTCACATGTCCCCGAATCCACCGGGGACGAGTCAG
Source organism: Nerophis lumbriciformis (assembly GCF_033978685.3). Lineage (NCBI taxonomy): Eukaryota > Metazoa > Chordata > Actinopteri > Syngnathiformes > Syngnathidae > Nerophis > Nerophis lumbriciformis. The sequence continues at coordinate 37,646,060 of NC_084550.2, read as the reverse complement.
GTGGCGGCGGCGAATGGAACGCCGCTGCCGGAGGCGAGGTGGGCGACCACGGAAAGGCCACATTCGTGGCTGCCGAGAAGGTGGGCGTGAGTGGCGCCAAAAGTTCAGCAGCCGGAGAGTTCTGCGACAACGTCTCGGGTGTCGCTGCTGTTTGCGTCCATCCACATACCTCCGAGAGCGCCACTTGCGCAGCCAAACCACTTGAGGTCGCTGATACGACGATGAGAGCGAGAGAACAGATGTCGCCGTGGAAGCAGGAGGATGCGTCGTCGTCGCCGTGGAAGCAGGAGGATGCGTCGTCGTCGCCGTGGAAACAGGAAGCATCGTCATCGCCGTGGAAACAGGAAGCGTCGTCGCCGCCGTGGAAACAGGAAGCGTCGTCGCCGCCGTGGAAACAGGAAGCGTCGTCGCCGTGGAAACAGGAAGCATCGTCGCCGTGGAAACAGGAAGCGTCGTCGCCGTGGAAACAGGAAGCGTCGTCTCCGTGGAAACAGAAGGCGTTGTCGCCGTGGAAACAGAAGGCGTCGTCTCTGTCGGCGTGGGCGGAGCAGGCGGCACGTCTGTCAGCGTGGGCGGAGCCAGAGGCGGAGCAGGCGGCTCGTCTGTCGGCGTGGGCGGAGCCAGAGGCAGAGCAGGCGGCTCGTCTGTCGGCGTGGGCGGAGCCAGAGGCGGAACATGCAACGGAGTATCTGCGAGTGGTGGATGTCTCAGCTGGGCTGCTGGGTTGGCCGTAGGGGGAATCATCACCTGCAGCGCGGTGAGAATACTTCCCAGCTGTCACTCCAAAGCGTCAAGGCGGGCGTCTTGGCGTTCCGCCATGGCGTTGACGAAAGCCTCAAGAACGCCAAACTGTTCCTCTTGTTGTCCAAGTTGTTTGTCCTGTTGGTGCAATGCCCATTTTACTTGGTTGGTCTCTGCGGGGTCTCGTGTGCTTTGCAGCGATGGAGCAGGAGGTGGAGAGGATGGTGTTTGCAGGACCACCAGGGTTGATGGTGGCGTCAGAGTGGCAGGCGTCCGGACTGTCGTTTTCGTTGCCGTGGAAACAGGTGCTGGTGCGGAAACCAGACTTGGAGTCGGTGCTGGTGTGGAAACCAGACTTGGATTCGGTGCTGGTGCGAGAACCAGCCTTGGAGCAGGTGCTGGGCGTGACTTTGGCGGAGGTGGCCTGGCCGGGGGTTGCGGCTTAGCATGCCGAAGGTCTGGTGGCGGAGGCCGGCATGGAGGTTTGGGCTCCACTAGCAAAGCACCCAGTACTAGCCCCCCCCTCAAGAAGCGGATCCCAGACGCGTCTTGAGCAGTCTGGAACAGTCTTTAGGGGTGGGAGGAAGGAGGTGAGGAGGTGGGCAGGCTCCTCCCCTTTTGATTGTCCTAATTGTCTAGTCTGCTCTTCAATAGTGGACTGTAGGGACGACCAAGAGGGAGAAAACAGAGGAGTGGGCGGAGCTTGAGCCATAGGGGGTGGGGCTTGAAAACCAGAATGTGACTGGTACTGACTAGACTTATAATTAACAAAAATGTCCTGATAGTATTTAATTGTTGAATTAAAGTCATTTGGAGGCGGCTGACAGAAAGAGGTGACTGAATTTAAAAAAATGGCTTCGTCTATGACGTCATCACCAGTGGACGGGATGACGTCATCCGCGCGGGTCTCCTGCTGACTGACAGCCCAATCAGTGAACTGTTTGGCAAAGTGAGTGATGGGATTACCAAACATCGGCGGGGGGGAATCCTGAACTGCTTGGCTGTGTTCTGGAGGGAAGAATTGCGGGGGTGGCGCGTCTCTGTCGCGAGCTGAAGCCGTCTTGTGCGACTTCCGCCTTCGCTGACGCGTGCGAGCGGGCTGGGAGCGGACCTCCCCGGGCCAGATGGAGTCGATCGGGACCAGAACACCTCCAGGTCCCCATATAATCTCCTCATCTGGATTGCAGCGGAGCGTCTCTGCCTCCATCGCTCGGAGGACCATCCACGCACCTTCTTCATCCACCTCCGTCAGGCCCGATGCGAAAGAACTCTTTGCTGGCTTCGTACTGTGACGACCGGGGCGCATTGTGATGTGGGGTCGTTCTCTCAGGAATGCAGACGGGCGTCAGACACAGCGTGCAGGTAAGAAAGTATTTATTTAATAAATAACTTATACTGGAAAAAAGAAAAGGGTGCTCATAGCACATAAGTCAAAAACTAAAAGAGCTAGCATGGGAGCTAGAAGGTAAAAAAGGAATTTAGCATGGAAGCTAACAGGTACAGAGCCGGAACAAAAGTCGTCAACTGTTGCACGAAAACAAACTACGAAGCCAGAACGAATGACAGGGAGGACAGACTTAAATAATAATGTCAGTGATGACAAACAGGTGCGTGTCGGGAAGAAACGCGGCAGGTGAAAATAATAAGCAGCCATGGAAACAAACTCAGGTGTACAAAACAGGTACTCAAGGAGTCCAAAACTAACCAAAAACACAAGTCTCTTGAAAACGTAAACAAAAAATATGATCCGGGCAGCGGATCATAACACTACTCAACGACTGCTGAATAGATACAATCTAATGCAACTTGCAACTGCAAGCATATGTGATTAAAATCATGAATGTTTGTATAAAAAAGAACAAAAAAAAAATACCTAAAGTATGATTTTAGTGTAAGTTTAAGATCATATGACCGCTAGACAAAGACCAGCTTTATGCCGTCCACATGATTCCAACAACAACATATCTGTTGACTTGAACGCACTGAAACCGTAAACTCGGGTCAATACAAGTCAAATGCACAAACACGCGCAACTTTTTCTAGGACACCACGCCGTTGCTCGGCAACCTATACATCCCCCGGGCGCCACGACAGTGAGCATGCAGCAGGGCGCATATATTATTCCAAGCTAAAAAGTGTGTGTGTGTGGCATGTTGAGATGTGTGTTTCTTAACGCCTCACTTTTGATAAGCAACACCTGTGCATGAAAAGCCATTCGGAAACGTTTATGTTATGTTTTAATGATTTAGTCTGCGTGCCAAACCCTATTTATAGCGTGTTATGTTTGGCATGGCGTAGACTAATTATGGTTAGGAATCAACAGAGGTGGGTAGTAACGCGCTACATTTACTCCGTTACATCTACTTGAGTAACTTTTGGGATAAATTGTACTTCTAAGAGTAGTTTTAATGCAACATACTTTTACTTTTACTTGAGTATATTTATAGAGAAGAAACGCTATTTTTACTCCGCTACTTTTATCTACATTCAGCTCGCTACTCGCTGCTAATTTTTATCGATCTGTTAATGCACGCTTTGTTTGTTTTGGTCTGTCATAGTGCCTGCGTTTCAACAAATACAGTCACTGGTGACGTTCACTCCGTTCCACCAATCAGATGCAGTCACTGGTGACGTTGGACCAATCAAACAGAGCCATGACCTGACTTAAACAAGTTGAAAAACTTATTGGGGTGTTACCATTTAGTGGTCAATTGTACGGAATATGTACTGTACTGTGCAATCTACTAATAAAAGTTTCAATCAATCAATCAAAAGTGTGAAGGAAAAAAGACCCTTTTTTATTTCAACCGTACATCCCGTCAAAAGCCTAAAGACTGACTGCACAGTTCCTGTCTTCACAATAAAAGTGCCGCTCCATCGCACCTGCGCTTTCAAAACAAGAGTCTCCGAAAGCCAGCGCAAACAAGCTAGCAAGCTACAGAGTTTGCCGCCAATGTATTTCTTGTAAAGTGTATAAAAAAGAATATGGAAGCTGGACAAATAAGATGCCAAAAACCAACCACTTTCATGTGGTATTAGACAGAAAGGAGGAACTTTTTTTCTCCTCCATTTGAAAACGTGGACGCTATCAGCACTACTGTCTGATTACAATCAATGCAAGTCATCAGAATCAGGTAATACACCAACTTATATTCTTGTCTTCATGAAAGAAAGGAATCTATATGTGTTAAACATGCATGTATATTCATTAAAACACCTTTAACATGTAAACAAAAACGGCAAAATAAATAAATATAAATTATATACTGTATATATATATATGTATATATAGATATATAAATATATATATATATATATATATATATATAAATGTGTGTATATATATAAATGTGTGTATATATATATATATATATATATATATATATATATATATATATATATATATATGTGTGTATATATATATATATGTGTGTATGTATATATATATATATGATATGTGTGTGTATGTTACTCATCAGTTACTCAGTACTTGAGTAGTTTTTTCACAACATACTTTTTACTTTTACTCAAGTAAATATTTGGGTCACTACTCCTTACTTTTACTTGAGTAATAAATCTCTAAAGTAACAGTACTCTTACTTGAGTACAATTTCTGGCTACTCTACCCACCTCTGGGAATCAATGCAAGTTAATGGAGCTCTCCTTCAAGTCACATGGTAAAGATTTGTATTCAAAGAGCCAGCCCTGTGGTTTTTTTTTTATTTCATGGATTTGTGACACGAGTGCAAAAAAAACATAATACAAACTAAACACGACCACAAAGTGATTTGTATTTTAATGTGACCAAGAAAATAAAACATGCTGTCAAATAAATACCGTATTTTCCGGACCATAGGGCGCACCGGATTATAAGGTGCACTGCCGATGAATGGTGTATTTAAAAAAATAAAATAAAATCTTTTTTCTTTTTTTTTTTTTGTGTCCTATCCAGCTTCTCAGGCAAATCATATAGTTGATGTAGATGCCCACGTCGGCTGTTCAGATTTACTTTACAAAAGAGAAGTGTAGGATACTTCTCGTGTTGCTTTATTTGTATTTGACTTTATTAAATGTATTTATATTATCATTTAGTGCAGCCGGGCCGGAGCAGGAGGGGATAGAAAGAGAAAAAACAGAAGACAGAGGGGGAAATTGTGGGGACAAGAGGGGGATTAGACAGAGAGACAAAAGCAACAACAGCAAACAACAACAACAACAACAACAATAGAGCAACATCAGCAAATACGACATGTACACATATGATGGTAAAAGTAATAGCAAATAAGCAGTTAGCGAAAAATAAAAAATAATACAGAAATGACAATGAGCATTATTACACTACAAATGGATCAATACAAATACCAATAAAAATAGCGCTATTGATAAAGAACACTACCAATACTTTACCTTTATTATCAACAATACAGTTGTTCAAATGCAACATTACATATACGTAATGATAACTTGAGATATGAAAGAATGCAGAAAAATGGTGGGGGAGAAAGAGAAGCAACCTACATTAACCTTGTAGATTGTTATAGTCACAATAGGTTAAGCTTTGTCAGTGTGCCATGTGTTATACCCAGTTTACCCTAGGGCAGGGGTCGGCAACCCGAAATGTTGAAAGAGCCATATTGGACCAAAAATACAAAAACAAATCTGTCTGGAGCCGCAAAAAAAATTAAAAGCCATTTTACATACAGATAGTGTGTCATGAGATATAAATTGAAATAAGAGGACTTAAAGGAAACTAAATGACCTCAAATATAGCTACAAATGAGGCATAATGATGCAAAATGTACATATAGCTAGCCTAAATAGCATGTTAGCATCGATTAGCTTGCAGTCATGCTCTGACCAAATATGCCCGATTAGCACTCCACACAAGTCAATAACATCAACAAAACTCACCTTTGTGCATTCATGCACAACGTTAAAAGGTTGGTGGACAAAATGAGACAGAAAAAGAAGTGGCATAAAACACGTCCTAGAAAGTTATACATGTAAACAAACTACGGTGAGTTCAAGGGCCGCCAAAATTAGTGGGACAAAACGGCGCCCGCCAAATACTCGAATCAGTGAAGCATGTTTAATACGAACAGTGTGCTTTATAACAATTGGGGAGGTTTGTGTCATGTGTCACAGGTCCGGTGGCCATGGATGAAGTGCTGGCTGTCCAGAGTTGGGACCCGGGGTGGACCGCTCGCCTGTGCATCGGCTGGGAACATCTCTGCGCTGCTGACCCGTCTCCGCTCGGGATGGTGTCCTGCTGGCCCCACTATGGACTGGACTCTTACTATTATGTTGGATCCACTATGGACTGGACTCGCACAATATTATGTCAGACCCACTCGACATCCATTGCTTTTGGTCTCCCCTAGAGGGGGCGGGGGGTTACTCACATATGCGGTCCTCTCCAAGGTTTCTCATAGTCATTCACATCGACGTCCCACTGGGGTGAGTTTTTCCTTGCCCTTATGTGGGCTTTGTACCGAGGATGTCGTTGTGGCTTGTGCAGCCCTTTGAGACACTTGTGATTTAGGGCTATATAAATAAACATTGATTGATTGATTGATGTTTTGTCCTCCTTCAGAAACCATATTAACACAAAAAATGTATTTTTTTCCCCTCATCTTTTTTCATACATTTTCGAAAAAGCTCCAGAGAGCCACTAGGGCGGCGCTAAAGAGCCGGATGTGGCTCCAGAGCCGCGGGTTGCCGACCCTCGCCCTAGAGCAACAATGTTAATATATGTTTGATGAAACGTGATTATGTGCATGAGTGTAAGTATGCATATGTACTTGTATATGTAAATCATATATAAGGCGCACCGGATTATAAGGTGCATTAAAGGAGTCACATTATTATTATTTTTTTTCTAAATATAAAATACTTCCTTGTGGTCTACATAGCATAAAAACACTTTTTAAAAAATGTGTTAATTGTATTTATCAGAGAGTTACCTGCCAAAAGTTTGCAGTTTTTATTAATTTAATTTAAACATAATTAGAGCGGTTTTCTCCTTATTGTACCCAAAATGAACCAGTTGTTGAACATTTAACCATTACTACTACAAAGAGGAAGTCTGTGATGTAAGTCCCAATACCGTATTTTCCGGACCATAGGGCGCACCGGATTATAAGGCGCACCGCCAATGAATTGTCTATTTTTATCTGTTTTCATATATAAGGCGCACCGGATTATAAGGCGCATTAAAGGAATCATATTATTATTATTTTTTTCTAAATATAAAACACTTCCTTGTGGTCTACATAACATGTAATGGTGGTTCTTTGGTCAAAATGTCGCATAGATGATGTTTTACAGATCATCTTCAAGCCGCCTTTTTGACGGTCGCTTCTGGATGCGCCGTTTTGTGGGCGGTCTTATTTACGTGCCTCCACTTCGAAAGTGTCTTCTTCCCATCATCTTTGTTGTAGCGGTGTAGCGTGCAAGGACGGGAGTGGAAGAAGTGTCAAAAGATGGAGCTAACTGTTTTAATGACATTCAGACTTTACTTCAACCAATAACGGAGCAGAATCTCCTCATCCGGAAACAACAACAAGGCATGTGAAAAACCGTCCGACCGGAACTCTCTATTAACTAAAGATCTTTGGGTGAATAATGTAAACTCACTACACCGGTATGTTTTAGCGCTTTCATGGCAAGTTTACTGACAGATATAAGTAAGAACTTTACACTACTTTATAATAGAAATGGGAACAGCTGATGATGAATGTCCCATAACAAGAAGATAGAAAATAAGAAGTTGCTTATCAACTACAAAGGTGGATAGCGCGCAATTTTTCAGGATTTATGCAGATCCCAAATACAGATCAGCAGGTACCAAAAGGTAAGGAAAGTTTATTTTGCATAATATTGCAAAACAAAACGCCAGATAATATGTCTTACCTTATACACACACCATAATAATTCTCGTATGTTGAAGCACAGTACAATCAATCAAGCGGTGCGGCTTCATAGCTTACCAAAGTCGTACTAAAACGTTTTCATAGATTTTTGAGCGCCGTGTGTAATGTTCTATATTTTCAATGGAACATATAACATTTTGTTGTTGTTTACTTGAGTCATATTGCCATCACAGTGCTGTCGACACATATCTCTTATGGGTGACTGCCATCTACTGGTCACACTTATCATTACACCAGGTACCAAATAAAATTGCTTCGAGGTCGGTAAGCAAAACCAGAATAATTCCGTACATTAGGCGCACCGGGTTATAAGACGCGCTGTTGAGTTTTGAGAAGAAAAAACAAGATTTTAAGTGTGCCTGATAGTCCGGAAAATACGGTAGTATAAAATGTTTTGCAACAGCTACTACAATATGTTTTTAGATATATTATATGTTTAAATAATATGTTTAAAAATAATAATAATATCTATTAAAAATGATCACAATAAGTTTGTCATTAAGGGGCTATATGTTTTATAGTATTTGTGCATATATATGTGGAGGGGCGTGGCCTACGGGCCTGCCGCAGAGCGGGGTGTGCAAGGACCGGCCTCGAAGACAGCAGCAGGTGAGTAGATTGCCCAGCTGGGCCTTGTTATCTAATCACCTGTCGCCCTTATTAGCAGCAGCCGAAACGAGAGACGTCGTTGGGAGTTGCTGGTGAGCCGAGACATGAGAGCAAGAGACATTTTGCTGGAAAGCAAAACCAGACTGCTGATGAAAATAAAAATATTTTTTACCTCAGACTACCGGGCTCATGAAGGATCTTTGTGTCAGAAGAACCCACAGGAGGGCAACCTCCACAATATACATGAACGTTAGCGACAACATTAAATCCTAGACATCTATGGAGGGACGGTCATTGCAGAGATGTATAGTAAAAACTAATTTATACTATTTTTAGGATTACTTTTATACTCATTTTAAATAACTGAGAATGTAGGCTGGAAATGGCAAAAACTAATCAAGTTCACTGCAAGAATGTTATTGCAGTGAGAGAAATGTGACCTTCAGGCATCCCATGATAGTAGGAAATGTCAGCCTTTGAAAAAAGCATCATGTTATTCAATAAAAAATGATTTGTTAGAGAAAAAATATATATATTTTATTTTTTTATTTTTAGATGATTTTCTTCAATGTTTCTTCAAATTTCCACCACAAAAATTTAGGAATTAGCAGCAAAATCTATGAACACAAGAATAATTAACTCTAAAAATGTTGTCATTTCAGTGAAAGAAAACGAGGTGTTCATGCACCCCAGGATGGTAGGAAATTTGATGTCACGCCCATGAGCGCTCATCTCCTGCTGCAGCCAGCGGCTGCAATTAATCAGCAATCTACACACCTGTCGTTGATGAGCTTCCTGGGCTTCTTCAGCCAGTGCAGACCTGCGTTCCGGGCCAGAACGTAGCTACCTATCCTTTACAGTAAGCCATATGCATTCTTGCTCTCTCCGTGTTTTCTCCCCCGTCGTGTTTATTGTCTCGTGTCCTCCTTGTCGTTCCAAGAGCAGACCTCCGTTCCCGCGTGTGTCTCGTCTTCTCGCGTTCCCTCTGCTTCCCTAACTGCCTCTTGGATCTCGACCTGCCTGTTCACGGACCTCCGAACTTGTCTTGTCCCCCCCCTTGGACTTCCTCACCTCGTGCTCAACACTCCCGGTAACACTCAGCAGTTCATTTCCACACATAGTCACACATTTTGGATTTATTGCACACTTAATTTCTGATTATTATATATTGTGCGTATATAATAAATAAACATATAGTTTAACGACATCATGTCCATCATGTCATTCAAGTGATAGCTATACAAACAAAATGTAATATTTGTAACACACAATTCAGAAAAGAGCAGTCAAATCTCTGAAAACACTAATAAACTGTAAACGTTTTGTCATTGTTGAAAGAAAAATGAGGCGTTCATGTACCCCAGGATGGTTGGAAATGTGATGGTAAAAAGCAGCAAGTGTCTTATTCTACAGGAAGAAGCAGCAGCTGTGGTCGTAATAAGAGAAGGGACTCAGTAATATTTTGACTAAAAACATGAAATATGTCTTCCACATTGATTTCTATTCTAATTGCTTTTCCCCGGTGTCTCGGAGCCCATCTGTGCTCCCAAAATTGGAGATGAAGCCAATAAAAGCCCAGCTGATTGTAGGACACAGAGCAGCTAGTATGTCCTCGGTCTACTTAGCAGTCCAGTGGTGCTGCAGCTTAAGTTGCTCCAGAGCTTCCCCTCTGAAGTTGGAGGAACATAAAAGGCAAAGCACATCTTGAGTGGGAATGAATAGTTGGCTTTTGTTGCTAGGCAGAAACTGACTGTCAATGGCACACTGGTTGTTGTATTTCGTCCACTCAAACCTGACCCACTTTGGGTGTGTTTACATGCGTCATGTTTACTCCATTTAAACTGAACTCTATAGCAATTGCTCCGCTCGTACGTTGTTTATTTTTTTGCTATTTTTTGTTGTTGTTTTGATACTTCTTCTCTTTTTTTTTTCTTTTTTTTTGGGGGGGCGGGGGGTGAAACTCCAGAGTATATATCACTTGATTTTTTTTTTTTTGTGCCGCAAATCTTAATTTGTTTTGCAAATCGTTTTATTTCATTCGTAAATATTTTCTTGGTTGCAAATATTTTATTTTGTTCCAAATATATTTTTTGTAAAGGATTTGTAACAAAATAAAATATTTGCAACCAAGAAAATATTTACAAATAAAATAAAAATACTTTGGTTACAACTTAATTTGTAACCAAAAAAAGGATTTGTAACAAAATAAAATATTTGTAACCAAGAAAATATTTACAAATAAAATAAAAATATTTTGGTTACAACTTAATTTGAATATCCAAGATGGCGGCGCGCACAGACGCAGCGGCTTACGGCTCTCCATTTCAGGGCTCTTTCTTCCTTCTTTTCTTCATGTTTTTTTTCCTTTTGTGCACCACCTGTACTGCAAACACCCGGTACACCCGCCAGTCACTCTTGGATATCGGTAACTCGCACCAGATATCTGTTTCGAGCGACTTTCACCACGAGCACAACATCCCAGATGACATAGCGAGAGCACAGGGCTCTCCGTGGTTTGTTGTCGGGTCTGGGAGACGGCGTAGACGGAGGAGGGAGAGGAAGCAGAAGCGTGGCCGCAGGTCCGGCGTCTTGCTCAGGCTTAGGAAACAACCCCACAAGCCACCTCTACCGAGCCTGTTCCTCTCTAATGCCAGATCCCTTGTACAGAAGATGGACGACCTGGAGTTACAACTTGCTGGAAACCGCTATGTTCGGGACTGTTGTGCTATGATTATCACCGAAACCTGGCTTCACCCGGAAATACCCGATGCTAGCATGCAGCTAGCCGGACGCACTCTGCTCCGCCGGGACAGAACTAAGGACTCCGGTAAGAGCAGAGGAGGGGGGCTCTGTATCTACGTGCATGAGAACTGGTGCAACAACGGGACAATCACTGAACAGCACTGTTGCCCGGACGTGGAGTACATGTCTGTTAGATGTCGGCCTTTTTTTCTCCCGAGAGAGCTGTCTGTTGTTATCATCACGGCTGTGTATATTCCACCGGACGCCAAAGTAAACACAGCGCTCTCTCTTCTGCTGAACACCGTCAACGAACAGCAGCGGGCCCACCCCGACGGTGTTCATATCATAGCAGGGGATTTTAATAAGGCCAATCTGAAGACTGTACTCCCTAATTTCTACCAGCACGTGAAGTGTTCTACAAGGGGCAAGAACACCCTGGACCACGTGTATACCAACATAAAGCACGCGTACAGAGCTACACCCCTCCCCCAGCTTGGACAGTCAGACCATCTTTCCCTCCTGCTCTCTCCTACCTACACCCCCATCAGACGCCAGGCCAGGCCTATCACAAAGACTGTTATGACCTGGGCTGACGATGCACTCCCCAAACTTCAGGACTGCTTCCAACACACAGACTGGGACCTCTTCCAACAACAGGAGCTGGACACAGCCACAGGAACGGTGCTGGACTACATAAAGTTCTGCATCGGGAATGTGACTGTGGAAAAAACCATCCGGGTTTACCCCAACAAGAAACCCTGGATGACCAGCCAGGTCCGCACACTCCTCAGGGCCCGCGACGCAGCCTTCAGGTCAGGGGACAGGGCACTGTACAGTGTTGCTAGAGCCGACCTGAAGAGAGGGATTAAAAAAGCAAAGGCGGACCACAGGAGGTGCATAGAGTCCCATCTGTCCAGCAAAAACTCACGGGAGGTGTGGCGGGGCATTCATGACATCACGAACTTCAGAGGCTGCAATATGACAACTGCGGATCAGAGTGCGACACTGGCAGAGGAGCTTAACTGTTTCTTTGCCCGTTTCGAAACCCCCCAGCGACACTCATCTGCTCCAGCCCTGCCCCCGCCCCCACCGGGCTCCGGCGCCACTCCACTCACTGTACAGGAGCACAGTGTCAGACGAGTGCTCCTGGCTGTGAACCCCAGGAAGGCTACCGGACCAGACGGAGTACCTGGAAAGGTGCTCAGGACGTGCGCCCACCAGCTCGCTCCCCCCCTCACCAGGATCTTCAACCTCTCCCTGGCTCAGGCAGTCATCCCATCCTGCCTGAAGTCATCTACAATAATCCCGGTGCCGAAGAAGTCTCCCATCACCAGCCTGAATGATTACCGACCAGTGGCCCTCACTCCGGTAATCATGAAGTGCTTCGAGCGACTTGTTCTCCAGCACATCAAGGACCATATCCCTCCAGACTTTGACCCCCACCAGTTCGCATACCGGGCGAACAGGTCCACAGAGGACGCCATCGCTGTTGCTCTCCACTCTGCTCTGAACCACCTGGAGCAGCAGCAGAGCTACGTCCGGATGCTCTCTGTGGACTATAGCTCTGCCTTCAATACAATAATCTCGGACAGACTCTGCAATAAACTGGACACTCTTGGCCTCCCCCCTCTCACAAACACCTGGATAAGGGACTTCCTAACGGACCGACCCCAGAATGTGAGACTTGGCCCGCACCTCTCATCCTCCCGCACGCTGAGCATCGGCTCCCCACAGGGCTGTGTGCTGAGCCCCCTCCTCTACTGCCTTTACACCCATGACTGCAGTCCGGCCCACAGTGACAACCTTACCGTCAAGTTCGCCGACGATACCACAGTGGTCGGGCTCATCTCCAGGGGTGACGAGGCTGCCTACAGAGAGGAGGTCCTGAAGCTGACGGCCTGGTCTTCGGAGAACAACCTCGCTCTCAACACCAGCAAGACCAGAGAGATCATCGTCGACTTCAGGAGGAGCAGCACCAACCCTGCCCCCCTCTACATCAACGGCGAGCGTGTAGAGAGGGTCCACACCTTCAGGTACCTTGGAGTCCACATCTCTAATGACTTCTCCTGGACAGTCAACACCACATCAATCATCAAGAAGGCTCAGCAGCGGCTACACTTCCTTAGAGTCCTCGGGAAGTACAACCTGAAGCCTGACCTGCTGCTGACCTTCTACCGCTCGTCCATCGAGAGCCTGCTGACCTACTGTATTACGGTATGGTACGGCAGCTGCACTGCAGCAGACAGGGAGAGGCTGCAAAGAGTGGTCAAGACGGCTCAGAAGATCATCGGCCGCCCTCTCCCCTCTCTGACGGACATCTACACCTCCCGCTGCCTCAACAGAGCCAGTGCCATCATCAAGGACAGCACCCACCCTGGCTCTGACCTGTTCCACCTGCTGCCCTCTGGGAAGCGCTACAGGTGCATTAAAACCAAAACAAACAGGCTAAAGAACAGCTTCTTCCCCAGGGCCATAACCATCCTGAACGGACTGCCCCATTGTCCCTCATAACTGCCTTCTCTTCGGTGCAATAACCCATTCCACCAACCACCCTGTTTTTTTTTTGTTTTTTTTCATGTATATATTCATTTCACACCATATTCATTGCACTTCTACATTTTTTATATTTTTATATATTTGCACATTGTTTTTCTAGCATGCACACATCGCACTGTATGGAATGGCCTCAATCTCGTTACCTTGCGTAATGACAATAAAGCTGATTCTGATTCTGATTCTGATTCTGATTCTGAAACCAAAAAAAGGATTTGTAATAAAATAAAATATTTGTAACCAAGAAAATATTTCCAAATAAAATAAAAATATTTTGGTTACAACTTAACTTGTAACCAAAAAAAGGATTTCTAACAAAATAATATATTTGCAAACAAGAAAATATTTACGAATAAAATAAAAAGATTTGTAAAACAATTTAAGATTTGCGGCAAAAAAACAAAGTGAGGTGATGTATATTCTGGAGTTAGAAGAAGAAGTAGCAAACCAACAACAAAAAAATAGCAAAAAAATAAACAACGTACTAGCGGAGAAATTGCTATAGAGTTCCCTTATCATTACACCATGTACCAAATGAAATTGTTTCGAGGTCGGTAAGCAAAACCAGAATTATTCCGTACATTAGGCGCAAAAAAAACAACAAGATTTTAAGTGCACCTTATAGTCCGGAAAATACGTTAGTATAAAATGTTTTGCAACAGCTACTAAACTATGTTTTAGGTATGTTCTATGGTTAAATAAAATGTTTTAAGAAAGAAATTAATATCTACCGTATTTTTCGGAGTATAAGTCGCTCCGGAGTATAAGTCGCACCGGCCAAAAATGCATAATAAAGAAGGAAAAAAACATATATAAGTCGCATAAGTCGCATTTTTGGGGGAAATGTATTTGATAAAAACCAACACCAAGAATAGACATTTGAAAGGCAATTTAAAATAAATAAAGAATAAGTGTACGATATATGATGCATAAATAACCAACTGAGAACGTGCCTGGTATGTTAACGTAACATATTATGGTAAGAGTCATTCAAATAACTATAACATATAGAACATGCTATACGTTTACCAAACAATCTGTCACTCCTAATCGCTAAATCCCATGAAATCTTATACGTCTAGTCTCTTACGTGAATGAGCTAAATAATATTATTTGATATTTTACGGTAATGTGTTAAAAATTTCACACATAAGTCGCTCCTGAGTATAAGTCTCACCCCCGGCCAAACTATGAAAAAAACTGTGACTTATAGTCCGAAAAATACGGTATTAAAAATGATCACATTAACCTTGTCATTATGGGGCTATATTTTATATAGTATTTGTAGATTTTTTTTTCTACACGAACAGCATTCTATATATATATATATATATATATATATATATATATATATATATATATATATATATATAAATATATATATATATATATATGAACTCTATAGCTATTGCTAGTATGTTGTTTATTTTTTTGCTTCTTTGTTTTGTTTGTTTGGTACTTCTTCTTTTTTTGGGGGGTGGGGGTGAAACTTCACTTTTTTTGCCACAAATCTTAATTTGTTTTTCAAGTCTTTTTATTTTATTCGTAAATACTTTCTTGTTTGCAATTATTTTATTTTGTTACAAATCCTTTTTTTGGTTACAATTTAAGTTCTAATCAAAATATTTGTATTTTATTTTTAAATATTTTCTTGGTTGCAACTATTTTATTTTGTTACAAATCCTTTTTTTGGTTACAATTTAAGTTGTAACCAAAATATTTTTATTTTATTTGTAAATATTTTGTTGGTTGCAAATATTTGATTTTGTACAAATCTTTTTTTTGGTTACAATTTAAATTGTAAACAAAATATTTTTATTTTATTTGTTAATATTTTCTTGGTTGCAAATAATTTATTTTGTTACAAATCCTTTTTTTGGTTACAATTTAAGTTGTAACCAAAAATGTTTTTATTTTATTTGTAAATATTTTCTTGGTTGCAAATATTTCATTTTGTTACAAATCCTTTTTTTTTTTGGTGCAAGCGGTAGAAAATGGATGGATGGGCAATTTAAGTTGTAACCAAAATATTTGTATTTTATTTGTAAATATTTTCTTGGTTGCAAATATTTTATTTTGTTACAAATGCTTTTTTTTTATTTTATTTGTAAATATTTTCTTGGTTGTAAATATTTTGTTAGGCAACTCAAAAATGGTGCGAGTTTTGATCAAAGTTCCACCTTTTGTGTCAAGTGGTTCACCAGTAGAGGTGCTGCACTAAGTTTTTCTGACATATTTTTCTCGAGAAAAATACGCTTTAATATTTGGGTAATACGGTAAAACTCCCTTAAGAGGCGCCACGAGCTAGAAGCCTTTGATGTCAAGTTGTTATCCCAGGTGACATGCATAATTAAACCAGCCCTGCATCGTAAAACTGGCTTTAACAGCTTTAAATGAAAACAGGACACAAACCAGTGGAAATGTTCCAGGTTGACATAAGGCGTGAAACACAAAGTGGTCACAGATGTATTGATTCCTAATCAGAGAGGCGTCACATGACACAAAGAGGGAATGATGCTGGTGGGGGGATGGAGAATGAAAGTGATACCATGATGAGCTGTACTGCTGTGGCCCAAATCACACACTCTTGCATTATTTATTTCCATTAACCCCCCACCATCCTCCACTGAGACTGAGTAAGAAAGGAGAAAGTGTGTCAAGAGGGAACTCATTTTCATCTCTTCTAAACCAGAGGTGTCAAAGTGGTTTTCACTGAGGGCCACATCACTGTTATGTTTGGCCCCGGAGGGCCGCTTCTAACAGTGAATACTATTATTACACCATTTTTTTATGCATTTTATTAGTAGATTTTAAAAAAACTAAAATGTAAAAAAAAAATGGTATGTTACAATAATTTCACCTCAAAATGTAGTGTGTATTACTGTAAATGGAAAAATATTACTGCTGTTTTTATGGATTAAGAAAGGCAGCTCAGGTGCAAAACATTTTACTGTAAAATTGCATTTTGTTTAATTTACAGTAAAAAAACAAAAAACAATGTACATTTTACAGTAAACTTCTGGCAACTGAGCTGCCTTTTTTACAAACAATTTTACTGTAAAATTAGCAGTTTTTTATTTACAGTAAAAAAACAAATGTACATTTTACAGTAAAATTCTGGCAACTGAGCTGCCTTTTTTAACAAACAATTTTACTGTAAAATTTGCAATTTTTTATATTTACAGTAAAAAATAAAAAGTACATTTTACAGTAAATTTCTGGCAACTGAGCTGCCTTTTTTTTTACAAACCATGTTACTGTAAAATTGTATTTTTTTATTTACATAAAAAAATCAAATGTACATTTTACAGTAAAATTCTGGCAATGGAGCTGCCTTTTTTACAAACAATTTTACAGTAAAATTCTGGCAACTGAGCTGCCTTTTTTTTTACAAACAATTTTACTGTAAAATTTTCATTTTTTCTATTTACAGTAAAAAATAAAAAGTACATTTACAGTAAAATTCTGGCAACTGAGCTGCCTTTTTTACAAACAATTTTACAGTAAAATTCTGACAACTGAGCTGCCTTTGTTTACAAACAATTTTACTGTAAAATTGTAATTTTTTCTATTTACAGTAAAAAAATAAAAAGTACATTTTACAGTAAAATTCTGGCAACTGGGCTGCCTTTTTTACAACCATGTTACTGTAAAATTCAATCAATCAATCTCAATCAATCTTTATTTATATAGCCCTAAATCACAAGTGTCTCAAAGGGCTGCACAAGCCACAACGACATCCTCGGTACAAAGCCCACATACGGGCAAGGAAAAACTCACCCCAGTGGGACGTCGATGTGAATGACTATGAGAAACCTTGGAGAGGACCGCATATGTGGGTAACCCCCCCCCCCCCCCCCCCCCCCCCCTCTAGGGGAGACCGAAAGCAATGGATGTCGAGTGGGTCTGACATAATATTGTGAGAGTCCAGTCCATAGTGGATCCAACATAATAGTAAGAGTCCAGTCCATAGTGGGGCCAGCAGGACACCATCCCGAGCGGAGACGGGTCAGCAGCGCAGAGATGTTCCCAGCCGATGCACAGGTGAGCGGTCCACCCCGGGTCCCGACTCTGGACAGCCAGCACTTCATCCATGGCCACCGGACCTGTGCCCCCCCCCCCCTCAAGGAAAAGGGGAGCAGAGGAGAAAAGAAAAGAAACGGCAGATCAACTGGTCTAACAGGGGGGCTATTTAAAGGCTAGAGTATACAAATGAGTTTTAAGATGGGACTTAAATGCTTCTAAAAAATTGCTTTTTTTAATTTACAGTAAAAAAATCAAATGTACATTTTACGGTGAAATTCTGGCAACTGAGCTGCCTTTTTTACAAACAATTTTACAGTAAAATTCTGAAAACTGAGCTGCCTTTATTTTTACAAACAATTTTACTGTACAATTTTCATTTTTTTCTATTTACAGTAAAAAATAAAAAGTACATTTTACAGTAAAATTCTGGCAACTGAGCTGCCTTTTTGTACAAACCATGTAACTGTAAAATTGCATTTTTTTAATTTACAGTAAAACATCAAATGTATATTTTACAGTAAAATTCTGGCAACTGAGCTGCTTTTTTACAAACAATTTTACAGTAAAATTCTGACAACTGAACTGCCTTTTTTTACAAACAATTTTACTGTACAATTTTCATTTTTTCTATTTACAGTAAAAAATAAAAAGTACATTTTACAGTAAAATTCTGGCAACTGAGCTGCCTTTTTTTTTTACAAACCATGTTACTGTAAAATTGCATTTTTTTTAAATTTACAGTAAAAAATCAAATGTACATTTTACAGTGAAATTCTGGCAACTGAGCTGCCTTTTTTCCAAACGATTTTACAGTACAATTCTGACAACTGAGTTGCCTTTTTTACAAACAATTTTACTGTAAAATTTTAATTTTTTCTATTTACAGTAAAAAATAAAAAGTACATTTTACAGTAAAATTCTGGCAACTGAACTGCCTTTTTTTTTTTACAAACCATGTTACTGTAAAATTGCATTTTTTAAATTTACAGTAAAAAATCAAATATACATTTTACAGTGAAATTATGGCAACTGAGCTGCGTTTTTTACAAACCATTTTACTGTAAAAATTGCATTTTTTTCTATTTACAGTAAAACATCAAATGTATATTTTACAGTAAAATTCTGGCAACTGAGCTGCCTTTTTTACAAACAATTTTACAGTAAAATTCTGACAACTGAACTGCCTTTTTTTTTACAAACAATTTTACTGTAAAATTTGCATTTTTTTTTTTTTTTTTTTTTTTTTTTTTTTTTTTTTTTTTTTTTTTTTTTTTTTTTATGTCCTGTCCAGCTTCTCAGGCAAATCATATAGTTGATGTAGATGCCCATGACGGCTGTTCAGATTTACTTTACAAAAGAGAAGTGTAGGATACTTCTCTTGTTGCCTTATTTGTATTTGACTTTATTAAATGTATTTATATTATCATTTAGTGCAGCCGGGCCGGAGCAGGAGGGGATAGAAAGAGAAAAAAAAAAGAAGACAGAGGGGGAAATTGTGGGGACAAGAGGGGGATTAGACAGAGAGACAAAAACAACAACAGCAAACAACAACAACAACAACAATAGAGCAACATCAGCAAATATGACATGTACAAATATGATGGTAAAAGTAATAGCAAATAAGCAGTTAGCGAAAAATAAAAAATAATACAGAAATGACAATGAGCATTATTACACTACAAATGGATCAATACAAATACCAATAGAAATAGCGCTATTGATAATGAACAATACCAATAATTTACCTTTATTATCAAAAATACAGTTGTTTAAATGCAACAATACATATACGTAATGATAACTTGAGATACGAAAGAATGCAGAAAAATGGAGGGGGAGAAAGAGAAGCAACCTACATTAACCTTGTAGATTGTTATAGTCACAATAGGTTAAGCTTTGTCAGTGTGCCATGTGTTACACCCAGTTTACCCTAGGGCAACAACGTTAATATATGTTTGATGAAACGTGATTATGTGCATGAGTGTAAGTATGCATATGTACTTGTATATGTACAGAATGTGTATATGTGTTTGTACAATGAATGTATATGTACAGAATGTGTATATGTGTTTGTACAGTGAATGTATATGTACAGTATGTGTATGTGTATGTTTGTATATTGAATGTGCGTGTGGATGTACGAACATTAGGTAGGTAAATATGTACTGTATTTGTGTATGTATGTGGGAGCGTAGGTACCTATGTACGTATGTGAGCATATGTGAATTTGCATGTACAATACATTCGACTCCCAGAGTGCGTGGGAGCCAGAGCACGGCCCCATCACCCCCGAGAGCCCAACCCACAAACAGGAGGCGTGGTGCCCAGGGAACCAGGGACCACCGCCCCCACGCAGCCAAGCCGGCCAGCGACAGGAACCCCAGAGCCCGACCCACCGTACCGCCCACAAGGGCCAGCAGCAGGCCGCAGACAGACGCACCCGGCAGAGGACAGGGCACGAGAAAAGCAGGGGACAGCCAGACCCCAAGCCAGCGAGAGACTACACCCCACACGGGCAGAAAGGCGAGACGCCCCGCCCGAGGGACCCAGAGACTCCCCGCAACCGGACGGGAAGACCGCCCCCGCCCCACCGGCAACCGGGCCCCCACGAGCCCACCCCCCACCCCCGGAGAGCGCGGCGAGGCCAGCCCCCGGCCACCCCACCCAAACCGGCCGCCGCAGGACCACCCAGGCACAGGGCCACGGGAACCACCCACCCCACCCGCAGGGACCCCAACGATGGAGATGGAACAACCAGCAACCGCCCCGCCGAGCCCCCCCCCCTGAGGGAGGGGAAAAATTAAAAAATAATATTAATAAAATATATTTAAAAAAAATAAATAAATAAATAAATTAATCAATTAATTAATTTAAAAAAAAAAAAAAAAAGAATTAAAAGAAGATCACAGACATGCTGACAAACAAGGTCACTACCCCAGCAACTGGCCGACTCGCAGCACCTCGGAATACCTTGCAGCACCAAGCTACCACAATAGACGCAGGGACTAGGCCCAACAGGCCCCAACCAAGACGGGCACCCGGAAGGGATGGACAGCGGGACCCAGGAGCTCCAGACACGCAGTTCGGATGCAGTAGCCTGAGGCGTCGACCCCCGTCTGACAGGCAGGCCCAGAGCGTACCCCCAGAAATATACATACATACATACATACACACATACACATACACATACACACATACACACATACACGTATACATACCCACACATACACATATATACATATACATACACATATGTACACATACACATATATAAACATACATACATACACACACATATACATACATATACACAGTTCGTCAGCCCCGACAGCCATCACGCGCACGCGCTGCCACCAGTCACAACATCAGCCACACCCCTGCACCAGACCCAGCAGCCACGGGCGCCCACACCACAAACAAACGGCAGCAGAAACAGCAGCCGCAATAACCCCAGACAGCCAGCACCAGCCAATCAAATCAAAGCGATCAAAGAAAAACTGCGAACAGCAACCACACGCCACCAGGGCCATGGAGACCAGCCAGCGCCAGCCCGCCGGTCAGCCCGAACGCCAACACGCAAACAAGAGACACCAACAACCCCCCCAACCAAAAGGCCCCCCACCCCAACCCAAACCCGCACAAACACACCACCGCCCAAACAACCGGGACACAGCATCCAGACCAGACACGGGGGCTGCGCCGCCACCACACCAAGTCACCAACAGAGACCCCACAGCGCAAGGTCGGGCCACACGGGCACGGACCCCATCCAACAGGAAGTGAGACCCGCGCGACGCCACACACAAATAAATAATAAGATTTAAAAAAAAAAATGAAATAAAATAAAATAAAAAAAATAAAATAAAAAATAAAATTTAAAAAATAAAATAAAATTAAAATGAGTAATAATAAAAATAAAAATAATAAATACATTAAAAATAAAAAATATATATATAACAATAATAAATTAATAAAAGCCTGGCAGGCCACCAGACCGCAGTCCCCGCCGGCCGACGAGGCAATGAGGGGTGCGCCGAACCCCAAACCCCCCATGCATGTGTACAAGGCCCCCAGAGTGTCTACTGTGTAGTTAAAATTAGGAGGTCAGCCGTTACAGCCGACCTCCAGTCCCTATTGATGTGTGTACTGTAGTGTGAGTGAGATATGTATGCTTGTGGGAACTAATAATGCGATTAAAATTGGGGGACATCAAGGTCATGGTGGGTCCCAACCAAACCAAGCCCCCCAAATCCTAAGTGTCTAATATGCAGCTAAGATTGAGGGATGGACGAGCAGGGGACAAGAAAGGAGGACTGGAGCCCCATTAGAGGCATCCTCAACCCCCCGCCATGCCTCCCCGCAGGACAATCCCCAAAGTCCTATATATGTGTGACTGTGTGCGCTATAAGTAGGAGGAGTAGAGGGCCCGGACATCCCCCCAGTCCACGCGGCCGACAACCAGGAACTACGGCCAGGAGGCCGCCACCCCCCGCCACAGCCCGTGACCCACACCAGACCACTTTAACGTGACGCCACGCGAGCCCCCCCCCCCGCCAAACAAAGCCAGCCCCCGCCCGCCCCAACCCAACCCTGCAGAGCCCATACCGGCAACCAAATGCAGAGAAACCGCACAGCCCCCACGCCCAATGCAAACACCGCATCCCGGCCATCCACACAGCAACGTGCCCATACGAGTCCCGGCCAGGGGAAGGAGCCCCCCAACGGGGGAAGAAGCCAATGCATCCCGTCCGCCTGCCAGCCCCCAAACCAGCCGGCAAGCCAACGCCAGCCATCCCCACAACCCCACAAGCGCACAGACACCAGCCACAGTCCCCCAACCACTCCAACCCAACACAGCGATGCCAACCGCTGGTATCACCGCAGCAACCATCACCACCACCGCCCGTCCGCAGCGTAAACACCCGCGGCCGCCGAAACCAAAACAAAAAAGCGACCGACCCCGTAAACCACAACAACGCACACCCCCGGCTACCACCGAGGCCACCAACCCACCTACCCCAACTCATTCACAGCCAGGCCAATTGAGCCACCGGACATCCACACCCATGCACACACCTACACATTCATATACACATACATACACACATACATATATATACACATACACACATTTCCACACGCATGCATATACATATAAACATACACATCCACACATATATACACATTAATACACCCACACACATATACATAAGCCCACATATACACAAACACATACATACACAACACACACAAATTTGCATTTTTTAAATATACAGTAAAAAATGAAAAGTACATTTTACAGTAAAATTCTTGCAACTGAGCTGCCTTTTTTTTTTTTACAAACCATGTTACTGTAAAATTGCATTTTTTTAATTTACAGTAAAAAATCAAATGTACATTTTACAGTAACATTCTGGCAACTGAGCTGCCTTTTTTTTAACAAACATTTTACAGTAAAATTTGCAATTTTTTTTTTTACAGTAAAAAAGCAAATGCACATTTTACAATAAAATTATGGCAACTGAGATGCCTTTTTTTTTTACAAACAATTTTACTGTAGAATTGCATTATTTGTTATTTACAGTATAAACAAATTACAGTAATATTTTGACAACTCAGCTGCTTTTTTTACAAACAATTTTACTGTAAAATGTGCATTTTTTATTTACATTAAAAAACAAATGTGCATTTTACAGTCAAATTCTGGCAACTGAGCTGCCTTTTTTTTTTTTACAAACAATGTTACTGTAAAATTGATTTTTTTTTTATTTACAGTAAAAAAGCAAATGTAATTTTTACAGTAACATTCTGACAATTGAGCTGCCTTTTTTACAAACAATTTTACTGTAAAATTTGCATTTTTTTAATTTACAGTAAAAAACAAACGTACATTTTACAGTAAACTTCTGGCAACTGAGTTGCCTTTTTTTTTTACAAACAATGTTACTGTAAAATTGCATTTTTTTTATTTATAGTAAATAAGCAAATGTACATTTTACATTTAAAAGCATACTTTGCAAATTATCGTTACCGCATTATACACCCTTTACTCCATATTTAGTCAATCATACTAAAAAAAAATAGAGCCTTCCATTTTTAGAGAAAATGAAAACCAAACTCCCCCGCCTCAATCTCCCAGTTGGTTTTGTGTTGTGTAGGGGAGCATGTTGCACGCACACAAGCTGGTAGAGCAACATCAGAAGGTTGCAGATGACTCATACTACAAGAGAACTCTCCAGAGGAGCGCTGTGTTGTGTTTGATTGCTAAAATCTCAGGAGAGGACGCCTGGGGATGCAGCACAGGGGGGGGAAGATTTGATGTGGTGCAGAATGGATGTGAAATAGAGAAAATATTTGCTGAAACATGTGATGTTAAACAAAATGTGGTTTTATTTTTGCTGCAGAGCCAGCTTGATTTATCGGGATGAAGAAGAAAAAAAACAAGCCCAGGCTGTAAAGATCAGGTGGGAAAGGTGTATTTGTTTGAATCGTTCATTTTGCTGCAAAGACTTTGTTTTGGTAGCAGGCAGCGACCAAAATCTATTCTTACACAGGTTTGGCACTTAAGCATGCTTGGAGGCAAAGAAATCATATTTCAAATGATATTGGATACTACAGTAAATAGAGATGCAGCGAACCACATTTGTTCACATTTGTCCAATATTGGACACCTGAATTTGTATATTTGTTGTTATCAATACTATTGCAACAGCAGAGCGCCAATTTCCTTAAAGTACCAGTAGAGTGGAAACACAAGTTGACTTTATACACTATATTGCCAAAAGTATTTGGCCACCTGCCTTTACTCACATATGAACTTGAAGTGCCATCCCATGGGATTGCCCAAAATGTTTTGGTATCCTGGAGCATTCAAAGTTCCTTTCACTGGAACTAAGAGGCCAAGCCCAACTCCCGAAAAACCAACCCCACACCATAATTCCTCCTCCACCAAATTTCACACTCGACATAATGCAGTCCGAAATGTAGCGTTCTCCTGGCAACCTCCAAACCCAGACTGGTCCGTCAGATTGCCAGATGGAAAAGCGTGATTCGATCAGTCCAGAGAAAACGTCTCCACCATACTTGCCAATCCTCCCGATTTTTCAATGTCCCTCCCAAAAATCTCCCGGGGCAACCATTCTCCCGAATTTCTCCCGATTTCCACCCGGACAACAATATTGGGGGTGTGCCTTAGAGGCACTGCCTTTAGCGTCCTCTACAACCTGTCGTCACGTCCGCTTTTCCTCCATATTAACAGTGTGCCGGCCCAGTCACATAATATATGCGTTTTTTACACACACATAAGTGAATGAACAGGTCACACTGAGGGTGGCCGTATAAACAACTTTAACACTGTTACAAATATGCGCCACACTGTGAACCCACACCAAACAAGAATGACAAACACATTTCGGGAGAACATCCGCACCGTAACACAACTTAAACACAACAGAACAAATACCCAGAACCCCTTGCAGCACTAACTCTTCCGGGACGCGATAATTTACACCCTCCGCTACCACCTAACCCCGCCCACCTCAACCCCCCCCCCCATCTCCCGAATTCGGAGGTCTCAAGGTTGGCAAGTATGGTCTCCACTGCTCTAGAGTCCAGTGGCGACGTGCTTTACACCACTGCATCCGACGCTTTGCATTGGACTTGGTGATGTATGGCTTAGATGCTGCTGCCCGGCCATGGACACCCATTCCATGAAGCTCTCTGCGTACTGTACGTGGGCTAATTAGAAGGTCACATGAAGTTTGGAGCTCTGTAGCAACTGACTGTGCAGAAAGTATTTGCACTATGCGCTTCAGAATCCGCAGACCCCTCTCTGTCAGTTTATGTGGCCTACCACTTGGTGGCTGAGTTGCTGTTGTTCCCTAACTCTTCACTTTTCTTATAATAAAGTTGACCTTGGAATATTTAGGAGCGAGGAAATTTTTCGATTTGTTGCACAGGTGGCATCTTGTGACAGTTCCACGCTGGAAATCACTGAGAGCGGCCCATTCTTTCACAAATGTTTGTAGAAACAGTCTCCATGTCTCAGTGCTTGATTTTATACACCTGGCCAAGTGAATAGGACACCTGATGGATTGGATGGGTGGTCAAATACTTTTGGCAATATAGTGTTTGCTTAGTTGTGTTTCATTGTGTCCATTAAACCATATTAATTGTATTTACAATCCGCAAAGTATGTGAAAATACCTAAACATCAGACGGCTATTTTTAATATTCCGCTCTGAATGTCTTCGGCAATTTCCGTAGATTTTGGATGGGATGACGTCACGATAGGAACGCTTCTGCGCTCTGACAATATCAGCAGATTAGTCATATTGGAAATATGCAAAAATTAGAAAGAGATGTGCTGTCTATCATTCACAATCCCTATGTAAGACGTGAACACGTTTGTTTTTTGTATTGAAGTGTGTTTCTGGTCTTGTCACCCCCTTACGGGCAGGAGGCCAACATGACAGTGTGACTGGATCAAAAGAGACATTGGCGACGCTTTGCTGAACAAAAAGTTGTTTTACTACAAGCGAGCGTCATTAAACAGGTCTGCAGTACCCGGAGGAGCCTAGGTCCAACAATGAAGGACTCCTAAACTGTAGAGGCCACATCACAGTCTTATATCCCTTTCTTCCTGCATCTGGTTGTGTGTTAATTCAGAAGAACACAACCTGACCATGTAAGGAGATGTTCACGTGAAAGTGTCTTCAAAACTCATTTAGGTCCCAACTTAAATGTTGGCTTTCAGCTAGACAGGCAGTCTTTTCTCAAGTATAGGGCTATCACTTTTGCATTCCGGAGTCCCAATCAGAGTCTCTTTTCCTACGAGAAGTGATCCAATCCACCTGGGAATATAAAACTAAGGGGCCTTATCTTATTATGTGCTCAAACTGAAATACCACTATTTAATTAAACTTGGTGGTTGGCCTTCTCCAAGTTGTATATACATCTTCACTATAAGCAAAACATATTACAAGTTAATCAATTCACTTCAGTATTTTTTTTTATTGCATTCTAAGTCGTAAATAAATAAAACGACTGCTAACAATTGAGTCAATGGGGGCTCACAAATTCACTCACAAAGTCCTCTAAATAACCATCCAAAAACCGCCAACAATACTCTGTATACATATCATGACCTGAATATTAAACAAATATTAGGGATATCGTTATTATAAGCGCTAACGCAGACAAACTAGTTTTAGCGGCGCATAGATAAGGAAGAGATAACTATCATTAAGTCGGTCGATGTCCTGCTGTTGTGGTTGCTGCATCACATCCCGGCTTGTTAAAGTTATTCTAGATTATAAATCATGCCTTTTATCTGGAAGATAGGAAGATTTAGCCATAAATCTAGAAGTTGTTCATCTGTGACATTCAATTTAGACCCGTAGATGGAGACAATAACACAACAACCAAAGACAGTGTCTGCAGGCAGCAACTTTTTCTTTTATCCCTTCGTGTGGATTATGATTATTATGATTCTTCATATAAACGGGAAGTTATGTACATCCCGTCTTTGATGTACTACACCAAAAGACGTACAGAGTTTGCTAGTCAATAGATATGATCAAAATAGTATCAATCTCACAGAGATTCCCGAGCCATTTTGAGAGATAATGAGCAAGCCGATCACGTGATCTGTGATGTAAAGTGGGAACCACAGATCTCTTCCCAGGGAGGCGTCCCGGTGGCATCCTGACCAGATGCCCGAACCACCTCATCTGGCTCCTCTCGATGTGGAGGAGCAGCGGCTTTACGTTGAGCTCCTCCCGGATGACAGAGCTTCTCACCTTATCTCTAAAGGAGAGCCACGCCACCCGACGGAAGAAACTTATTTCAGACGCTTGTACCTGTGATCTTGTCCTTTCGGTCATAACCCAAAGCTCATGACTGTAGGCGAGGATGGGAACGTAGATCGACCAGTAAATTGAGAGCTTTGCCTTCCGGCTCAGCTCCTTCTTTACCACAATGGATTGATATAGGGTCCGCATTACTGAAGATGTCACACCGATCCGCCTGTCAATCTCATTAACCACTCTTCCTTCACTCGTGAGCCAGACTCCGACGTACTTGAACTCCTCCACTTGAGGCAAGATCTCCTCCCCAAACCGCAGATGGCACTCCACCGTTTACGAGCGAGAATCATGGACTCGGACATGGAAGTGCTGATTCTCATCCCAGTTGCTTCACACTTGGCTGCGAACCAATCCAGTGAGAGCTGAAGATCCTGGCCAGATGAAGCCATCAGGGCCACATCATCTGCAAAAAGCACACACCTAATCCTGCAGCCATCAAACCGGATCCCCTCAACGCCCTGACTGTGCCTAGAAATTATGTCCATAAAATTTATGAGCAGAATCGGTGACAAAGGGCAGCTTTGGCGGAGTCCAACCCTCACTGAAAATGGGTCCGACTTACTGCCGGCAATATGGACCAAGCTCTGACACTGATCATACAGGGAGCGGACCGCCACAATCATACCCCATACTCTCTGAGCACTCCCCACAGGACTTCCTGAGGGACACAGTCGAATGACTTCTCCAAATCCACAAAGCATGTGTAGATTGGTTCGGCAAACTCCAATGCACTCTCAAGGACCATGCCGAGAGTAAAGAGCTGGTCCACAGTTCCACGACCCGGATGAAAACCGCACTGCTCTTCCTGAGTCCAAGGTTCGACTCTCCGACGTCGGCTCCTCTCCAGTACACCTGAATAGACCTTTACCGGGAAGGCTGCGGAATGTGATCCCACGATAGTTGGAACACACCCTCTGGTTTCCCTTCTTAAAGAGAGGATCCACCACCCCGGTTTGCCAATCCAGAGGTGCTGCCCCCGATGTCCACGCAATGTTGCAGAGTCTTGTCAACCAAGACAGCCACACAGCATCCAGAGCCTTAAGGAACTCCGGGTGGATCTCCGGCCACCGACGAGCTTCTTAACAACCTCAGCTGCTCAGTGCTGCCCTCACCCCATCAAACGACAGCATAGAACACAGCAGAAGCCATCACAGTGTAGTGAGAGGTGCGCAGCAGTGACCCGCACACCCCGAATGACCTCAGTCTCCTCAAGAGGTGCAGGCGACTTGGACCCTTCTTGTACACAGCGTTTAAATTGTGAGTCCAGTCCAGTTTATTGTTAAGGTAAACACCCAGATCATTAAATGAGTTCATTATTTCTATACCTTATCCCTGGATTTTCACCGGCGTGGGTGGTGTAGCTGACCGCCGGAAGTCAATCACAACCTCTTTTTTTTTTACTGGTGTTCAAGTGCAGGTGATTACGTGCATACCAGTCGACAAAGCCTCTCAGTATTCCTGCTCGTTCCCCTAACACACACATCCCACCACAGCGGAGTCGTACGTGAACTTCTGCAGATGGAAGTGGTTGGAGTCCTGCCTGAAGTCCAAGGTATTGATTGTGAACAGGTAAGGCAAGAGCATCGTCCCTTGGGGATCCCGATGCCTGAGCACTAAGCAAACTGCAAAGGGTCCATTGCTGATACTGTCTGTGCGCGAAGGTGGCTGAGGATGATCTGCTCCATGGTCTTAACGAGTTGGGAGGTCAGGACAACAGGTCTGAAGTGGTTTGGCACCTTGGGATGAGGTGTTTTAGGGATTGGAACCACACAGGAGGTCTTCCGGGGTGTAAAGATTTTTTTTTTTTTAGGCTGAGGCTCAGGTTAAAAATGTAATTGACCACAACAGTTAACTTGTCTGCACTTTCCCTGAGTAGCCTGCTACTGTAGCCTTCCTGACCTTGTTCCTTCTTAAGTCCCTCACTTGATCAGACTGATGGAGTGTTTGGTGGGTGATTACTGGGGGCGGTGAACTGGGCTGGTGGGTTGAGGGGGACTGTTTGAGAGGAGTTTGTTAGAGAGGTGTGGACCATTCTCAGGTGTAAACGGCCGGGGCTGGTCTGTAAGAGAGTTGTGGTGGGGCCAGAGTCAAACCTGTTAAAAAAACAAAACATTGAGTTTGTTGGCCCACTCTTGGTCACCAGAAGCCTGGTGACCAGATCCACCTCTTCCATGACCTGAAATCTATTTCAGGCTGGTCCACACTTCACAAATATAATTCTGCTCCAGCCGTCCTAGTTTTTTTTTGTAGTCCTTCTTACACCTCCTGATCTTACATTTAAAATCCCACTGGACTCTTTTCAGCTCGTCCGTGTTTCCTGAGGTGAGAGCCCTTCTTCTTCTCATTCAGTATGGCTTCAGCTCAGTGGTGACCCAGGGTTTATTGTTGGGGAAACACTGGACATTTTGAAGGGCACAGTGTTTTCCATAAGTTATATATTGTACTTTTTACATTGTAGCTGTATGTAGAAATGGTCTGCTGAAGTGGCAACTGGTTGCATCGACTCTGCGCTCT
Source organism: Nerophis lumbriciformis (assembly GCF_033978685.3). Classification (NCBI taxonomy): domain Eukaryota; kingdom Metazoa; phylum Chordata; class Actinopteri; order Syngnathiformes; family Syngnathidae; genus Nerophis; species Nerophis lumbriciformis. The sequence continues at coordinate 37,616,077 of NC_084550.2, read as the reverse complement.
TTTACAGTCTTTTATGTCCTTTGTGTTCTCTGATATTTCTCTCTTGTTTTACCTTATTTATGTGGACTTTTTGTATCTGCACTGCAACCACTTCCTTTCCCCATTGTGGGATGGTTAAAGTCGATCCTATTCTATGGTACCCTATAGCGACAAATGTTAGAAAGCACTAGTCGCCAATGATCGGTCTTACCTGGGGATGACTGATCACTGGATGCCACGAGAGTTGCAGGTGTAGGTCTACGTCTTCTAATCTAAAGGAAAAGAAGAGCTCCATTCAAAAGCAGGACTTCATGAAGCTAACTTTGCAGGACAGTCATGCTGAAACAAAAGCATTAAAAACATCTAACATGTCCTGCTAAGAACAATCCATGTCTAGACCGCTGCCTTTTATTGTTTACGAGCTATATCTCTAAAATTGTTGGCGGCCTTGATGTTGCATCGAGTGCCACCTTGGACAATGTGACACACTTCAGCCACTAATACATATTCAATACAAGATGTATTAGTGGCGTGACAACGACGCTAGCTGCTAACGAGCCGTGACATTAGCCGAGCAGCTTGTGACTTGGCTAATGGCACCTGCCATGCTGTATGTAGACCATTTTAATGTAAACAAATCTCTGAAGTCAATCGGTTTACTTTATATATTCAATCATGAGATCTTATGGTAGAGACTTAACGATTTAGACTTTGTGTGGCCGTAAACAATATTTTGTTTGTGGCCCCATTTAATACAAACCCCGTTTCCATATGAGTTGGGAAATTGTGTTAGATGTAAATATAAAACGGAATACAATGATTTGCAAATCCTTTTCAACCCATATTCAATTGAATGCACTACAAAAACAAGATATTTGATGTTCAAACTCATACTTTTTATTTATTTTTTTTGCAAATAATAATTAACTTAGAATTTCATGGCTGCAACATGTGCCAAAGTAGTTGGGAAAGGGCATGTTCACCACTGTGTTACATGGCCTTTCCTTTTAACAACACTCAGTAAACATTTGGGAACTGAGGAGACACATTTTTTAAGTTTCTCAGGTGGAATTATTTCCCATTCTTGCTTGATGTACAGCTTAAGTTGTTCAACAGTCCGGGGGTCTCCGTTGTGGTATTTTAGGCTTCATAATGCGCCACACATTTTCAATGGGAGACAGGTCTGGACTACAGGCAGGCCAGTCTAGTACCCGCACTATTTTACTATGAAGCCACATTGATGTAACACGTGGCTAGGGCATTGTCTTGCTGAAATAAGCAGGGGCGTCCATGATAACGTTGCTTGGATGGCAACATATGTTGCTCCAAAAGCTGTATGTACCTTTCAGCATTAATGGTGCCTTCACAGATGTGTAAGTTACCCATGTCTTGGGCACTAATACACCCCCAAACCATCACAGATACTGGCTTTTCAACTTTGCGCCTATAACAATCCGGATGGTTCTTTTCCTCTTTGGTCCGGAGGACACAACGTCCACAGTTTCCAAAAACAATTTAAAATGTGGACTCGTCAGACCACAGAACACTTTTCCACTTTGTATTAGTCCATCTTAGATGAGCTCAGGCCCAGGGAAGCCGACGGCATTTCTGGGTGTTGTTGATAAACGGTTTTCGCCTTGCATAGAAGAGTTTTAACTTGCACTTACAGATGTAGAGACCAACTGTAGTTACTGACAGTGGGTTTCTGAACTGTTCCTGAGCCCATGTGGTGATATCCTTTTTCGCTTGTTGATGCAGTACAGCCTGAGGGATCGACGGTCACGGGCTTAGCTGCTTACGTGCAGTGATTTCTCCAGATTCTCTGAACCCTTTGATGATATTACGGACCATAGATGGTGAAATCCCTAAATTCCTTGCAATAGCTGCTTGAGAAAGCTTTTTCTTAAACTGTTCAACAATTTGCTCACGCATTTGTTGACAAAGTGGTGACCCTCGCCCCATCCTTGTTTGTGAATGACTGAGCATTTCATGGAATCTACTTTTATACCCAATCATAGCACCCACCTGTTCCCAATTTGCCTGTTCACCTGTGGGACGTTCCAAATAAGTGTTTGATGAGCATTCCTCAACTTTATCAGTATTTATTGCCACCTTTCCCAACTTCTTTGTCATGTGTTGCTGGCATCAAATTCTAAAGTTAATGATTATTTGAAAAAAAAAATGTTTATCAGTTTGAACATCAAATATGTTGTCTTTGTAGCATATTCAACTGCATATGGGTTGAAAATGATTTGCAAATCATTGTATTCCGTTTATATTTACATCTAACATAATTTCCCAACTCATATGGAAACGGGGTTTGTATTATCAGACCCCAGAAGAGCCACCACCCCACATACACACACTCAGAATATTAACATTCACTAAAAAATGGCTGAAACTAACTTTTGAAATATGTAATAGTTTTTTTTCTTTCATGCAGCTTGTAATGTCTCCAAGATTGTGTATGAAAAGAACGCTAACAAGGTTTTTGACTTGTTAAAGATGGGATTAACATCTATTAACATGAATGTCAACACTCCCATTAAATTCAATGTTCTATACACGCGTAAAGTACAGTAGATGGTGCACTCCATGATCAGACAGTACAATATTTACTTGTTTATGTCTTTGCTTCATTGATAATGTTTTTCATCAAGCATTCAAACCAATGGCTTTTCAAAATATTCTTAAACCTGCCTAAATTAATTGTTGTTTTAGTTTTTTCAAAGTTCTGTTTATGGAGGCAAACCAGGCTCTGGTTCACTTTCCCATTCACTCATCAAGATTTTCTTTTATGAAAAATCCAATCGAAAAAAACTCATTTAGGATCAGGGTTTAGTTTAAGCGCTTTTTTGGCTTGCAGACTGTTTCTAGTCTTGCACCCATCACTGTTAATCATGCTTTCCCTCCCTCTCTTGTTGATAGTGCCTTTTTAATAGTTTATTATTCTTCGGTCAATGGTCAACAAAATAAACAAACAGTTGTACATTCATAGATTGAAAATGAAAATGTTGCAGACCTAAAGGGTTTAGGCTGAAGTTGAACACTGATAGCGCCTAACCCTATAAACAATGTCAAGTACAAGATGAACTTCCGAAAATTATGAAATGTCTTTTGTACAACATATTATAAATACACATTATACACAATATGAACACTGTTCAATTATATACACAGTTCAATTATATACACAGTAAAGGCATGTGAAATATCCTTGTACGCGTGTTAAACCTTTGTACCAATTTATATACTATATACAAACAATTATACTTCCATTATTATTTATATCCCATATTTAGTATTTTAATTAACATTGATCATAGTATTAACTACTGTGTTGATTCAAGAATGATATATTTTTTCAAGACATTGGTCTTAAAGTGTTTTTTAAATGTGTGAATGGAACTGGAACATTTTAAGGAATCATCCAAGCTGTTCCACAGTTGAACCCCCCTGACAGAAACAAATCTACTTTTTAAGCTTGTTCTTATCTTAGCTTTCTGGAAGACAGCTGAACCTCTGAGGTCATAGGGATTCTCTCTGGGTTTGAACCTCTCCTGTAGACACCGAGGCAGCATGTGGTTATGAGCTTTGTACGTCACAATAGCAGTGTTGAGGTCAACAAGATCATGCAGTTTTAATGTTTTTAATTTAATAAACAGAGCATTGGTATGGTCATAATAGTCATAATTTACAATTCTAATCGCTTTCTTTTGAAGTAAGAATATAGAGTTGATGTTTGTTTTGTAATTGTTACCCCAGATTTCAACACAATAATTAAGACAAGGGAGTACGAAAGAATTATATAACATATTAAGAGCCTTTTGATTTACGGAGTTTTTGATTTTATGTAACATAGCAATATGTTTTGCCATCTTTGTCTTAAGTATATTTATGTACAGTTTCCAATTTAATTTATCATCTATATAGATTCCCAAAAATGTTGTTGAATACACCCTTTCTATCTCCATATCATCAATTCTTATATGACACTGTATGTTATTTTTCCTATTTCCAAAAATTATATATTTTGTTTTATTTAGGTTGATTGACATTTTATTGGCATCAAACCATTGCTTTAGTATGTGGAGTTCGCTCTCTACAGTCTCTAAGAGTTGGCCAAGGTCTTGCCCAGAACGATCAGGTCAAGTCTGGGGATCAACAACATCAAAGATGCATACATTGACAACACTTTCGCCTCCTTCCAACAACGTTGTGATACATTTTAACTCTCTAATCAACCCTTTCTAGATACACTATATTGCCAAAAGTATTTGGCCACCCATCCAAATGATCAGAATCAGGTGTCCTAATCAATAAATGTAAATAAATCAATCAATCAAGCGCTTAGGCATGGAGACTGTTTCCACAAACATTTATGAAAGAACTGTCATAGGATGCCACCTGTGCAACAAATCCAGTCGTGAAATTTCTGATTGACGAGTCTGGGTTTCGAGGTTGCCAGGAGAACGGTACATGTCGGACTGCATTGTGCCGAGTGTGAAATTTGGTGGAGGAGGAATTATGGTGTGGATTTGTTTTTCAGGAGTTGGGCTTGGCCCCTTTAGTTCCAGTTAAAGGAACTTAGAATGCTCCAGGATACCAAAACCTGTTGGACAATTCCATGCTCCCAACCTTTTGGGAACAGTTCCTCTTCCAACATGACTGCACCAGTGCACAAAGCAAGGTCCATAAAGACATGGATGACAGAGTCTGGTGTGGATGAACTTGACTGGCCTGCACAGAACCCGATAGAACACATTTGTGATGAATTAGAACGGAGACTGAGAGCCAGGCTTTCTCGACCAACATCAGTGTGTGACCTCACCAATGGAAGAATGGTCGAAAATTCCTATAAACACACTCCGCAGCATTGTGGACAGCCTTCCCAGAAGAGTTGAAGCTGTAATAGCTGCAATAGGTGGACCGACATCATATTGAACCCTACGGGTTAGGAATGGGATGGCACTTCAAGTTCATATGTGAGTCAATGCAGGTGGCCGAATACTTTTGGCAATATAATGTATCTACAGATCCGCAGTTTTGTTCGTAATACTTTCCTTAGGTTTGCAGATTTTCCGACTGGCACAGTTGCTGATACATCGTACTAATTATACCAAGGTTCGACTAGCTAAGATGTGTGACGGAAAATCTGAATTGTGTGATTAGTGCCAACAGTCTCCAGCTAACTTAATACATATGTTTTGGCTCTGCCCATGGACAGAAAGTTTTAAAATGTCCGTCTTTGGTAATTAGTCAAAGGATCGAACCGAATCTTCTGAGTAGACAATTTGGGGTAGCCACTCTGTCATTTTCTCTCAGAAAATCCAAACACAATCTGGTGGCATTCACTACTTTGTTAGCTAGAAGATTTATTGCACTTAAATAGAAGGTTGCAGTCCCTCCCTACCACACCCGCTGGATCAGAGATATTCTTTATTTCCTTAAATCAGGGGTGCCCATTACGTCCATCGCGAGCTACCGGTCGATCACGGAGGGTTGTCAGTCGATCGCCCAGCCAGGCATTAAAAAAAATAGACTTAAAAATGAGTGATCATCAATCGTCACCAAGACGTCACATCAGTCACTTCATTGACATGATTGACATGAGATCCTTATTACATACTTGCCAACCTTGAGACCTCCGATTTTGGGAAGTGGGGGGTGGGGGCATGGTCGGGGATGGGGCAGGGCGTAGTTGGGGGCGTGGTTAAGAGGGGAGGAGTATATTGACAGCTAGAATTCATCAAGTCAAGTATTTCATACATATATATATATATATATGTATGTGTGGGGAAAAAATCACAAAACTACTTCATCTCTACAGGCCTGTTTCATGAGGGGTTCCCTCAATCATCAGGAGATTCCTGATGATTGAGGGAACCCCTCATGAAACAGGCCTGTAGAGATGAAGTAGTCTTTTGATTTTTTTCCCACACATACATATATTGCGCTCTACTACGGTATCGAGCACTATTTTTTGGATAACCTTATTAAGACATATATATATATATATATATATATATATATCTACATCCTGAAAATATACAAACAAAACTGCGTTTAGATAATTGATACTTCAAACTTGCATAAATAAATATTACGGACTATAACATAACTTGGCTTCTGAGAGCTTCAAAATGTAATGAATAAAATGCTAAAGTTGTTGATAAACAAGCAATTATTTTAATAATTAAATATGGTCATTTTAAATGAATTAGTATGATAATTTAAAATAAATTATTTCAAATATGTTTATTTTAATGTATAATTATAATGCCTGGATGAATAAGGAGTCAGAAAAAATAAAAATAAAAATACAATTAATTTGGATGTTTTTAACAAAATATAGTAAACATTGATTTCGTTTTTTTTTTTTAAATTAATAAATATATTTATTTTTAGGTAAGATAAACATAATAATACAATGTATATCTAGTCTGGATGATTTAGTTCTTGTCACCCTGTTGTCCTCCCGTCGTGAAAAAAGGCTGTCCTCACTCAGGTCCGCATGGAGCTGGAGGGGGCGTGGCCTCCAGCTCCGGCTGAAAATATTTGTCCCGGGAGGTTTTCGGGAGAGGCGCTGAATTTCGGGAGTCTCCCGGAAAATTCGGGAGGGTTGGCAAGTATGCATTATTAAGAAAAAAATGACCGGCAGGAAGGTGAGAAACACGTTATATTTCAACAGACGTCAAAACTCTAAAGACCGACTGCACAGTTCCTGTTTTCACAATAAAAGCGCTGCTTCATCCTGCCTGGGCTAACAAAATAAGAGTCTCAGAAAGCTAGTAAGCTACGGAGTTTGCCGCCAATGTATTTTTTGTATATTGTATAAAAAGGAGTATGGAAGCTGGTCAACAAACAAAAAGAAACCACTTTCATGTGGTATTGGACAGAAAAGATGACTTTTTTTCTCCTCCATTTGAAAATGTGGATGTGATCATCACTACTGTCTGATTCCAATGAATACAAGTCATCACAATCAGGTAATACACCAACTTATATTCTTGTCTTCATGAAAGAAAGGAATGTTAAACATGCTTGTATTATTAATAAACACCTTTAACTTGTTAACCAAAAAACTCTCTTTCATAAATCAGTAAATATAAATGTTATGGTATATACTTGGTAAATTGAAAAGTAGCTTGCCTGCAGAAAAGGTGTGGGCACCCCTGCTTTAAATTGGAGAAAATTAGGCGGACATTAAATGGTTATTCTGTAAAATGTCAAGAAGTATGGGGTGCTTTCTTAAAATATGTAAAGGAGACTGATTTTCGGTTTGGCTGGGACTAAGACGTGGTTGAATTGTACTTGATTCCGGCTTCCTCCCACCTCTAAAGACATGCACCTGGGGATAGGTTGATTGGCAACACTAAATTGGCCCTAGTGTGTGAATGTGAGTGTGAATGTTGTCTGTCTGTCTGTGTTGGCCTTGTGATGAAGTGGCGATTTGTCCAGGGTGTACCCCGCCTTCCGCCCGAATGCAGCTGGGATAGGCTCCAGCACCCCCGCGACCCCAAAAGAGACAAGTGGTAGAAAATGAAGGGATGGATGATTTGCCTTTTGTTTGCTTTTGTGTATTGCTGCACCATGTTGGGGACATTCGGAAGTGCAGTTATTTGTGGCTTGGTGTCCATATTTGTCTGTACTTGTTTGACGAATTTTTTTTGGGTGGGGGAAAACAAGGACATTTGATATGTATTGTATTGTCTTTATGTTAACTGTGTGTCAAAAAAAAAAATTCAATAAACAAATGTTTAAAAAAAAAAAGTACACCAAATGCTGTAATCTTATTACAATTAATTCAGAATGTCTGATATAATCCATCCATCCATCTTCTTCCGCTTATCCGAGGTCGGGTCAGGGGGCAGCAGCCTAAGCAGGGAAGCCCAGACTTCCCTCTCCCCAGCCACTTCGTCCAGCTCTTCCTGTGGTACCCCGAGGCGTTCCCAGGCCAGCCGAGAGACATAGTCTTCCCAATGTGTCCTGGGTCTTCCCCGCGGCCTCCTACCAGTCGGCCGTGCCCTAAACACCTCCCTAGGGAGGTGTTCGGGTGGCATCCTGACCAGATGCCCGAACCACCTCATCTGGCTCCTCTCGATGTGGAGGAGCAGCGACTCTTACTTTGAGCTCCTCCCGGATGGCAGAGCTTCTCACCCTATCTCTAAGAGAGAGCCCCGCCACCCGGCGGAGGAAACTCATTTTGGCCGCTTGTACCCGTGATCTTGTCCTTTCGGTCATAACCCAAAGCTCATGACCATAGGTGAGGATGGGAACGTAGATCGACCGGTAAATTGAGAGCTTTGCCTTCTGGCTCAGCTCCTTCTTCACCACAACGGATCGATACAGCGTCCGCATTACTGAAAACACTGCACCGATCCGCCTGTCGATCTCACGATCCACTCTTCCCTCACTCGTGAACAAGACTCCGAGGTACTTGAACTCCTCCACTTAGGGCAAGATCTCCTCCCCAACCCGGATATGGCACTCCACCCTTTTCCGGGCAAGAACCATGGACTCGGACTTGGAGGTGCTGATTCTCATCCCAGTCGCTTCACACTCGGCTGCGAACCGATCCAGCGAGAGCTGAAGATCCTGGCCAGATGAAGCCATCAGGACCACATCATCTGCAAAAAGCAGAGACCTAATCCTGCAGCCACCAAACCAGATCCCCTCAACGCCTTGACTGCGCCGAGAAAATTCTGTCCATAAAAGTTATGAACAGAATCTGTGACAAAGGGCAGCCTTGGCGGAGTCCAACCCTCACTGGAAACGTGTCCGACTTACTGCCGGCAATGCGGACCAGGCTCTGGCACTGAGCATACAGGGAGCGGACTGCCACAATCAGACAGTCCAATACCCCATACTCCCTGAGCACTCCCCACAGGATTTCCCGAGGGACACGGTCGAATGCCTTCTCCAAGTCCACAAAACACATTTAGACTGGTTGGACAAACTCCCATGCACCCTCAAGGACCCTGCCGAGAGTATAGAGCTGGTCCACAGTTCCACGACCAGGACGAAAACCACACTGTTCCTCCTGAATCCGAGGTTCGACTATCCGGCGTAGCCTCCTCTCCAGTACACCCGAATAGACCTTACCGGGAAGGCTGAGGAGTGTGATCCCACGATAGTTAGAACACACCCTCCGGTTCCCCTTCTTAAAGAGAGGAACCGCCACCCCGGTCTGCCAATCCAGCGGTACCGCCCCCAATGTCCACGCGATGCTGCAGAGTCTTGTCAACCAAGACAGCCCCACAGCATCCAGAGCCTTAAGGAACTCTGGGCGGATCTCATCTACCCCCGGGGCCTTGCCACCGAGGAGCTTTTTAACTACCTCAGCAACCTCAGCCCCAGAAATAGAATATAAATACTTCCCAAATGTATCATTTATTTTAATATTTATTAAGGTAATACCTATCATCAACAAGTATCCTGCACTTATTTATTAATGCACAATGTTTCCTTTCTTTCCTTCTTTCTTTATTTCTTATTCTATAGGGTTTCCCATACAGTCATTTATTTGTTAATTTTGGACAACATAATTGGATTATTCCGCTCTGTTGTTGTCAGGACCACGCCCATTCCCTCACTCCAGAGATCCTCATCTCCAGTCTATTAACGACCCTCAGCTGGCTGCTCATCTGCTGATTGCCTCACAGCCAATCAGAAGCTGCCATTCCATACTCACCTGTGACTCATTACCAAACATCTATATACAGTCGTGGTCAAAAGTTTACATACACTTGTAAAGAGCATAAAGTCATCGCTGTCTTGAGTTTCCAATCATTTCTACAACTCTTATTTTTTTGTGATAGAGTGATTGGAGCACATACTTGTTGGTCACAAAAAACATTCATGAAGTTTAATTCCTTTATGAATTTATTATGGGTCTACTGAAAATGTGAGCAAATGTGCTGGGTCAAAAGTATACATACAGCAATGTTAATATTTGCTTACATGTCCCTTGGCAAGTTTCACTGCAATAAGGCACTTTTGGTAGCCATCCACAAGCTCCAGCTTGAATTTTTGCCCACTCCCCTTGACAAAATTGGTGCAGTTCAGCTAAATGTGTGGGTTTTCTGACATGGACTTGTTTCTTCAGCATTGTCCACACTTTTAAGTCAGGACTTTTGGAAGGCCATTCTAAAACCTTAATTCTAGCCTGATTTAGCCATTCCTTTACCACTTTTGCCGCGTGTTTGGGGTCATCGTCCTGTTGGAACACCCAACTGCGCCCAAGACCCAACCTCCGGGCTGATGATTTTAGGTTGTCCTTAAGAATTTGGAGGTAATCCTCCTTTTTCATTGTCCCATTTACTCTCTGTAAAGCACCAGTTCCATTGGCAGCAAAACAGGCCAAGAGCATAATACTACCACCACCATGCTTGACGGTGGGATTGGTGTTCCTGGGATTAAAGGCCTCACCTTTTCTCCTCCAAACATATTGCTGGGTATTGTGGCCAAACAGCTCCATTTTTATTTCATCTGACATCACATGGACAAAGATAAGACCTTCTGGAGGAAAGTTCTGTGGTCAGATGAAACAAAAAATTTAGCTGTTTGGCCACAATACCCAGTCTATGTAAATTTTTGACCATGATTGTATATACCTTCCTCAGCCCAGCTGCCTCGGGCAGTATTGTTTGACTTGGAAAGACTTTAGCCCAGGGGTGCTCATTACGTCGATCGCGATCTACCGGTCGATCTTGGAGGGTGTGTCAGTCGATCACCAACCAGGCATTAAAAAAATAGTCCTAAAAATGAGTGATCATAAATCTTCACTATGACGTCACTTTTGTCACTTGATTGACATTCACGGCACCCGAGGGTCTTCTGAGATGACGCTGGCTGCTGCCAGCTCATTAAAATTACCGACTGGAAGGCGAGAAACACTTTATTTCAACAGACTCTGGCGCCGTACCTGTCGTCAAAACTCCAAAGACCGACTGCACAGTTGCACAATAAAAGCTCTGCTTCATCCTGCCTGCGCTACCAAAATAAGAGTCTCAGAAAGCTGGCGTGCACAAGCTAGCAAGCTACGGAGTTTGCCGACAATGTATTTCTTGTAAAGTGTATACAAAGGAGTACGGAAGCTGGACAAATAAGATGCCAAAAACCAACCACTTTCATGTGGTATTGGACAGAAAGGAGGACGTTTTTTCTCCTCCATTCGAAAATGCGGACAATATCATCACCACTGTCTGATTCCAATCAATGCAAGTCATCACAATCAAGTAATACACCAACTTATATTCTTGTCTTTATGAAAGAAAGGAATCTATATGTGTTAAACATGCTTGTATTATCTTTAACCACCTTTAACTTGTTAACAGTATTAACTATATGTGTTAAACATGCTTGTATTATCTTTAAACACCTTTAAGTTGTTAACAATATTAACTATATGTGTTAATATTGCTCCCCCCCTCTCCCCCAACATTGACCTCGGCACTCTGACCCCGTATCTCAGCGACTCTGTCACAAACCTGGGGGTAAAGTTTGACTCAGATTTTAAATTCGAAAAACAAATCAGCAGCGTCGTTCAAAAAAGCTTTTATCAATTACGCCAAATAGCGAAAGTGAAACCGCTTCTATCAAGACATGATCTTGAGAAATTAATCCACGCCTTTATCTCGACTCGTCTTGATTATTGTAATGCCCTGTATGTAGGCATTAGCCAGGCCTCCCTCGCCCGCCTGCAGCTCGTGCAGAACTCTGCTGCTCGTCTGCTAACACAGACCCGCAGACGTGAGCACATCACCCCTATTTTAGCGTCCCTTCACTGGCTCCCTGTGCGTTACCGAATCAATTTTAAACTCCTTTTATTTGTTTTTAAATGTCTAAACAACCTCGCGCCAACCTATCTCTCCGACCTCCTTCAGCCTTACTGCCCCACCCGATCCTTAAGATCAGCCGATCAGCTGCTGTTGACGGTCCCTGACACAAGGCTGAAGCTTAGAGGTGACAGAGCTTTCGCCGTTGCTGCTCCCAAGCTCTGGAACGACCTACCCCTGAGTGTTAGACAAGCCTCCTCTCTTCCTGTTTTTAAATCTCTCTTAAAAACATACTTTTATTCCATGGCTTTTAACACTGAGTGATATCCATCCTGCAATGGCGCCCCATAATACACCTGCTGTGATCCTGTTTTTATGTTTTTATGTTTTTATTAATTCTATTTTAATTATTTATTTTTTATCGTGTTCTGTTTGTGTTGTGTTGTGTTTGCTCGGTACTCGTTTTATATTTTAACCTGTTCATTGTACAGCACTTTGGCTACCCCTGTGGTAAATTTTAAATGTGCTTTATAAATAAAGTTGATTTGATTTGATTTGATTAAACATGCTTGTTTTATCTTTAACCACCTTTAAGTTGTTAACAATATTAACTATTTGTGTTAAACATGCTTGTATTATTTTTAACCACCTTTAACTTGTTAACAATATTAACTATATGTGTTAAACATGCTTGCATTATCTTTAAAGACCTTTAACTTGTCAATATTAACTATATGTATTAAACATACTTGTATTATCATTAAACACCTTTAATGTATTAACAATATTAACTATATGTGTTAAACATGCTTGCATTATCATTAAACACCTTTAACTTGTTAACAAAAACATATATTTCATAAATAAGTAAATATAAATTATATATATGAATGAAGTAGATCCCCACGATCAATTGAAAAGTAGCTCGCCTGCAGAAAAAGTGTGAGCACCCCTGCTTTAGCCTGACCACACTGTCCTGTCTGTTTGTAGCATTTAGCTTTAGTCTTTGTTTGTTTGCTGAACTATTTTTGCCTTTGACTACGTTTTTGCCTACTAAACCTGCGCCTGCGTCCAAGAATGGCATTACAGTTATTCTTCACTGTAATATACTAAGCATGTTAAAAGTTAACAAAACTATTAAAATCATCAAACGGTACAAGACGTTTGCAGTGGTTACAATTCAATTTTACACAGAATCATAATAAATTCTTATAGGAACTGGTTTCTGCAACATGTTTTAACACAACAAAACAGGATTCAACCCCGATCCACACTCATTTTCACATCCGTGGTTCATTCTAAAGACTGCAATGAAAGACGCAGGCTTAATTCAAAGTTGTTGACAGGCCCACATGATTGCATTTGCATACGACTGCTCCGTAAAGTTCCAAAAAAGCCATGATAGTAAATTAGCATGCTTCATATGGTACTGACGCACGTGTTAAATATACCGCAGTGAGTGTAGAAATAATGGGTCTCCATGTGCAGTGTAGAGTAGCTGGTACTCAAAGCAGTGTGCAAATGGGAGTTCAAGTGAATTCATTAGCATTCAGGCTGTATCTGTGGAGTACAGAAAGGCTGTGTGTGTGTGTGTGTGTGTGTGTGTGTGTGTGTGTGACTCTCACTCTGTCTTCTATGACAAGCACTTGGAGATGTGCTGCTGCTGCCAAGCTCACATCCTGATTGCATATTGACCTATTCAGCACTTTGTCCTTGCCTGCTGTTTTTGTCCGTCTGCTTTTTATTTATTTATTTTTTTTAATAAGGTCTTGTGGTTACTATTTTAATTGATGCTGACAAAAAAACCCCACAAACAATAGTTGGTTTTGTTTGCATAATAGCCACAAAACACACTGGAACGAGCGAAAATATACAAACCCCGTTTCCATATGTGTTGGGAAATTGAGTTAGATGTAAATATAAACGGCATACAATGATTTGCAAATCAATTTCAACCCATATTCAGTTGAATATGCTACAAAGACAACATATTTGATGTTCAAACTGATAAACATTTTTTTTTTTTTGCAAATAATCATTAAATTTAGAATTTGATGCCAGCAACACGTGACAAAGAAGTTGGGAAAGGGCATGTTCACCACTGTGTTACATGGCCTTTCCTTTTAACAACACTGAGGAGACACATTTTTTAAGCTTCTCAGGTGGAACTCTTTCCCATTCTTGCTTGATGTACAGCTTAAGTTGTTCAACAGTCTGGGGGTCTCCGTTGTGGTATTTTAGGCTTCATAATGCGCCACACATTTTCAATGGGAGACAGGTCTGGACTACAGGCAGGCCAGTCTAGTACCCGCACTCTTTTACTATGAAGCCACGTTGATGTAACACGTGGCTTGGCATTGTCTTGCTGTAATAAGCAGGGGCGTCCATGGTAACGTTGCTTGGATGGCAACATATGTTGCTCCAAAACCTTTATGTACCTTTCAGCGTTAATGGTGCCTTCACAGATGTGTAAGTTACCCATGTCTTGGGCACTAATACACCCCCATACCATCACATATGCTGGCTTTTCAACTTTGCGCCTATAACAATCCGGATGGTTCTTTTCCTCTTTGGTCCGGAGGACACGACGTCCACAGTTTCCTAAAACAATTTGAGATGTGGACTCGTCAGACCACAGAACATTTTTTCCACTTTGTATCAGTCCATCTTAGATGAGCTCAGGCCCAACGAAGCCGACAGCGTTTCTGGGTGTTGTTGATAAACGGTTTTCGCCTTGCATAGGAGAGTTTTAACTTGCACTTACAGATGTAGCGACCAACTGTAGTTACTGACAGTGGGTTTCTGAAGTGTTCCTGAGCCCATGTGGTGATATCCTTTACACACTGATGTCGCTTGTTGATGCAGTACAGCCTGAGGGATCGAAGGTCACGGGCTTAGCTGTTTATGTGCAGTGATTTCTCCAGATTCTCTGAACCCTTTGATGATGTTACAGACCGTAGATGGTGAAATCCCTAAATTCCTTGCAATAGCTGGTTGAGAAAGGTTTTTCTTAAACTGTTCAACAATTTGCTCACGCATTTGTTGACAAAGTGGTGACCCTCGCCCCATCCTTGTTTGTGAATTACTGAGCATTTCATGGAATCTACTTTTATACCCAATCATGGCACCCACTTGTTCCCAATTTGCCTGTTCACCTGTGGGATGTTCCAAATAAGTGTTTGATAATAAATAAATGATAAATGGGTTATACTTGTATAGCGCTTTTCTACCTTCAAGGTACTCAAAGCGCTTTGACACTATTACCACATTCACCCATTCACACACACATTCACGGCGGGAGCTGCCATGCAAGGCACTAACCAGCAGCCATCAGGAGCAAGGGGTGAAGTGTCTTGCCCAATGATACAACGGACGTGACTAGGATGGTAGAAGGTGGGGATTGAACCAAATAACTAGCAACACTCCGATTGCTGGCACGGCCACTCTACCAACTTCGCCACGCCGCATTCCTCATTTTTTTGGAGCCTTTGTGAATACCACAATGATCAAATCTACCAAAAGGTGACATATTAGAAATACAAGCCCCTTAAGGAGCCCCTCTAATGCTGACAAAATTGGCACTTATTTAATAGTTTGGGACCTAAAATGATATATACAGCCTGCAGACGTCACCTACAGAAGACTGGAGGCAATTTTATATCGCATAGTATATGTTTTTTGTAGCATCCTTTTCACGACGTGGTCGCATGGTAGTTCTCCCAAGATGCCGGCGAAAACTCCGGAAGCAAGGTGCAGGTAAGACAATAATTTATTTTCCATAAATCAGACAGGATACAAACAAAAGAGATGTGTGCCGATTGCAAGGGGAGCTAAGGCAAAACTTAGCTCGGTAATTGAGCATTGAGCAAAAAAGACAGCCAGACTGAGTGTGGCGAAAAGCAGGAATAAGTAGCTCTCTGATTAGTGCCCGGCAGCAGGTGAGCATCCCGAACAGTACTAATCAGAGGCAGGTGAAACTAATCTGCACCCAAGGCAACTAAAATACAAACCCCCAGGGGTTTTTAAAACATAACTAAGGGAGTCAAACTAAAATACAACATGATCTGGGCAACGGATCATGACAATCTTCACCCTAAATCATATACCGTATTTTCCGCACCATAAGGCGCCCTGGGTTAAAAGCCGCGCCTTCAATGAACGGCATATTTCAAAACTTTGTCCACCAATAAGCCGCCCCGTGTTGTAAGCCGCATCTAACTGCGCTAAAGGAATGTCAAAAAAACAGTCAGATAGGTCAGTCAAACTTTAATAATATATTAAAAACCAGCGTTCTAACAACTCTGTTCACTCCCAAAATGTACGCAAATGTGCAATCACAAACATACGTATATCAACATGGACAGAGCTGCGTGAAAAAAGCCACCCGGCCTCTTCGCGTAAACTTAAACTTACCTTAACCACTCGCTCATCTTTTCTTCATCCATCCCTTCGAGTTAGCTTTTATGATGACGCCGGCTGGAAAGGTCTCTTTTGGCAAGGTCTTCCTTTTGAATATCACCATGGGTGGAAGTTAGTATGGCAAGCTAGAACCACAGTGAAGGATGACTTCTCATTCCCTGTGGTGCGAATATTCACCGTACGTGCTCCCGTTCCACAGTGCGGTTCACAGGAATATCAGTTGTTGTGAAATACGGTAGTAATCCGTGTGCGGATGGAGAGATTGCGTCTTTTCATGAACCGGATCCTTGTCGCTTAGTAGGAGCCATTTTGTGGTCTTTACAGATGTAAACAGGAAATGAAACGTACGGTGATATCCACGCGTTTTTTCTTCTTCTTCCGGGGGCGGGTGGTTGCTTACAGTAGAAGAAGAAGCGCTTCCTGTTCTATGGGGGCGGGTGCTTACCTTGGCGGTTGCTTGCGTAGAAGAAGAAGCGCTTCCTGTTCTACCGGGAAAAAAGATGGCGGCTGTTTACCTAAGTTGCGAGATCGAAACTTTATGAAAATGAATCTTAATATTTATCCATATATAAAGCGCACCGGGTTAAAAGCCGCACTGTCAGCTTTTGAGTAAATTTGTGGTTTTTAGGTGCGGCTAATGGTGCGGAAAATACGGTAGTCTATTTTTTCAGGCAGAGTTGGAAGGAATTAATAAATATGTCTGTCAGATGGACTGTTGCATTTTGGCGCAATACAACTAACGAATAAGTCAGCCTGCATACATTTCCAAATGATGAAATCTGAAGAAAGTACAGACCTCTCCATTCAAATTGACTCAGGCAAAATGGGACGGACCAAGCGAGAGGACTGTAATTTGCAGCAATCGTTTGAATAATTCCGACTTCGAAGAGGGAGGGTTTTGGTCAGAGATTGGATGGAAAAAATCTCAAAGATTTAAACTAAATGCCTTCGCTAAAAACAGGAGCACCCTTTAAGGGGGAAAGACCGAGTCAGAATCTGCGGAAAAACGGAGAAAGAGGAGTCGACCCGGCAATCAAAAATCTGGAAGAAAACGTATGCCACTGGAGAAGGTGTGTCCAAACTTTCTATTGTGCGTCCTCTTCTACCAGTGACGTGCAGTGACTAGAGGCAGGTGAGGCGGGGCCTCACATGCCATCATGGAAAGAAAGAAAATGTAAAAAGAAAAACAACTAATTAAATTGTTATATGTATCCAGTGATTATACTATAAAGTTATTTTCCATTTAACTTCACAAGTTTTAGATTATCTTTATTCAAAATCACTGAATTTTCACATTTGCCGTTCAAATACTGAGAAGAGACGGTGCGGTGATCAGCAGCCAGTTGAGGCACGTCACTCAGTGCCTCAACATGGATTCCGGACTCGGCTAACTGCTGGCCTGCTGTGCAGTGAGACTGTATTGCTATATGAACTATATTATACATTTCCATAGTTTAGTTAGCTGAGGTATGTAATGTACAGTGTATTTTGTCAACAACTGTATGTGTGTAACGTATTTCTTGTCCTGAGCGATCATAAAATGGCTGCAAAAGACGCACTGGCTGAGGCTCCAGTAACCCCGCCTCCTGCACCCTCGCCGAAGAATTGTTATATCAACTAAAGCCCACACTTAAACTTTCCACGTGCAAGATTGAATCTATTTAAAAAAGTTATTTCATAAGAAGCCAAAAAGTGCAAAAAACAATAATGTTCGTGTTGGAGGAGTTGTGAATGACTGCAGGGCCACAACATTAGGTACACCTGCAGACTGCAGGTGTACCTAATTCACAACTCTTCCAACACGAACACTATTGTTTTTGCACTTTTTGGCTTCTTATTAAATAACTTTTGTAACCTATTTTCACGGGCTTTCCTCTTTGTGATGTTAAGTTCCTGTTATGCGCTGTTATACAGTATATGCCTTGAGCTCTCATTTTGAAGGCGCTAAGAGCGGAAGTGATGTCACGTTGCGGAGGTTTTTGAAAGAAGGTAAATAAAGTGGTCCTCGTGTAAACTGGAGCCTCCGTGTTTGTTATTTTGTAGTTTCATACAGTAAAGGCGACATTTATAAACCCTCGGTTACACTTTTTTAAATAGATTCAATCTTGCACGTGGAAAGTTTAAGTGAGGGCTTTAGTTGCGGCGCATGGACTTAATTTCTAAGTAAAGGTAAGACCATAATAACGTTTTTTTTTATTATTAAATGTGCTTTTTTGTGTGCTACAGTTTGTATGTGTAAAGTTAAAGTTAAGTTAAAGTACCAATGATTGTCACACACACACTAGGTGTAATGACATTTGTCATCTGCATTTGACTCATCCCCTTGTTCACCCCCTGGGAGGTGAGGGGAGCAGTGGGCAGCAGCGGCGCCGCGCCCGCAAATCATTTTTGTTTGTTTTAACCCCCAATTCCAACCCTTGATGCTGAGTGCCAAGCAGGGAAGAATGCTGGTATGAGCTTTGAAACATAACCTGTTAACTGCTGCCAATCAAATGGTGAATAAGATACTCTTTAGGGTTCATATGTTTGTAAATCTGACTGTGATGAAGTCAGTGCCTCACCAGTCATGAACCTCATCGCACGTCACTGTCTTCTACTGATGTTTTCTCAAAACGCTTGAGGAAGTGTGAAGAGCATGAGGAAACATTTATTTTTTGCTCAACCATTTCTGTTTTAAAGTAATCAATAACGTGCGGGGAAGTGGTCAAAATAATACAAACATACTTTTATATGGCTGTATCTACACTGTCTGTGCGGGAAAATGGGCATGCGTTCTGCAGATGACGTCACACCAAGAGGGGGAGACATATCGAGTCTGGCGATGGAAAAAGCGCATTGGAAGTACAGTTATTTACGCATTACTCAAAGACTAATAGATATTATGGGTAATGACCACTAGATTCATTTTCAGGAATAGGAAATACATGAAGAGAACTTGTTAGTGAAATTTTGGTCATCTAGATCGGTGGTTCTCAACCTTTTTTCAGTGATGTACCCCCTGTGAAATTTGTTTTAATTCAAGTACCCCCTAATCAGAGTAAAGCATTTTTGGTTGAAAAAAAGAGATAAAGAAGTAAAATACAGCACTATGTCATCAGTTTCTGTTTGTTAAATTGTACAACAGTGAAAAAAATATTGCTCATTTGTAGTGGTCTTTCTTGAACTATTTGGAAAAAAAGATAGGTTTTTATTTATATTTATAAAGGACCTTTGAATTGTTGCTATTTTTAGAATATTTAAAAAAAATCTCACATACCCCTTGGCATACCTTCAAGTACCCCCAGGGGTACGCGTACACCCATTTGAGAACCACTGATCTAGACCACGGGTCCCCAAACCTTTTGACTCGGGGGCCGCATTGGGTTGAAACAATTTGGCCAAAAGTTTGGACACACATTCTCATTTCAGTGTGTTGTCTTTATTTTCATGACTATTTACATTGTAGATTGTCACTGAAGGCATCAAAACTATGACACCTGTGAAGTGACAACCCTTTCAGTTGACCACCTCTTGAAGCGCATCGAGAGAATGCCAAGAGTGTGCAAAACAGTAATCAGAGCAAAGGCTGGCTATTTTAAAGAAACTAGAATATAAAACATGTTTTCAGTTATTTCACCTTTTTTTGTTAAGTACATAACTCCACATGTGTTCATTCATAGTTTTGATGTGACAATCTACAATGCAAATAGTCATGAAAATAAAAAAAACGCATTGAATGAGAAGGTGTGTCCAAACTTTTGGCCTGTACTGTGTATATATATATATATATATATATATATATATATATATATATATATATATATATACAGAGATATATAGATATATATTAGAGATGCGCGGTTTGCGGGCACAACCGCGGAGTCCGCGGATTATCCGCGGATCGGGCGGATGAAATTAAAAAAAATTAGATTTTATCCGCGGGTCGGGTCGGGTCGGGTGGTTCAAATAAAAAAAAATTAGATTTTAAATAGATTCAGGCGGGTGGCAGTTAAACCAATTCGGAAATATATATACATATTTAAATGTTGTTACCCACATACGAAAAACGAGCAGGCACCTACAGCATATGCCACAACAGAAGAAAAAAAAAAAGAAGAGATGGACACTTTTACGGAGCGGAGAAGGGACGCCTCGCCGGGGTCCGGGACCGAGGCCCCTTCCCCCGAGAGGGCCCCACCGGGAGCCGTAGCTGAGGCGATCCGCGAGAAGGGCCCGACGCACGTCCAGGGTCACCACCGCGCCCACCGCACCGACACCCCGCCTCGTCCGTCCTGCCGGCGTCACGCGCAGCAGGTAAGCAGCTTACCTGCCCGCCACCCCCGTGGCCGGGGGCTCGTAACAGGGGTCACTCCGCGCGCTCCGCCCGCGCAGCTTACCTGCCCGCCACCCCTGTTGCCGGGGGCGCGTAACAGGGGTCACTCCGCGCGCAGTGCGCTCACGAAAGGGGTGGGGCTCACCCTGGTTGATATAGACAGCAGCTAGGACGGTGGCCATGGAAGTTGGAACCCGCTAAGGAGTGTGTAACAACCCACCTGCCGAATCAACTAGCCCTGAAAATGGATGGCGCTGGAGCGTCGGGCCCATATACCCGGCCGTCGCCGGCAGCGAGACGCGCTTGGAGGTGCGCTCAGCGCGGCTCCCATATGATTGCGCACTGGTGTGCGTCTGGGTCGTGACAGCGTGGCACGCGAATGTCTGTGCTGCATTGGATCAGTCTCCTTTCTTTAACAGGCAAAAGCTTTATAACCTCACTAATGCCTTGCATCGTCTATATTAGATATATAACAACGGGCGGGTGCGGGCGGATGCGGTTCTGATCAAATGTTAGATCGGGTGGATTGCGGATGGTTGACGACTTTCTGATGCGGTTGCGGATGAAATAAATGCCTATATAATGTCGTATTGTGAGGCAGATGCACTAACCCCTCTTCCACCGTGAAGCCCATATATATATATATATATATATATATATATATATGTGTATATATATATATATACATATATATATATATATATATATATATATATATATACATGCGTGTGTATATACATATATATATATGTGTATATATGTATATATATATATATATATATATATATATATATATATATATATATATATATATATAAATATATACACATATATATATATATATATATATATATATATATATATATATATATATATATATATATATATATATATATATATATACACACACACACACATATATATATATATATATATATATATATATATATATATATATATATATATGTATATTAATAATATAATCCTCACGCACTAATTAACTGAAAGACACCGAGAGTAACAAGCAGTAGGAAATGGAATAGAAAGGACAGATTATTAAATAATAAAAAAGAAAAAAAAAAAAAAACAATTTAACTTGGGACTTCCCACGGGCTGGATTTTGGACGCTGGCGTGCCGGATCTGGCCCGCGGGCCGTAGTTTGGGGACCTCTGATCTAGCCGCTATGGGTCCTTTTAAGATGGATAACTAAAATTATAGATGCAACAATTGATTCATGATTATTAATGTTTCTGCTTGTGCCATTACTTCTATACTGCTGCATCACTGCAGTTTCACCTGATTTAGTCGATTATTTACAGTCGGTCTGGGTTTTTAAATGCTTCTATTATCATTTATATGGGACAGAGCATTTCATATGAAATTTTTCCACAAACAGCTTCCCAGATTCCTAGCCTCTTCCTGTTTCGTCACTGATAAGAATAAAATTGAACGCATCATAATTAAATTATCCCCTCAACTCCCCCCAAAATGGATTAACTCGCTGGAATAAAAAAGACAATATAACATACATCCATAAACTTGGACGCATGTGAAAAAGTGCAACAATATATTTATCTGCACAGTAATCTATTTATTTATTTTTATATATTTATTTATTTGATATATATATTATATATATTATTTATAAATATTTATTTATTTATATATGCACCTTATTGCTTTTTTATCCTGCACTACCATGAGCTTATGTAACGAGATGTTGTTCTTATCTGTGCTGTAAAGTTCAAATTTGAATGACAATAAAAAGGAAGTCTAAGTCTAATAATGGCAGTGTTCCCTCATGGCGCACTGTTTGTGCAGGGGTTGTAAGCAAAGGTACGGTGTTCGATACCCGACCGGACAGTCGTCAGAAATATGTTTTGTGCAAAAAAGATAAATGATTGAACAATTTTGTTGCCATGCATCAAAATAGATTAAAGTTTCATTTAAAATGCATAAAAATCATTCCACATAAATAAAAAAGTTTGACTTTTGTTTTTTAGTAATAAAGACCTTAATCTCGCAAAATTCTACCCGACACCATGCTTGGAAATACAATCTAAGACACCTGCCATGATCCAATGCCCGGCTCATGTAATGTTTAAATTGAGATTCCCTTAGTTGTTTTGTTCTGTTTCAGCACCCCTGTTTTGTGCTCCTTGTTGCCATGGATGCTGATGGTTGTCACATGCCTCTGAATAGTGGTCGAACGCACACCTGCTCCCGGTCACTAATCAGAGAGCTATTTATTCCTGCCTCACGCCGCACTCTGCCTGGCAGCTTTATTTGCTCTATTTGCTTCCTGTTCCTGTTTAGGCTTTTTGCTAAGCTTTACCGTAGCCTCACGTTTTTGTATTTTGGCTTAATTTCTTGGAATAAATCATTATTACGACCTGCACGCTGCTTCTTGAGGTCTATCTGCATCTTGGGGAAACGACCAGCGCATAAAATACGACCCCGACGTAACAAAACCCACACTTTTACTGTCTGTCATGTGTTTAAATCACCACCAAGTACAAAATAATGTAGTATTTAGTCCATCCATCCATCCATCCATCCATCTTCTTCCGCTTATCCGAGGTCGGGTTGCGGGGGCAGCAGCCTAAGCAGGGAAGCCCAGACTTCCCTCTCCCCAGCCACTTCGTCCAGCTCTTCCTGTGGGACCCCGAGGCGTTCCCAGGTCAGCCGGGAGACATAGTCTTCCCAACGTGTCCTGGGTCTTCCCCGCGGCCTGCGACCGGTCGGACGTGCCCTAAACACCTCCCAAGGGAGGCGTTTAGGTGGCATCCTGACCAGATGCCTAAACCACCTCATCTGGCTCCTCTCGATGTGGAGGAGCAGCGGCTTTACTTTGAGCTCCTCCCGGATGGCAGAGCCTCTCACCCTATCTCTAAGGGAGAGCCCCGCCACCTGGCGGAGGAAACTAATTTTGGCCGCTTGTACCCGTGATCTTGTCCTTTCGGTCATAACCCAAAGCTCATGACCATAGGTGAGGATGGGAACGTAGATCGACCGGTAAATTGAGAGCTTTGCCTTCCGGCTCAGCTCCTTCTTCACCACAACGGATCGATACAGCGTCCGCATTACTGAAGACGCCGCACCGATCCGCCTGTCGATCTCACGATCCACTCTTCCCTCACTCGTGAACAAGACTCCGAGGTACTTGAACTCCTCCACTTGGGGCAAGATCTCCTCCCCAACCCGGAGATGGCACTCCACCCTTTTCTGGGCGAGAACCATGGACTCGGACTTGGAGGTGCTGATTCCCATCCCAGTCGCTTCATACTCAGCTGCGAACCGATCCAGTGAGAGCTGAAGATCCTGGCCAGATGAAGCCATCAGGACCACATCATCTGCAAAAAGCAGAGACCTAATCCTGCAGCCACCAAACCGGATCCCCTCAACGCCTTGACTGCGCCTAGAAATTCTGTCCATAAAAGTTATGAACAGAATCGGTGACAAAGGGCAGCCTTGACGGAGTCCAACCCTCACTGGAAACGTGTCCGACTTACTGCCGGCAATGCGGACCAAGCTCTGGCACTGATCATACAGGGAGCGGACTGCCACAATCAGACAGTCCGATACCCCATACTCTCTGAGCACTCCCCACAAGACTTCCCGAGGGACACGGTCGAATGCCTTCTCCAAGTCCACAAAACACATGTAGACTGGTTGGGCAAACACCCATGCACCCTCAAGGACCCTGCCGAGAGTATAGAGCTGGTCCACAGTTCCACGACCAGGACGAAAACCACACTGTTCCTCCTGAATCCGAGGTTCGACTCTCCGGCGCAGCCTCCTCTCTAGTACACCTGAATAGACCTTACCGGGAAGGCTGAGGAGTGTGATCCCACGATAGTTAGAACACACCCTCCGGTTCCCCTTCTGAAAGAGAGGAACCACCACCCCGGTCTGCCAATCCAGTGGTACCGCCCCCGATGTCCACGCGATGCTGCAGAGTCTTGTCAACTTTAGTCAATTTAGTTTTTAGTCCATGACCCATTTTTTTTTATGCGTTTTTTGTTTTGTCAAAAGGATTACAAAAGCAGCCTTCACCTCACACTGGTGGATGGCAAGAAGAAACAAGCTGTTCACCCCGGACAATATGATATTAATGGTGCAAGTGAGAGAATTATTACAGTTTGGTGTTTGCAGTTGCTGTGATTTATCGTTGTCATGGGCTGATGATGCGATCGGTCAAAGGTTTAGTACCTCCATAAAACAAGCTGAAAGGGCACACCGTTTGTGTTGTGCAGACACGAAGAGACCCTGACATTCAGTGTAATATGTTACTGCACTGTGGTGTGACTTCTTCAACTCAATGGTGTCTGCAACAGAGGTCTTAAAAGACATCGGGGGGTTTCTTTAACTAAGGATTTTCATAGTAAAAGATCAGTTGAATCTATGGCGTTTCGGGAAGGATCGCCGAAAAGATTGTGATTACTTAGTAATCAGTGTTCTGCGAATTACTTTTAAAAAGTAATGAAATTATAGGTATTTCCCAAAAAATTATTTGAATTACTAACGGAATTACTTTTATTAAATGTAATTATTACTGCGGATTGTAATTAATGAATTCAAATAATGTATATATATATATGTATATATATATATATATATATATATATATATATATATATATATATATATATATATATATATATATATATATATATATATATATATATAATAAATACTTGAATTTCAGTGTTTATTTATTTACACATATACACACACATAACACTCGTCTACTCATTGTTGAGTTAAGGGTTGAATTGTCCATCCTTGTTATATTCTCTGTCACTATTTTTCTAACCATGCTGAACACCCTCTCTGATGATGCATTCTGATTCGTCTCCTTTTTGTGTGCGCAGTTGTGCACTGCACTCTCTAAAAGCCGTAGATGTTATTGTCACATATGCATGTACAGTAGATGGCAGTATTGTCCTGTTTAAGAGTGTCACAACATTGCTGTTTACGGCAGACAAACTGCTTTACGGTAGACGAAACCGTGACTGCTGTTGTTGTGTGTTGTTGCCGCGCTGGGAGGACGTTAATGAAACTGCCTAACAATAAACCTGGAGGGGGCGTAGCCTCCAGCTCCGCCAGAATTTCGGGAGATTTTCGGGAGAACATTTGTCCCGGGAGGTTTTCGGGAGAGGCGCTAAATTTCGGGAGTCTCCCGGGAAATCCGGGAGGGTTGGCAAGTATGTTAACAACACTGGCTTGCTGGTTTTAAAGACACTAAGATCGTATGTTTAAGCTATCCTAGTTACCTAGGCATGTGTACGCCTGAGTCAGGATCAAGGAATAGTGGCAGCATTTGATTTCTCTTTTGTAGTTATTTTTCTGTTGTGGATTTGTAAAGTAGTTTATACATACAAATACACCAGGTAGGGTAGTATAATTATAATTATAATTCACACACTAATTTTGTCCGTTTTTTTCTATTCTAGCTGTATTAATTAAGTATTCCTATTTCTTATTTGTATATATTAATTTGTACTTGTAATCAAAACAGTTTTTTTTAGATGAAAAACATGTTTAAAAATGTGATCTCATTGTCAGTACATAAAGGGATGAGATATGATATATATACGGCAACTTATTTAAGTATTATTCTCCGATTTGATATCTTCTTTAAACATACGTTAAATGTTTGACCTTCCAAAACACCACTGCACTCAATTTTAGTAAGACCCGCTTCTAGTTTTTTTGGCATGATTCGGTTTTCATTGAAACCTCTCCCTCTTGTTCATTTATTGTGGGAATGTCAGTGAATAAAAAAGATATGGTTGAAAACAACAAAAGAAACAATCACATTCCTAAATATAAACATCCCAGTGACACTGCAAACTTATATTCTTGGTGATCTGCATCTATTTAGTAACGTGTCATCAAAGAGAAAAGATGCATTTCTTTCATTATGCATCATAACAAAAAGGGTAATACTAAAAAAAATGGATAGATGTTGATAGTCCAATTCATACTGACTGGTATACACACATAATACACACTGACTGGTATACACGCATAATACATACTGACTGGTATACACACATAATAAATGCTGACTGGTATACACACATAATACATAATGACTGGTATACACATACAATACATACTGACTGGCATACACCCATAATACATGCTGACTGGCATACACACATAATAAATGCTGACTGGTATATAGACATAATACATACTGACTGGTATACACACATAATACATACTGACTGGTATACACACATAATACATACTGACTGGTATACACACAAAGTACATACTGACTGGTATACAAATATAATACATACTGACTGATATACACATATAATACATATTGACTGGTGTACACACATACTACATACTGACTGGTATACACACATATTACATACTGACTGGCATACACACATAATAAATGCTGACTGGTATACACACATAATAAATACTGACTGGTATACACACATAATACATACTGACTGGTATACACACATAATACATACTGACTGGTATACACACAAAGTACATACTGACTGGTATACAAATATAATACATACTGACTGGTATACACATATAATACATATTGACTGGTGTACACACATACTACATACTGACTGGTATACACACATATTACATACTGACTGGCATACACACATAATAAATACTGACTGGTATACACACATAATACATACTGACTGGTATACACACATAATACATACTGACTGGTATACACATATATTACATACTGACTGGCACACACACATAATACATACTGACTGGTATACACACATAATACATACTGACTGGTATGCACACCTATTACATACTGACTGGTATACACACAATGCATACTGACTGGTAAACACACATATTACATACTGACTGGTATACACACATAATACATACTGACTGGTATACACACATAATACATATTGACTGATATACACACATAATACATACTGACTGGTATACACACATAATACATACTGACTGGTATACAAACAATGCATACCGACTGGCATACACACATAATACATGTTGACTGGTATACACACATAATACATACTGACTGGTATACACACATAATACATACTGACTGGTATACCCACATAATACATACTGACTGGTATACACACATATTACATACTGACTGATATACACACATAATACATACTGACTGGTATACACACATAATACATACAGACTGGTATACACACAACGCATACTGACTGGTATACACACAATGCATACTGACTGGTATACACACATATTACATATTGACTGGTATACACACATAATACATACTGACTGGTATACACACATAAAACATACTGACTGGTATACACACATAAAACATACTGACTGGTATACACACATAATACATACTGACTGGCATACACACATAATAAATGCTGACTGGTATACACACATAATAAATACTGACTGGTATACACACATAATACATACTGACTGGCATACACACATAATACATACAGACTGGTATACACACAATGCATACTGACTGGTATACACACAATGCATACTGACTGGTATACACACATATTACATAATGACTGGTATACACACATAATACATACTGACTGGTATACACACATAATACATACTGACTGGTATACACACATAATACATACTGACTGGTATACACACATAATACATACTGATTCTTCCGCAGGAAAGGGCAGAACAAACACCCTCCACTTTTAATTAATAAAAATCTCGTTGAAAGGGTCAAGCATTTCAAATTCTTAGGGGTGAACATAACAGAAGATCTATGCTGGGACATTAACACTGCTTCTACAGTCAGAAAGGCCCAACAACGTCTTTTTTTTTTGAGGAAACTAAAATGCGGCATCAGCAGTGTCATCACTTACGGTATTTAGTGTGGTTTGCTAGCTGCACTAAAACGAACCAACAGGCCCTCCAGCGAGTGGTTAAAGTGGCGGGGAAAATTACAAGGACGATACTCCCAGAGATGAGTGCCATGTACACAACTCCCTGCCTAAAGCGAGTACACAACATCCTGAAGGACAGATACCACCCAGCACATGGCCTCTTCAACCTGCTACCCTCTTGAAGGAGGTATAGATCGATTCGCGCCAGGACCACCAGAATGTCTCACAGTCTGTATCCCCAGGCTGTGAGACTGCTAAATGGACAGCCTGCCCCTTTGCTGCCCCGGACCATCTTATTACCTCACTCTTCACCACCTCAATAATTGTGCTCTGGATATTGCATTGCTGCAACATCAACGTAACACCCATCAGACATCCGACTGTTCCCACCCCCACGTCCCTCTTTTCGGCATCTTTCTAACAATGCTAAACTGTAAACTATGGTCAACCTGGACTTCAATGCAGTTTCTATGCCGCTGGACAAAGCTCAAACAAAATATTGTTGACATGTATGACTTAAGTGTTATTATGACAATGACAATAAAGGAATTGATTGATTGATTGATTGATTGATTGATTGATTGATAATAATGAGTCATATATTGGAATATGGGATCCATTATTTAAATTTGTTTTACCTAAAATATGACTTATTTTATCGTTGTGGAATTTATAAATGGCTGTGAAAATAATGTAAATGAGGGATTTATAATCACTGCTATGTTGGAATTCTTATTAATATTGATACTGTTGTTATTATTCATTTTTGTTTGACTACTTTTAGATTGTTTTGTGTCATGTTTGTGCATCCTCTCAATTGCTCTGTTGATTGCTATTTTGAATGTTGCTGGTTTTGGAATTGTTTTATTGTGGTATTATTGTGTATTATTTTGTTGGATTGATTAAAAAAAAAAGAAAAAAGAAAAAAAAGAAACCTCTCAAAATAAGTTTTACCCCGGTTTTCAGTGACCATATCAGTTATTGTACGACAACAGTTCATGCTCATAGACTTAAATTGGTCAGATCTAGTCAAAACACTTAACAGCAGTGACGTGCAGTCACTAGGGGCCTCACCTGCCATCATGGAAAGAAAAAAAATGTAAAAAGAAAAAAAAAAAATTAAATTGTTATATGTATCCAGTGATTATACTATAAAGTTATTTTCCATTTAACTTCACCAGTTTTAGATTATTTTTATTCAAAATCGCTGAATTTTCACATTTGCCGTTCAAATACTGAGAAGAGACGGTGCGGTGATCAGCAGCCAGTTGAGGCACATCACTCAGTGCCTCAACATGGATTCCGGACTCGGCTAACTGCTGGCCTGCTGTGCAGTGAGACTGTATTGCTATATGAATTATATTATACATTTCCATAGTTTAGTTAGCTGAGGTATATAATGTACAGTGTATTTTGTCAACAACTGTATGTGTGTAACGTATTTCTTGTGCTGAGCGATCATAAAACGGCTGCAAAAGACGCACTGGCTGAGGCTCCAGTAGCCCCGCCTCCTGCACCCCCGCCATATAATTGTTATATCAACTAAAGCCCACACTTAAACTTTCCACGTGCAAGATTGAATCTATTTAAAAAGCTATTTCATAAGAAGCCAAAAAGTGCAAACACAATAATGTTCGTGTTGGAGGAGTTGTGAATGACTGCAGGGCCACAACATTAGGTACACCTGCAGACTGCAGGTGTATCTAATTCACAACTCCTCCAACACGAACATTATTGTTTTTGCACTTTTTGGCTTCTTATTAAATAACTTTTGTAACCTATTTTCACGGGCTTTCCTCTTTGTGATGTTAAGTTCCTGTTATGCGCTGTTATACAGTATATGCCTCGAGCTCTTATTTTGAAGGCGCTAAGAGCGGAAGTGATGACATGGGGTGGAGCGGAAGTTTTTGAAAGAATGTAAATAAAGTGGTCCTCGTGTAAACTGGAGCCTCCGTGTTTGTTATTTTGTAGTTTCATACAGTATAGGCGACATTTATAAACCCTCGGTTACACTTTTTTAAATAGATTCAATCTTGCACGTGGAAAGTTTAAGTGAGGGCTTTAGTTGCGGCGCATGGACTTAATTTGTAAGTAAAGGTAAGACCATAATAACGTTTTTTTTTTATTAAATGTGCTTTTTTGTGTGCTACAGTTTGTATGTGTCAAGTTAAAGTTAAGTTAAAGTACCAATGATTGTCACACACACACTAGGTGTAATGAAATTTGTCGTCTGTATTTGACCCATCCCCTTGTTCACCCCCTGGGAGGTGAGGGGAGCAGTGGACAGCAGCGGCGCCGCGCCCGGGAATAATTTTTGTTGATTCAACCCCCAATTCCAACCCTTGATGCTGAGTGCCAAGCAGGGAAGAATGCTGGTATGAGCTTTTAAACATAACCCGTTAACTGCTGCCAATCAAATGGTGAATAAGATACTCTTTAGGGTTCATATGTTTGTAAATCTGACTGTGATGAAGTCAGTGCCTCACCAGCCATCAACCTCACTGCACGTCACTGGTTAACAGGTACTTTTTTACACCACAATAGAGCAGAAACCATCCATGAGCACGCCATCTTCTTGTCAGAGTATAAATAATTGGGGGTATGACGGCAGCATTTCGACTCGTTCTGACCAATCTAAATCTATTTGCATGAACTGATGAAGCCTGCTTGGATGAAAGCCAGAGCCGGCCCAAGGCATAAGCGTACTAAGCGCTTGCTTAGAGCCCCGCGGCAATTAAGCAATTAACAAAATATTATTATTTTTTATTTTTTGCATGTACGAGTCTGACTGATGATTTCTAAATGATCAAAGATATATTATTGTACAAAAACACAATTTTAGGTCAACAGAGTGCTGCTGCTGATCTAGGCCTAGTGATTCTTCCTGCCTCTCTTTAAATGTAAAGCTGCCTCTGCTGCACCTGTGACGTTTGCCGCCTGCTATGGCGTCACATTAGTGCCAAAAATCCGAGCGCATAAAAACTGTTATCGCGCGCTGATTCTCCACTTTGTGCGCGCGCGCGACACCCTTTCAGAAGTATAGCAGGGCGGGTCATCGTCAATATGTATCAAGATTGTTATAGGGGCAAAGTTTTCACTTCTTCTTGAACATTTGTTTTCTAATTTATGGAATTTCTTTTGATTCAGCCATAAAAGTAATGAAATAATCTTTGAATTTTGTTTTTAAAATGTTAAAAATAGCCTTTTAATAATGTATTCTGAAACAGTTTAAAATAATCAGAGAACTGACTAACACTGACCCTACACAACTATGTTGCACAATTAAGTCTTTTTTTTTTATATAGCGAAAGAGGTAATTTCAACAGGTACAGCATCCTATGTCATATCTACATGTAATAAGATTTGTAACAAGGCAAACCGTTTGTAAATTGGTCAAAAATTGAGCAAGTTATGGTAATTTAATTAGTACATGTACCATTGACATCAATGTAATGATTGAGGCTAGATGTCCGAGGTAAGATGGCTAAAACGTTGCTACACTGGAGAATTATTGGTCATATGAAAAATGCTCAGAGCCAATCACAAAGGAGGGGTCGTCTAAGCATACCCGCCCCCAAAGTGCCAAAAAGAAACATGACAGCGCGAGGAGAGATGCCAGGAGTACACAGAGAGCGCACAGACCGAGACGGCGCGCGCGCAGAAAGGCACCGCGCGCGCGCAAAAAGGCACCACGCGCGGGCAATAGGGTGTCGCGCGCGCGCACGAAGTGGAGAATCAGCGCGGGATAACAGTTTTTATGCGCTCGGATTTTTGGCACTAATGTGACGCCATATCTTTCCTCTCAGATTCAGACAGGACTGAGCAGGTGATCAGAGGACCACTGTCTATTAAGGAGAACTTTTCATTCCCCAAACGGCATGATGGCCGAAGTTTTCATTATCATTATACCTACAGAGAGCTAGTCAATGGGGAACAAGTCAAGCGTAGCTGGCTGACTTATTCAAGAAGTAAAGATGCAGTCTATTGTTTTTGCTGCAAATTATTTTCCAAAAAGTACTTAAAACTGGCAGCCGAGGGACAGCGGGATTGGGTCAACATAGGTGCACTGCTGAAACAGCATGAAAACAGTGAAGATCATTGTAGCAACATGGTGAAATGGAAGGAATTTGCCTTGCGTCTTTCAAAGGGGAAAACTATTGATGAATTTAACTTCAGTAGACTGCGCTCTCTTTGTACGAAGTAAACATTAAATATGAACAATTAACTAAAAATATAAACTAGTAATTAAAGACTAATATGTACAAGACTGATGAGACAAGATGACACTTTTACTGTACCGTATTTTCCGCACTATAAGGCGCACCGGATTATTAGCCGCACCTTCAATGAATGGCATATTTCATAACTTTGTCCACCAATAAGCCGCCCCGGACTATAAGCCGCGCCTACGCTGCGCTAAAGGGAATGTCAAAAAAACAGTCAGATAGGTCAGTCAAACTTTAATAATATATTAAAAACCAGCGTTCTAACAACTCTGTTCACTCCCAAAATGTACGCAAATGTGCAATCACAAACATAGTAAAATTCAAAATAGTGCAGAGCAATAGCAACATAATGTTGCTCGAACGTTAATGTCACAACACACAAAATAAACATAGCGCTCACTTTCTGAAGTTATTCTTCATTCGTAAATCCTTCGTCTTCGGTGTCCGAAGTGAAAAGTTGGGCAAATTTACGATCCACTGGCAGATGTTGGCGTCGTCTGGCGCTGCCTCCTCGTCTTAGTGAAGGTGTGTTCGCCTTCTGTCTTCCATTGTTCCCACGCAGTTAGCAGTCTAGCTTCGAATGCCCTGTTGACACCAATATCTAGCGGCTGGAGGTCTTTTGTCAATCCACCCGGAATGACGGCGAGTATTGAATTAAGCGCGTAAGCGTGTCTCTCAATGTGCTGTTATGAGCTAGCAAATATAACAACTACACTACCCAGCATGCAACGATAGTTACGAGCATGCGCGGTAGCCCTGAGAAGCGTTGTTGTATGCTGGGAGTTAGAATGTGGTTATGAGCACGCTGTGAGTAAACGTTGAGAACTCAGTTAACACGCCTCGTCTGCATTATTTATAATTAGACAGACAACACACTTAATAGGAGCCATTTTGGGGTCTTTACATAAACACACAAATGGAAATGAAACGTCACATATCCCAGCATGCACCGCGCGCTTCTTCTACGGGGAAAAAAGATGGCGGCTGTTTACCGTAGTTGCGAGACCTAAACTTTATGAAAATGAATCTTAATATTTATCCATATATAAAGCGCACCGGGTTATAAGGCGCACTGTCAGCTTTTGAGAATATTTGTGGTTTTTAGGTGCGCCTTATAGTGCGGAAAATACGGTAAATACAAAGGTTTATCACTTGGACTGTTCAAACCCAGGCCACTCTTGTAGCTGAATACTTTCTACATTTTAAGATTAGGAACCATATGTGGCACTCTGGACATCATTCGTTCATTCATTGGTATTATTTATGTTCTTAACTGGGCCACCCCCATATCTTTATAAATGACATGACCGTGCGTGACTGCTCGCTCACTGCTCGCTGTTTCGAAAAAGCTAAGTATCGTTCTATTTGTGTGCTTAATTGTTCTGCAGCTTTCTTTATTACTTTCTCAACATATTTAGTAGTACTATTTAACTTGCAAATCACCCGATCTCTGTCTCACCACCCCTCCCGCAGCTAGCTAGCAGCTAGCTAGCAGCTAGCTGCTAAGCTAGCGAAGCTAGCGCGGAGAAAGGCGGCGCCGGTCGTCCGTTGGAAGGAATCTACTCCTGCACACCGTGACCAGGACTTCTCGGAAGACAGCAGGAACTTCACTCGGTGACAGAAAACACCGTGAGTATGGCTTCCTGCGCGTCTTGCACCTTACTCACGGAGAGGCTGGCTCTGCTAGAGGGCCGTGTCCGCCAGTTAGAGCAGAGTAATCTCGTAACTTTAGATGTTGCGGACACATCTGCTAGTGTTAGCTGTAGCGAGCTAACTAGCCCAGCCTGTAGTAGTCCTAAGCGGCCTACAAGCTACGGTGTACCGGTTGAGACGCATAATAGATTTAGCTCTTTAGCTAGTCCTACACCCCAGTCTACCGGGCACCACACCTTAGTCATAGGGGACTCCATCACCCGAAACATAAAGCTTAGCAAACCAGCCACAATTAAGTGCATCCCTGGGGCCAGAGCACCTGACATTGAGGCTAATCTTAGGGAGCTAACTCGCAACAGGCCTAGTAAACACGTACGACAGGCTAATCGCACCACTAGTTATGTGAATATAGTTGTACACGTTGGCTCCAATGACACTAGAATGAGACAGTCAGAGATTACAAAGAGAAACATAGCCAGGACTTGTGATCTCGCTAGAAAGATGTCCAGGCATCGAGTAATTGTCTCTGGCCCCCTGCCTGCGAGAGGCAATGATGAGAGATATAGCAGATTAGTCTCGCTTAACAAGTGGCTGGCTAGCTTCTGTAGACAACAGGGACTAACGTTTATTGATAATTGGCCCTCTTTCTGGGGCAAACCAGGCTTGTTGATGAGAGACGGCCTTCACCCTAACCAGGAAGGCGCCATCATCCTGCCTAAAAACATAGACTACTGTTTAAGTCACATTTGACTAACTACACTAGAGCAAGCCCGGTCACAGGCAATTACAGAGCCTGCTAGTCCGGGTGAGGAGTCAGTTAAGCTAGAACTAGCCAGCGCCAGGCTGGATAATTCCTGTACGCATAGCAATTTTCTTAGAATAACACACAACTCACATAATGTGTTTTCTGTTGTGAATATGTCAGGGGTAGATATGCATTCTACTGAGGTGGCAAATCATGATGCGTTCAGTCGATCGCAGCATCAAGCAAACAATCTGAAAATTCCCGTCGTATCAATTCCTAGATATGGTCGAAACTATTTAAAGTGCACTACGTATAATAAACGCAACATTATTAATATTGCTACTACGGATAATTTAAACAAAAACTCGTCAAAACAGCCCAATACTTATAATATGGGCTTTTTAAACATAAGATCATTGTCTCCCAAAACGTTATTAGTTAATGAGGTCATTAGAGATAACAATCTTAACGTCTTTGGTCTTAGCGAAACCTGGCTCAAACCAGACGATTTGTTTGCGCTAAATGAGGCATCTCCTCCTAACTATACGAATGCGCATATTGCCCGTCCCCTTAAAAGGGGTGGGGGGGTCGCACTAATATACAATGAAAACTTTAACCTTACCCCTAACCTAAATAATAAATACAAATCGTTTGAGGTGCTTACTATGAGGTCTGTCGCACCGCTGCCTCTCGATATGGCTGTTATCTACCGCCCCCCAGGGCCCTACTCGGCCTTTATCAATGAATTCTCAGAGTCCGTTGCTGATCTAGTGACGCACGCAGACAATATAATCATAATGGGGGACTTTAATATCCATATGAATACCCCATCGGACCCTCAGTGCGTGGCGCTCCAGACTATAATTGATAGCTGTGGTCTTACACAAATAATAAATGAACCTACGCATCGCAACGGTAATACGATAGATCTAGTGCTGGTCAGGGGTGTCACCACCTCCAAAATTATGGTACTCCCGTATACTAAAGTAATGTCCGATCATTACCTTATAAAATTCGAAGTTCTGACTCATTGTCAACAAACTAATAATAATAATAACTGCTATAGCAGCCGCAACATTAATGCTGCCACAACGATGACTCTTGCTGACCTACTGCCCTCGGTAATGGCACCATTCCCAAATTATGTCGGCTCTATTGGTAACCTAACTAACAACTTTGACAATGCTCTGCGCAAAACCATTGATAGTATAGCACCGCTAAAACAAAAAAGGGCCCCTAAAAGGCGCACCCCATGGTTTACAGAAGAAACCAGAGCTCATAAATTATCATGTAGAAAGTTGGAACGCAAATGGCGCGCGACCAAGCTTGAGGTTTTCCATCAAGCATGGAGTGATAGTTAAATATCGTATAAACGCATGCTTACCTTAGCTAAAGTTAAATATTACTCAAATCTCATCCGCCTCAACAAAAACTACCCTAAATTTTTGTTTAGTACAGTAGCATCGCTAACCCAACAAGGGACTCCTCCCAATAGCTCCACCCACTCGGCAGATGACTTTATGAATTTCTTTAATAAGAAAATTGAACTCATTAGAAAGGAGATTAAAGACAACGCATCCCAGCTACAACTGGGTTCTATTAACACAGATACAACTGTATCTACGACGGATACTGCAAAACAAAATAGTCTCTCTCTTTTTGATGAAATAACATTAGAGGAACTATTACGGCGTGTAAGTGGGATAAAACAAACAACATGTTTACTTGACCCACTTCCTGGGAAACTTATCAAGGAGCTTTTTGTATTATTAGGTCCATCAGTGCTAAATATTATAAACTTATCACTTTCCTCTGGCACTGTTCCCCTAGCATTCAAGAAAGCGGTTATTCATCCTCTGCTCAAAAGACCTAACCTTGATCCTGACCTCATGGTAAACTACCGACCGGTGTCCCACCTTCCCTTTATTTCGAAAATCCTCGAAAAAATTGTCGCACAGCAGCTAAATGAACACTTAGTGTCTAACAATCTCTGTGAACCTTTTCAATCCGGTTTCAGGGCAAATCACTCTACGGAGACAGCCCTCGCAAAAATGACTAATGATCTACTGCTAACGATGGATTCTGATGCGTCATCTATGTTGCTGCTTCTTGATCTTAGCGCTGCTTTCGATACCGTCGATAATAATATTTTATTAGAGCGTATCAAAACACGTATTGGTATGTCAGACTTAGCTTTGTCGTGGTTTAACTCTTATCTTACTGACAGGATGCAATGTGTCTCCCATAATAATGTGACCTCGGACTATGTTAAGGTAACGTGCGGAGTTCCTCAGGGTTCGGTTCTTGGCCCTGCACTCTTTAGTATTTACATGCTGCCGCTAGGCGACATCATACGCAAATACGGTGTTAGCTTTCATTGTTATGCTGATGACACCCAACTCTACATGCCCCTAAAGCTGACCAACACGCCGGATTGTAGTCAGCTGGAGGCGTGTCTTAATGAAATTAAACAATGGATGTCCGCTAACCAAAAACATGCACCTGGGGATAAGTTGATTGGCAACACTAAATTGGCCCTAGTGAGTGAATGTGAGTGTGAATGTTGTCTGTCTATCTGTGTTGGTCCTGTGATGAGGTGGCGACTTGTCCAGGGTGTACCCCGCCTTCCGCCCGATTGTAGCTGAGATAGGCTCCAGCGCCCCCCGCGACCCCAAAGGGAATAAGCGGTAGAAAATGGATGGATGGATGGATGGATGTCCGCTAACTTCTTGCAACTCAACGCCAAGAAAACAGAAATGATGATTATCGGTCCTGCTAAACACCGACATGTATTTAATAATACCCTCTTAACATTTGACAACCAAACAATTACACAAGGCAAATCAGTAAAGACTCTGGGTATTATCTTCGACCCAACTCTCTCGTTTGAATCACACATTAAGAGTGTTACTAAAACGGCCTTCTTTCATCTCTGTAATATCGCTAAAATTCGTTCTATTTTATCCACTAGCGACGCTGAGATCATTATTCATGCGTTCGTTACGTCTCGTCTCGACTACTGTAACGTATTATTTTCGGGTCTCCCTATGTCTAGCATTAAAAGACTACAATTGGTACAAAATGCGGCTGCTAGACTTTTGACAAGAACAAGAAAGTTTGATCATATTACGCCTATACTGGCTCACCTGCACTGGCTTCCTGTGCACTTAAGATGTGACTTTAAGGTTTTACTACTTACGTATAAAATACTACACGGTCTAGCTCCGTCCTATCTTGTCGATTGCATTGTACCATATGTCCCGGCAAGAAATCTGCGTTCAAATAACTCCGGCTTATTAGTGATTCCCAGAGCCCAAAAAAAGTCTGCGGGCTATAGAGCGTTTTCTATTCGGGCTCCAGTACTATGGAATGACCTCCCGGTAACAATTAGAGATGCTACCTCAGTAGAAGCATTTAAGTCCCATCTTAAAACTCATTTGTATACTCTAGCCTTTAAATAGCCCCTCTGTTAGACCAGTTGATCTGCCGTTTCTTTTCTTTTCTCCTCTGCTCCCCTATTCCTTGTGGAGGGGGGGGGGGCACAGGTCCGGTGGCCATGGATGAAGTGCTGGCTGTCCAGAGTCGGGACCCGGGGTGGACCGCTCGCCTGTGCATCGGCTGGGAACATCTCTGCGCTGCTGACCCGTCTCCGCTCGAGATGGTCTCCTGCTGGCCCCACTATGGACTGGACTCTTACTATTATGTTGGATCCACTATGGACTGGACTCTCACAATATTATGTCAGACCCACTCGACATCCATTGCTTTCGGTCTCCCCTAGAGGGGGGGGGGGGGTTACCCACATATGCGGTCCTCTCCAAGGTTTCTCATAGTCATTCACATCGACGTCCCACTGGGGTGAGTTTTTCCTTGCCCTTATGTGGGCTTTGTACCGAGGATGTCGTTGTGGCTTGTGCAGCCCTTTGAGACACTTGTGATTTAGGGCTATATAAATAAACATTGATTGATAAACATTGATTGATTGACATGTCATTTGTAAAGACATGCCAGGCTGACAATAGGATAATGTAAACAACACTGCCAGAGCCGCAATGAGTTTATAGTAGGTGTGTGAATGATCAACAATCAATATTATTGGCAGAAATAGAGGGCCCCAAAATCAAATTTTGCTTAGGGCCCCATGGAGGCTTGGGCCGGCACTGGTGAAAGCCGAAACAACTTCTAAGACAAACAGTCCAGTTGCGATCGATTGAATGCCCTGAGAATACATGCAACTGGATGAGAACATCCACAAACATTCCACGTAACAAACTCGTCTGTTTGCGAATTGGCTATCTAAAACTGAGAAGAACGTTTAAACCTTATAGAGCAGGGGTCGGCAACCCAAAACGTTGAAAGAGCTATATTGGACCAAAAATACAAAAAACAAATCTGTCTGGAGCCACAAAATATATACTGTAAGACTTATAATTTAGGCAACTTATGATGTGTCTATATTAGCTATAATAGCCTACTATCAAAATGACTATGTGTCACAGGCTGATGCAAATCTTTGTTGACAGAAATGTTGAAATTTAATATTTATTCTACACATTTTTACAACATTAGAAACCATTAGTAAATCAGAGGCTACTCAGAAGGTGAGATAACTCCTGGACATTACTACCCTTTAATAGCCAAAAGGTATAGATGTGTGTGTCCAAGCTAAGGCTGTCTTCTTTTAATACATTTATTATCATCTTTGGCAAGCTAGGTAATGTTTGCTGTGGTCTGGAACAAAATGGCACACAAAAAAATTTACATACAGATAATGTGTCATGAGACATGCAAATATAAATTATAAACAAAGAGGATAAAAGTAAAGGATATTAAATGAGCTCAAATATACCTACAAATGAGACATAATGATGCAATATGTACATACAGCTAGCCTAAATAGCATGTTAGCATGGATTAGCTTGCAGTCATGCACTGACCAAATATGCCTGATTAACACTCCACACTATTTCTGGGGCTGAGGTTGCTGAGGTAGTTAAAAAGCTCCTCGGTGGCAAGGCCCCAGGGGTGGATGAGATCTGCCCGGAGTTCCTTAAGGCTCTGGATGCTGTGGGGCTGTCTTGGTTGACAAGACTCTGCAGTATCGCGTGGACATCGGGGGCGGTGCCTCTGGATTGGCAGACCGGGGTGGTGGTTCCTCTCTTTAAGGAGGGGAACCGGAGGGTGTGTTCTAACTATCGTGGGATCACACTCCTCAGCCTTCCCGGTAAGGTCTATTCAGGTGTACTGGAGAGGAGGCTACGCCGGATAGTCGAACCTCGGATTCAGGAGGAACAGTGTGGTTTTCGTCCTGGTCGTGGAACTGTGGACCAGCTCTATACTCTCGGCAGGGTCCTTGAGGGTGCATGGGAGTTTGCCCAACCAGTCTACATGTGTTTTGTGGACTTGGAGAAGGCATTTGACCATGTCCCTCGAGAGGTCCTGTGGGGAGTGCTCAGAGAGTATGGGGTATCGGACTGTCTGATTGTGGCTGTCCGCTCCCTGTACGATCAGTGTCAGAGCTTGGTCCGCATTGCCGGCAGTAAGTCGGACACGTTTCCAGTGAGGGTTGGACTCCGCCAAGGCTGCCCTTTGTCACCGATTCTGTTCATAACTTTTATGGACAGAATTTCTAGGCGCAGTCAAGGCGTTGAGGGGATCAGGTTTGGTGGCTGCAGGATTAGGTCTCTGCTTTTTGCAGATGATGTGGTCCTGATGGCTTCATCTGGCCAGGATCTTCAGCATCTCACTGGATCGGTTTGCAGCCGAGTGTGAAGCGACTCGGATGAGAATCAGCACCTCCAAGTCCGAGTCCATGGTTCTCGCCCGGAAAAGGGTGGAGTGCCATCTCCGGGTTGGGGAGGAGACCTTGCCCCAAGTGGAGGAGTTCAAGTACCTAGGAGTCTTGTTCACGAGTGAGGGAAAAGTGGATCGTGTGATCGACAGGCGTATCGGTGCGGCATCTTCAGTAATGCGGACGCTGTATCGATCCGTTGTGGTGAAGAAGGAGCTGAGCCGGAAGGCAAAGCTCTCAATTTACCGGTCGATCTACGTTCCCATCCTTACCTATGGTCATGAGCTTTGGGTTATGACCGAAAGGACAAGATCACGGGTACATGCGGCCGAAATAAGGCTCTCCCTTAGAGATAGGGTGAGAAGCTCTGCCATCCGGGAGGAGCTCAAAGTAAAGCCACTGCTCCTCCACATCGAGAGGAGCCAGATGAGGTGGTTCGGGCATCTGGTCAGGATGCCACCCGAACGCCACCCTCGGGAGGTGTTTAGGGCACGTCCGACCGGTAGGAGGCCACGGGGAAGACCCAGGACACGTTGGGAAGACTTTGTCTCCCGGCTGGCCTGGGAGAGCCTCGGGATCCCCCGGGAGGAGCTGGACGAAGTGGCTGGGGAGAGGAAAGTCTGGGCTTCCCTGCTTGGGCTGCTGCCCCCGCGACCCGACCTCGGATAAGCGGAAGAAGATGGATGGATGGATGGATGGATGGATGGATAACACTCCACACAAGTCAATAACGTCAACAAAGCGCACCTTTGTGCATTCACGCACAGCATAAAACGTTTGGTGGACAAAATGAGACAAAGGAGTGGAAGATATGACATGTAAACAAACTGTTGCGGCACAGTCCACACTATGGTGAGTTCAAGAACCTCCAAAATTAGTAGGACAAAACGATGTTCACCAAATTGTCTCATCAGTGAAGCATACACACAAACATATTAAACAGTTCTAACAATTGGGAAGGTTTGTGTCATGAAAAAACATACTAAAACAATTTTGTTTTTTCTCCCCCATCTTTTTCCATATTCAATTATTTGTTTTAAATGCTCCTAGTTGCTGACCCCCGTTATAGAGTGTAGTTCTATTGAGCTGTACTGAGACCCCCAATCAGCATTAAACACCACACAAGCACACACCTGAAGTGAATCTACACAACATTTTCTATTAAACAGCTCTTAGATGTATTCATGGACTCACAATAGCAGCTATCTCCTGTATTCAAATATCCTGGAAAATACGCTTCCTGAAGGGAATAGATCTGCATTATTTGATCCTGCCGAAGGGCAAAGACGTTGTCAGACAATGTGAGGAGGGCACTCCATTTCAGCCTGGAATGTCTGCAATAAAGACGGAAAATGAATCCTCTTCCTGTGGTCTCGGAGTCTTACTGAATAAGTCGCCCTCATCTAAATGATAATTAGAGCTGAACATATTGTGTTGTGTTGGTAAGCAACATCAATCTCAATTGTACACAAGTCTGAGAAGACCTTCGATTAACCTGAGAGCTAAACTATCTGCGGAAATTACCAGTAAGAACTAACCGAAATGTAATATCAACAGTGTTGGGACTAACGCGTTACTGTAACGCCGTTAGTTTCGGCGGTAACTAGTAATCTAACGCGTTATTTTTTTATATCCAGTAACTCAGTTACCGTTACTACATGATGCGTTACTGCGTTATTTTACGTTATTTTTTAATGTAGTATCGGCTAGAAACAGAAGAAGTGTCGTCCTTCTGTCTCACAAGGAAAAGAAAAGGCGTGCTTTCCTCGACCGAGGAGCGGAGCGCAGGGGAGACGTTCCTCCAGGGCCTATGTACTTCGGGGCTAACACCCTTCACTTTACCCGGCAGTGGGTCTTTACAGCTCCGGACTCGAGGGTGAATGACGAGGCCGGCGGTTTGTTGCAATTTTGTGACTTTATTGGTGTCTTGCAAGTAGCCATCCACCAAGCTAGAGCACCTGCACGCATCCACTGTTGGGCTCCCTCACCTCTCTCGCCCACTCACTCACTGACGTCACTCACCTCACATGCTGTCATTTCTTAAAGGGCCACACACACACACACACACACGCTACTCTCATAACAACTAAAAAGACATCATGGCGAAGCCAGAAGTCGAGGTTCTTAACATGGATACATTGTCACTACTTTTCTTTTGTCGAGCACAAAGAAAATAACATTTTAGTTAAATGTAAGTTGTGTCTTGGATCAAAGATCCCATCTACTTCAAGTTAAAGTGACAATGATTGTCACACACACACTAGGTGTGGTGAAATTATTCTCTGCATTTGACCCATCACTCTTGATCACCCCCTGGGAGGTGAGGGGAGCAGTGAGTAGCAACAGTGACCGCACCCGGGAATACTGCCCAAAACAGCAATTCAAATCTGCTGAAACAGCTACATAAATGTAAATGGGTTATACTTGTATAGCTTTTCTACCTTTTTCAGGAACTCAAA
This sequence comes from Nerophis lumbriciformis, assembly GCF_033978685.3. Classification (NCBI taxonomy): domain Eukaryota; kingdom Metazoa; phylum Chordata; class Actinopteri; order Syngnathiformes; family Syngnathidae; genus Nerophis; species Nerophis lumbriciformis. The sequence continues at coordinate 37,572,799 of NC_084550.2, read as the reverse complement.
GCGCTTTGACACTATTTCCACATTCACCCATTCACACACACATTCACACACTGATGGCGGGAGCTGCCATGCAAGGCACTAACCAGGACTCATCAGGAGCAAGGTTGAAGTGTCTTGCTCAAGGACACAACGGACGTGACTAGGATGGTAGAAGGTGGGGATTGAACCAGTAACCCTCAGATTGCTGGCACGGCCACTCTCCCAACTTCGCCACGCCACATAAGCAACATGCTTTGACGAAGCTAGTAAAGAGAGACACAGACTCCGATGCTACTTCACCTCCACCTAAGGATTTTAACGGAGGCAATGCTAGCCAGGACAACATTGATAGAGCCATTGCAGCGTATGTGCTAGAAGACATGCAGGCTATTTCTACAGTGGAGTCACCCGTTTTCTGGCAGCTAAATGGCACAGAAAACATGTTCCAAGTACCTGGACAGTGAGTACATAAACATGGAAAGCGAGCTAAAGAAAACACTCCAAACTCTGCCTCTGCTCATCATTGAAGGTACACACTGTCAATTCTCTTATATACTATTTCATTCTAGACTTCTAGAGTGTTTGATTATCACATCACTCTAAATGTATAGACTATAAAGTTCACAAACATAAAGAGGGATGCTAGTGGGCCAGGCCAATCTTTCATTTTCTCTAAACTAAAACTGGGGAAATGTGTAGAGTCTTCTGGGCTTCACTACAGTGTTGATCTCCTGAATACATGATTTTATTTCACAATTCCTTGAGAGAAAAAAAATGCCTGATTAGGCTTTGTGTATGTCATGTGTGCCTTTCTTGGGTGAAGCCAGCTTTACAGCTATGTTGTTATAATGCAGTTTGTTACTTATGTATGTTATGTTGCAGCTATTTCAAATAGTTTTGTCAATTTGTTGTGGCCTGAAATAAATTGGCCCTTTGAAACATATCTTTGTCTTTGTGTGTTGTATGTAGACCACATTGCTTAGCAGAGTTCAGTGATGCAAATGCATGTCAAGTTGATCAACACATTGTATTATTCTCCAGTGCAATAACAGTACTGAAACGAAGGCTAAAAGGGCATTAATGGGAGCCTTAAAAAAAAGGAGAAAAAAATAAGTAACTAAATAGTTACTTTTCACAGTAACGCATTACTTTTTGGTGTAAGTAACTGAGTTAGTAACTGAGTTACTTTTGAAATAAAGTAACTAGTAACTGTAACTAGTTACTGGTTTTCAGTAACTAACCCAACACTGAATATCAACCACAGAAGTAATTGCAGAAGTGACTTCACATAGAGGAAAGTCAACCAGTGTGACATTGTCGAAAGGAGGAGAGAACTGTGTTTTCTGTTGATTCCTAAAAACAATAAAGTATTTATGTCCAAAAGATGATCTTTAAAAGATTACAGTTGGTACAAAATGGAGCTGCTAGACTTTTGACAAGAACAAGAAAGTTTGATCATGTTACGCCTATCTATAATGTATATACCTTTATACACATATATACCTATATATATATATATATATATATATATATATATATATATATATATATATACCTACACTGTATCTACCTTTATATACCTATATACATATATCCATATAGGTATACACCTATACTGTAAATACCTTTATATACCTACAAACCCCGTTTCCATATGAGTTGGGAAATTGTGTTGGATGTAAATATAAACGGAATACAATGATTTGCAAATCCTTTTCAACCCATATTCAATTGAATGCACTACAAAGACAAGATATTTGTTACGGCCCACGCGCAGTCTGATTCTCCCTCCTCTGCGGGAACACTTGGAGGCTCCGTCTGTGCGCACCTCGGGACACGCCCACGGGTGCGCACATCCAGGAACGCGGCACGCGCGTCTCCGCCCTGCTGCAGCCACCAGCTGCAATCACTCGCTGGCAATCATCACACCTGGAACTGATGAGGGCGAGCTGGTTAAAAGACCAGTGGACCCTAGGATCGGCGCGGGAACTTAGTTTTCTCATGGTGTACCGTAAGCAACAAGCTTCATGCTCTCTATTCGTGTTTCCTCTCCGTGCCTTGATTTGTCCCTTGTCTTCTCCCGTGTCCCCGCAGTACCCTTCGTCACCTGGAAAGTGAGCTGTGCGTCTCACTTTTCCCTGGATCTCCCTCTGGACTCTGACTGCCTCCTTCGTTCCTCGACCTCTTGCTCGACCCTGGATTCTGACGCCTCGCTCTCGCCCCGGATCATCTGCCTGCCCCCTGGACTTCCGCGTATCTCGTTCAACACGTTGGTAACACTCACTTCAGTTAAATTCTACACATAGTCTTACACCATTCCCTTTTGGATATAGTTCACACTCCATTTCTTTAGGTCAGTAGTATTGTTTATTATTATTTATATATATATATATATATATATATATTGACTATATATATAATAAATAATTGTATATAACCCCCTGGTGTCTGTTTGCCGTCACCTCCCCTCAGTAAACATAACAGTAAGTTCCCGCCAAAATTATTAAAGGACCTGACGGCACAGTTCCTTAGCCCCGCCCCTAGTGACTTTCGTTCCGCCCCCTGTGAATTTTTTTTTTTTCTCTCCTCTTTTTGCCCCATTCACCATGTCTTTTTCTTTTTTTCGCTCCACACGGGAGGATTTTTCTTGCCCTGTCGACATATCTTGGAAGGGGATGTTTAGTAGCAATATGGGCAAGTAAGAATTTTCTCGCCGCCTGGACACCCTCTTTCCACCTTTAGTGTCTGTTCCTCAGTCTACTGGAAGCGTCTGGAATCCGCCTTTGGAGGGGGGGAATGGTACCGACAGCCGTGCTGGTGAGGTAGCACAGCTGCGGCCAGCAAGACCGCTACCATCGATCTTTCAGTTTGCCTGGCCGCACCCACCAACCACGCTACCAGCATCGGTCCCCGAGCTAGCGTCCGAGCTAGCACTTGTCCCCGAGCTAGCGTCCGAGCTAGCACTTGTCCCCGAGCTAGCGTCCGAGCTAGCACTTGTCCCCGAGCTAGCGTCCGAGCTAGCACTTGTCTCCGAGCTAGCACTTGTCCCCGAGCTAGCGTCCGAGCTAGCACCTGTCCCTCGGCTAGCGTCCGAGCTAGCACCTGTCCCTCGGCTAGCGTCCGAGCTAGCACCTGTCCCTCGGCTAGCGTCCGAGCTAGCACCTGTCCCTCGGCTAGCGTCCGAGCTAGCACCAGTCCCTCGGCTAGCGTCCGAGCTAGCACCAGCTCCCAGGCTGGCCTCGACCTCTGCCCCTCGGCCGGCAGCGCCGACCTCAGCACCTTGGCCTGATCCTCAGCCGTCCTCCTCGTCTCCGGCGCTGCCAACGTCCGCTGCTTCCATGCCTACCTTGCCGATGGCGTCTTTCTCCACGCCTGCCTCGCCGATGACGTCCGCTGCTTTCACGCCTCAGACGACGGCGTCTTCCTCTTCGCCTCAGATGACAACGTGCCCTCCTCCTCGTGTCTGGCGGGCCGTACCACGGCGCTGCCCTCCTCTTCGTTGCCGGCGGCACGCACCACGGCGATGCCCTCCTCTTCGTTGCCGGCGGCACGCACCACGGCGCCGCCCTCCTCTTCATTGCCGGCGGCACGCACCACGGCGATGCCCTCCTCTTCGTTGCCGGCGGCATGCACCACGGCGCCGCCCTCCTCTTCGGTTCCAGCGGGACGCACCACGGCGCCGCCCTCCTCTTCGTTGCCGGCGGCACGCACCACGGCGATGCCCTCCTCTTCGTTGCCGGCGGCAAGCACCACGGCGCCGCCCTCCTCTTCGGTTCCAGCGGGACGCACCACGGCGCCATTCGCGTCCGCCTTCCCGACGGCCAAGATGGTGGCCGTCCCTTGGTCGCCCGCCTCGCCGGCTTCAGCGGCGTTCTTCCGCCGCCGCAGCCCTTGTGGTAGTTCTTAAATCTACCGTCTTCCACCTGCTCCGCCGTTGAGGTCTTCACTGTATCCCTGGCTAGGAGGCAGTGAGGTACTAGGCCTTTGCCAAGGGCCACTTGGGGTAACAGTAGTAAAGGGGTTAACCTCCTCGTGCCCCAGGACCCCATAGAGGAGCCTCCACTGCCGGATGCACTTTAACGTCATGCCCATACACCTATAAAGACATATACCTATATATATATATATATATATATATATATATATATATACCTATACTGAATATACCTTTATATACCTATATACATATATACCTATATTTATATATATATATATAAATATATATATATATATATATGTATATATATGTATATATATATATATATATATATATATATATATATATATATATATATATATATATATATAAATATATATATATATATATGTATGTGTGGGAAAAAAAATCACAAGACTATTTCATCTCTATATATATATATATGAAATATATATATATATATAAACTTATACTGTATATACCTTTATATATCTATATGCCTATATATACCTATACTGTATATACGTTATATACATATATACCTATTTATATACCTATACTGTATATACCGTTATATACCTATATACATATATACCTATATATATATACCTATACTGGCTCACCTGCACTGGCTTCCTGTGCACTTAAGATGTGCCAACAACCCCCCCTTTTGGTTGGGGGGGTTGTTGGTGTCTCTTGTTTGTGTGTTGGCGTTCGGGCTGACCGGCGGGCTGGCGCCGGCTGGTCTCCGTGGCCCTGGTGGCGTGTGGTTGCTGGTCGCAGTTTTTTTTTTATCGCTTTGATTTGATTGGCTGGTGCTGGCTGTCTGGGGTTATTGCGGCTGCTGTTTCTGCTGCCGTTTGTTTGTGGTGTGGGCGCCCGTGGCTGCTGGGTCTGGTGCAGGGGTGTGGCTGATGTTGTGACTGGTGGCAGCGCGCGCGCGTGATGGCTGTCGGGGCTGACGAACTGTGTATATGTATGTATATGTGTGTGTATGTATGTATGTTTATATATGTGTATGTGTACATATGTGTATGTATATGTGTACATATGTGTATGTATATGTATATATGTGTATGTGTGGGTATGTATACGTGTATGTGTGTATGTGTATGTATATATGTATGTATGTATGTATATTTCTGGGGGTACGCTCTGGGCCTGCCTGTCAGACGGGGGTCGACGCCTCAGGCTACTGCATCCGAACTGCGTGTCTGGAGCTCCTGGGTCCCGCTGTCCATCCCTTCCGGGTGCCCGTCTTGGTTGGGGCCTGTTGGGCCTAGTCCCTGCGTCTATTGTGGTAGCTTGGTGCTGCAAGGTATTCCGAGGTGCTGCGAGTCGGCCAGTTGCTGGGGTAGTGACCTTGTTTGTCAGCATGTCTGTGATCTTCTTTTAATTCTTTTTTTTTTTAATTAATTAATTAATTAATTTATTTATTTATTTATTTTTTAATATATTTTATTAATATTATTTTTTAATTTTCACCTCCCTCAGGGGGGGGGCTCGGCGGGGCGGTTGCTGGTTGTTCCATCTCCATCGTTGGGGTCCCTGCGGGTGGGGTGGGTGGTTCCCGTGGCCCTGTGCCTGGGTGGTCCTGCGGCGGCCGGTTTGGGTGGGGTGGCCGGGGGCTGGCCTCGCCGCGCTCTCCGGGGGTGGGGGGTGGGCTCGTGGGGGCCCGGTTGCCGGTGGGGCGGGGGCGGTCTTCCCGTCCGGTTGCAGGGAGTCTCTGGGTCCCTCGGGCGGGGCGTCTCGCCTTTCTGCCCGTGTGGGGTGTGGTCTCTCGCTGGCTTGGGGTCTGGCTGTCCCCTGCTTTTCTCGTGCCCTGTCCTCTGCCGGGTGCGTCTGTCTGCGGCCTGCTGCTGGCCCTTGTGGGCGGTACGGTGGGTCGGGCTCTGGGGTTCCTGTCGCTGGCCGGCTTGGCTGCGTGGGGGCGGTGGTCCCTGGTTCCCTGGGCACCACGCCTCCTGTTTGTGGGTTGGGCTCTCGGGGGTGATGGGGCCGTGCTCTGGCTCCCACGCACTCTGGGAGTCGAATGTATTGTACATGCAAATTCACATATGCTCACATACGTACATAGGTACCTACGCTCCCACATACATACACAAATACAGTACATATTTACCTACCTAATGTTCGTACATCCACACGCACATTCAATATACAAACATACACATACACATACTGTACATATACATTCACTGTACAAACACATATACACATTCTGTACATATACATTCATTGTACAAACACATATACACATTCTGTACATATACAAGTACATATGCATACTTACACTCATGCACATAATCACGTTTCATCAAACATATATTAACGTTGTTGCCCTAGGGTAAACTGGGTGTAACACATGGCACACTGACAAAGCTTAACCTATTGTGACTATAAAAATCTACAAGGTTAATGTAGGTTGCTTCTCTTTCTCCCCCTCCATTTTTCTGCATTCTTTCGTATCTCAAGTTATCATTACGTATATGTATTGTTGCATTTAAACAACTGTATTGTTGATAATAAAGGTAAATTATTGGTATTGTTCATTATCAATAGCGCTATTTCTATTGGTATTTGTATTGATCCATTTGTAGTGTAATAATGCTCATTGTCATTTCTGAATTATTTTTTATTTTTCGCTCACTGCTTATTTGCTATTACTTTTACCATCATATTTGTACATGTCATATTTGCTGATGTTGCTCTATTGTTGTTGTTGTTGTTGTTTGCTGTTGTTGTTTTTGTCTCTCTGTCTAATCCCCCTCTTGTCCCCACAATTTCCCCCTCTGTCTTCTTTTTTTTTCTCTTTCTATCCCCTCCTGCTCCGGCCCGGCTGCACTAAATGATAATATAAATACATTTAATAAAGTCAAATACAAATAAGGCAACAAGAGAAGTGTCCTACACTTCTCTTTTGTAAAGTAAATCTGAACAGCCGACATGGGCATCTACATCAACTATATGATTTGCCTGAGAAGCTGGACAGGACAAAAAAAAAAAAAAAAAAAAAAAAAAAAAAAAAAAGATGTGACTTTAAGGTTTTACTACTTATGTATAACATACTAAAGGGTCTAGCTCCATCCTATCTTGCTGATTATGTCCCGGCCAGAAATCTGCTTTTAAAGAATTAGTGAATATTAGTGATTCCCAGAGCCCAAGAAAAGTCTGCGCGCTATAGAGCATTTTCTATTCGGGCTCCAGTACTCTGGAAAGTTCTAGTGGTAACAGTTAGAGATGCTACCTCAGTAGAAGCATTTAAGTCCCATCTTAAAAATCATTTGTATACACTAGCATTTAAATAGACCACCCTTTTAGACCAGTTGATCTGCCGTCTCTCTTCTGCTCTGCCCCCCTCTCCTGCGTGGAGAGGTTAGTAGGTGACCACAGACCACTCATCTGTGCATCAGTTGATGACGTCTCTGCACTGCTGACTTGTCTCCTCTCAAGATGATCTCTCTGGCCCCACTATGGACTGGACTCACACTATTATGTTAGATCCACTATGGACTGGACTCTCACAATATTATGTTAGATCCACTATGGACTGGACTCTCACTATTATGTTAGATCCACTATGGGCTGGACTCTCACACTATTATGTTAGATCCACTATGGACTGGACTCTCACAATATTATGTTAGATCCACTATGGACTGGACTCTCACACTATTATGTTAGATCCACTATGGACTGGACTCTCACACTATGACTGGACTCTCACACTATTATGTTATATCCACTATGGACTGGACTCTCTCAATATTATGTTAGATCCACTACGGACTGGACTCTCACAATATTATGTTAGATCCACTATGGACTGGACTCTCACACTATTATGGTAGATCCACTATGGACTGGACTCTCACACTATTATGTTAGATCCACTATGGACTGGACTCTCACACTATTATGTTAGATCCACTATGGACTGGACTCTCTCAATATTATGTTAGATCAACTATGGACTGGACTCTCACTATTATGTTAGATCCACTATGGACTGGACTTTCACAATATTATGTTAGATCCACTATGGACTAGACTCTCACTATTATGTTAGATCCACTATGGGCTGGACTCTCACACTATTATATTAGATCCACTATGGACTGGACTCTCACAATATTATGTTAGATCCACTATGGACTGGACTCTCACACTATTATGTTAGATCCACTATGGACTGGACTCTCACACTATTATGTTAGATCCACTATGAACTGGACTCTCACACTATTATGTTGGATCCACTATGGACTGGACTCTCTCAATATTATGTTAGATCCACTATGGACTGGACTCTCACTATTATGTTAGATCCACTATGGACTGGACTTTCACAATATTATGTTAGATCCACTATGGACTGGACTCCGACTTTTATGTTAGATCCACTATGGACTGGACTCTCACACTATTATGTTAGATCCACTATGGACTGGACTCTCACACTATTATGTTAGATCCACTATGGACTGGACTCTCACACTATTATGTTAGATCCACTATTGACTGGACTCTCTCAATATTATGTTAGATCCACTATGGACTGGACTCTCACTATTATGTTAGATCCACTATGGACTGGACTTTCACAATATTATGTTAGATCCACTATGGACTGGACTCCCACTTTTATGTTAGATCCACTATGGACTGGACTCTCACACTATTATGTTAGATCCACTATGGACTGGACTCTCACACTATTATGTTAGATCCACTATGGACTGGACTCTCACACTATTATGTTAGATCCACTTTGGACTGGACTCTCACATTATTATGTTAGATCCACTATGGACTGGACTCTCACACTATTATGTTGGATCCACTATGGACTGGACTCTCACACTAAATGTAGATCGACTATGGACTGAACTCTCATTATTATGTTGGATCCACTATGGACTGGACTCTCTCACTATTAACTAGATCCACTGTGGACTGGACTCTCACACTATTATGTTAGACCCACTATGGACTGGACTCTCACACTATTATGTTAGATCCACTATGGACTGGACTCTCACTATTATGTTAGATCCACTATGGACTGGACTTTCACACTATTATGTTAGATCCACTATGGACTGGACTCTGACATTATTATGTTAGATCCACTATGGACTGGACTCTCACTATTATGTTAGATCCACTATGGACTGGACTCTCTCACTATTATGTTAGATCCACTATGGACTGGACTCTCACACTATTATGTTAGATCCACTATGGACTGGACTCTCACATTATTATGTTAGATCCACTATGGACTGGACTCTCACTATTATGTTAGATCCACTATGGACTGGACTCTCACACTATTATGTTAGATCCACTTTGGACTGGACTCTCACATTATTATGTTAGATCCACTATGGACTGGACTCTCACACTATTATGTTGGATCCACTAAGGACTGGACTCTCACACTATATGTTAGATCCACTATGGACTGAACTCTCACTATTATGTTGGATCCACTATGGACTGGACTCTCTCACTATTAACTAGATCCACTATGGACTGGACTCTCACACTATTATGTTAGACCCACAATGGACTGGACTCTCACACTATTATGTTAGTTCCACTATGGACTGGACTCTCACTATTATGTTAGATCCACTATGGACTGGACTTTCACACTATTATGTTAGATGCACTATGGACTGGACTCTCACATTATTATGTTAGATCCACTATGGACTGGACTCTCACTATTATGTTAGATCCACTATGGACTGGACTCTCTCACTATTATGTTAGATCCACTATGGACTGGACTCTCACACTATTATGTTAGATCCACTATGGACTGGACTCTCACATTATTATGTTAGATCCACTATGGACTGGACTCTCACTATTATGTTAGATCCACTATGGACTGGACTTTCACACTATTATGTTAGATCCACTATGGACTGGACTCTCACTATTATGTTAGATCCACTATGGACTGGACTTTCACACTATTATGTTAGATCCACTTTGGACTGGACTCTCACATTATTATGTGAGATCCACTATGGACTGGACTCTCACTATTATGTTTGATCTACTATGGACTGGACTCTCACTATTATGTTAGATCCACTATGGACTGGACTCTCACTATTATGTTAGATCCACTATGGACTGGACTCTCACAATATTATGTTAGATCCACTATGGACTGGACTCTCACACTATTATGTTAGATCCACTATGGACTGGACTCTCACACTATTATGTTAGATCCACTATGGGCTGGACTCTCACACTATTATGTTAGATCCACTATGGACTGGTCTCTCACACTATTATGTTAGATCCACTATGGACTGGACTCTCACTATTATGTTAACTCCACTATGGACTGGACTCTCTCACTATTATGTTAGATCCACTATGGACTGGACTCTCACACTATTATGTTAGATCCACTATGGACTGGACTCTCACTATTATGTTAGATCCACTATGGACTGGACTCTCACACTATTATGTTAGATCCACTATGGACTGGACTCCCACAATTATGTTAGATCCACTATGGACTGGACTCTCACACTATTATGTTAGACCCACTATGGACTGGACTCTCACACTATTATGTTAGTTTCACTATGGACTGGACTCTCACTATTATGTTAGATCCACTATGGACTGGACTCTCACACTATTATGTTAGATCCACTATGGACTGGACTCCCACAATTATGTTAGATCCACTATGGACTGGACTCTCACACTATTATGTTAGATCCACTATGGACTGGACTCTCACACTATTATGTTAGACCCACTATTGACTGGACTCTCACACTATTATGTTAGTTTCACTATGGACTGGACTCTCACTATTATGTTAGATCCACTATGGACTGGACTTCCACACTATTATGTTAGATCCACTATGGACTGGACTCTCACATTATTATGTTAGATCCACTATGGACTGGACTCTCACTATTATGTTAGATCCACTATGGACTGGACTATCTCACTATTATGTTAGATCCACTATGGACTGGACTCTCACACTATTATGTTAGATCCACTATGGACTGGACTCTCACATTATTATGTTAGATCCACTATGGACTGGACTCTCACTATTATGTTAGATCCACTATGGACTGGACTTTCACACTATTATGTTAGATCCACTTTGGACTGGACTCTCACATTATTATGTGAGATCCACTATGGACTGGACTCTCACTATTATGTTTGAACTACTATGGACTGGACTCTCACTATTATGTTAGATCCACTATGGACTGGACTCTCACTATTATGTTAGATCCACTATGGACTGGACTCTCACACTATTATGTTAGATCCACTATGGACTGGACTCTCACACTATTATGTTAGATCCACTATGGACTGGACTCTCACTATTATGTTAGATCCACTATGGGCTGGACTCTCACACTATTATGTTAGATCCACTATGGACTGGACTCTCACACTATTATGTTAGATCCACTATGGACTGGACTCTCACACTATTATGTTAGATCCACTATGGACTGGACTCTCACACTATTATGTGAGATCCACTATGGACTGGACTCTCACTATTATGTTAGATCCACTATGGACTGGACTCTCACACGATTATGTTAGATCCACTATGGACTGGACACTCACAATTATGTTAGATCCACTATGGACTGGACTCTCACACTATTATGTTAGATCCACTATGGACTGGACTCTCACACTATTATGTTAGATCCACTATGGACTGGACTCTCACACTATTATGTTAGATCCACTATGGACTGGACTCTCACACTATTATGTTAGATCCACTATGGACTGGACTCTCACACTATTATGTTAGATCCACTATGGACTGGACTGTCACACTATGACTGGACTCTCACACTATTATGTTATATCCACTATGGACTGGACTCTCACACTATATGTTAGATCCACTATGGACTGAACTCTCACTATTATGTTGGATCCACTATGGACTGGACTCTCTCACTATTAACTAGATCCACTATGGACTGGACTCTCACACTATTATGTTAGATCCACTATGGACTGGACTCTCACACTATTATGTTAGATCCACTATGGACTGGACTCTCACACTATATGTTAGATCCACTATGGACTGGACTCTCACACTATTATGTTAGATCCACTATGGACTGGACTCTCACTATTATGTTAGATCCACTATGGGCTGGACTCTCACACTATTATGTTAGATCCACTATGGACTGGACTCTCACACTATTATGTTAGATCCACTATGGACTGGACTCTCACACTATATGTTAGATCCAGATTCAAGTTGCACCAGTGGCCCAAAGATGCGAAAGTGGCAAGAAATTGGACGAAATTTCTTCAAAATACGAGGCTGTGGGGAAAGCCGACGAAATGGTCAGTCGTTTGTTCCGCACACTTTACCGACGAAAGCTACGCTACGACAAAGATGGCAAGAATGTGTGGATGTCCTGCGACACTCAAAGCAGATGCTGATATCAACTCCAAAACTGGACAGATCAGCTTTCAGGAAAAGAGAGCGGATGAGGGTATGTCTACAGAATATATTAATTGATGAAAACTTTATTCATTACTCGCGGTTTTACGTAAATTATTTTACATAAACTGTGTTCACCAATAATTTAGCTTAAAAATGGGCTGTCTGCACTCTCAAAGTACATGTTGTTGCCAAATGTATTTCATATGCTGTAAACCTAGTTCATAGTTGTTAGTTTCCTTTAATGCCAAACAAACACATACCAATCGTTGGTTAGAAGGCGATCGCCGAATTCGTCCTCGCTTTCTCCCGTGTCGCTGGCTGTCGTGTCGTTTTCGTCGGTTTCGCTTGCATACGGTTCAAACCGATATCGCTCAATAGCTTCAGTTTCTTCTTCAATTTTGTTTTCGCTACCTGCCTCCACACTACAACCATCCATTTCAATACATGCGTAATCTGTTTAATCGCTTAAGCCGCTGAAATCCGAGTCTGAATCCGAGCTAATGTCGCTATAGATTGCTGTTCTATGCGCCATGTTTGTTTGTATTGGCATCACTGTGTGACGTCACAGGGAAATGGACGGGTGTATATAACGATGGTTAAAATCAGGCACTTTGAAGCTTTTTTTAGGGATATTGCGTGATGGGTAAAATTTTGAAAAAAAATTCGAAAAATAAAATAAACCACTGGGAACTGATTTTTAATGGTTTTAACCCAACTGGAAATTGTGATAATGTTCCCCTTTAAAACAGCAATGTCCTCCTTTCAAATAGAGGATCTTTGACAAGTGTTTTTACAGTAGGCCCTTAAAAACTGCAGCCTATTTATGTATCCAATCCATGACACTTTATTTGTATAGCACTACTAACAACAAAATTGTTTCCAGAGTGCTGCACATAACACGTGTAACACTTAAAACCTTTAGCATTTTCATATGTCGAATTAAATTATGGAATGGATTAAGCAAAAAAGTAAAAGCGCCAATATGATTTAGTTTAAGAGACTGTTCAAACTACATGTTTTCACAAAGTACAAAGAACAATTATCATAAATATCTTGAAACTTGTTTTTTTAATGAGATATAATTATTATTCCTACTTATGGTGTATTTATTATTTATTTATCACTGTTCTGTTACTGCTGTGTAATGAACAGGGGTAGTATTAGACGAGCTCTGCTTCTTCCTACTCCTTTTCGGACGTGCTTTAATGAAACAACGGGAAATATGTGATGCATTACATTGCAATTGTTTTGTACGCATGTTCGAAATAAACTGAACTGAACATAAAACAATAACACAATAATTAAATTAAAAGCATTTAAAATAACAATATATATATATATAATAATAACAATTTATTTAATTTTTTTTTAAAATCAAATAAATAAAATACAATTATATTAATAAAAAGACCAAAATAAGTCAAAACTAATATGTGAAAGAGAATACAATAATAAGACACAAAGGACCACACAAATCATGCTGATTTAAAAGCCAGAAAATAATATATTTTTTAAGACAAGAAGATGATCTTCGACTGAATTTTTTTTACTATAGTTTCCTAAAAATAGCAAAGTACTCTTGTCAAAAAAAATATATTTGACATGTGTTTTTGCTGTATGTCCTTCAAAGCAGCATATCTCTCCTGTCAAGGCAAGTTTATCCATAGAACATTTTTTTTATACGCAAGGACATTCAAACTGCTTTACAAATGCATAACATTGCAAAAGCCAACACAATCATAAATAATACAGCACGTTTGAGTACTGTATGACTGTGAGTTTATTTATGGCTGCACGGAATTAGCCGCATAATATGAAGGTATAGCAGAGCCGTGCTTTATATACCTAAGAACAATAACCGCAAAGGGGTATACTGTAGGGGAGGAAAGGGAAAGCTTGAACTTTCTAGGGAAAGCTTGAACACGATGTTACAAACCAATGAGAAAATGTTAACATCGTGCGCTGACCTCAATTAGTAAGTACGCTCATTCTGTGGCCAGTTGGAAACATCGGAGGTTGAAACTTGTGATAAGTACACAACTGTGCATGTGGTGTGTGTGTGTGTGTGTGTGTGTGTTCTTGTATGTCTACCCTTCTTGAGACATCAAGAAGGAAAAGTAGCTTCCATACGAGGAGGTGTGAACAAGGGATGACGTAAATCATGGTCCCAATAACATTGCATCTAATAGAGAATGTCTCATTTGCACCCCTGCTGGTGACATCAATCAAAATGAGGGTGGTCCCAAAAAGGAGGGATTTTTCAAATTGACTGTGTGTCGCTTTTAAAAGTGCTCCCCCTCTGGTCAACATATGAAATAACAAGTGTGTAAAAAAAAATAAAAATGAAGTGCTCCCCCTCTGGCCAACATTTGTAATAACAAGTGTGTGTAAGAAATTAAAATGTGCCTCTTAGGGCCAAAATTTATAAAAAATAACTAAATAAATATCTATATAGAGACATACTGTAATAATGAAGTAAAGTAATAATGAAATTCCCAAAAAAAAAACAATAACTAAAAGCAGTCTTTTTCTTACGGTGTCTTTTTTTCTTATAAAATTGGGAACAATTTATCATATTTTTATGTTTCTGTAATATTGCAATATTGCTCTTAAAATTATTACTTTTTAATGCAAAAGGATGACATTTGTTGTATAAAATTATGAATTGTATCACAATATCGTTAATTAATTTGTTGTTCTTGAGAAATAGTGAACTATATTGAGTAAAATTCAAGATTCAAGATTCAAGATTCAAGATGCTTTATTGTTGTCCATTCTTTAACATGTACAAAACACATAAGAACTGAAATTTCATTTTCGGCACAGTCCCACTAAGAGCAGACATACGTTACAAGGGGACAAGACGGGACCGCCAACGGATCAGCCCCTTACGGTGCTCCTTAAAAAAAGGTGGGGAAAAGGTGACATTGGGAAAGGGGGAAGAGTAAAAAAAATATCAGTCTATGGCTGGACCTGTCATGTCTGTGTAATCATGTTTTGTTTTGTTTAGTTATTGGACTCTTTAGTTTCTGGCTTTTCACTCCCTTGTCTTTTTTCCATGGTTACCCAATAGTTTCACCTGTTCCACGTTTGGACTCATTGTGCACTCTTGTTTGTCACCATAGCAACCCATTAGTTTTCACCTGCCCTCACGACTCACGCACCTGTCTTTAATCATGTCACTATTATTTAAACCCATTGTTGCCAGGAAGTCTCCCTGGCGACATCATACCCATGTCACACTCTGTTTACCTCTGCGTACTTCATGCCCTGTCCAAGTAAGTTTTTTTCGATTCATTACACAGTTAGCGTCTTTTGTTCATGTCCTTAGTTTTTTGCCCACGTGCAAGTATTGGTTTCATTTGTCATGTTTGTACTTCCGCCTTGTGCGCACCTTTAGTTTGTTCTTTTTGATATAGTAAAATTAAATATGTCTTCACTTTCACGCCATGTCTGGTCCAAATGTTCATTTGCACCACGGGAGAACAAACCACGCCATAGTCCAAGTCTTGACAGGACCCTCAGGAGGGGTCCAGACTGAGTCCGAGGAAAAAACCTCACATAGCATGGCACACATAAACATGATACATGTAATCACAACAACTCGCAACAGAGGGGGGGATTTGGGGCCCTGGAGACCGGCTGCCGCTATTAAGCGCTACTCAGCCATCCACAACCCCGGAGGAATTAAGCAGTGGTGAAGGCGTTGATTGGGGGAGGGACGGGTGCGTGCATGTATGCCTAATTAACTTGGCTGAGATGTTGAAAAGTTCTTGTGGACTGGGACCGAGCTCAAAGTTCGACACCAGGTGTTGTTACAAGACAAGGACACAAGAAAGCAAGCAGGGAGGGAGGGAGCGGAGAAAAATGCGACCGCCCTCACCAAGAGGCAAGACAGAAAATTATGACTTTTGTCATAATTTTGCCAAGTAAAATTCTGATCATTATTATAATATTGGCAACATTTTAAAAGTGTTCTTATAAAATTGTGACTTTTGTCGAGTAAAATTACAACTCTTTTCATAAAATTGTCCAAATGTTAAGCTTTTCTTGTACAATTGTGACCGTTAACGAGTAAAATTCAAACTTTTATCATAACATTGCACAAATGTTCAGTTTTTCTTGTAAAATGTTGACTTGCTTTGATTAAAATGACCACTTTTATTATAACACTGCTAAAATTCCAAGTTTTTCTCGTGAAATTGTGACCTTTTTCCTGTGAAATTCCAACTAATTTTTCCCAACAAGCTTTTTTTACATTTGCATAGTATGTATATATTATTAATGTTGTAAATACACATCTTTATATATCAGAAAGGCTGGTCCTAAAGAGGTAGGCATTTTTCGGAGTACTCAAGAAGGTAAGAAATACAAGAGTGTGCGTGTGTGTGTGTGTGTGTGTGTGTGTGTGTGTGTGTTATTGTTGGGTGAGGGTCACTCCTTAGGGAGGCTCCTTGGACTGACAAGCACTTCTCTACAGAGGCTGATTCTTCACGTTGAGAGGTGTCAGCATGCAGGGACTACTGGACCATGGCGGAGGGTCCACTGGCATGGCGCGCACACACACACACACACACACACACACACACACACACACACACACACACACACACACACACACACACACATAAATTTCTGCTTGTGTAGATGTGTTTTCCCTTCCCTGCATTTGGTCTTTTGAGTGTTTCAGCTGTGTGTCACAGTCATTTCTCCATGAAAGAAAAAGCTCAGTGGACCCTTACATGCAGCATCAAATGTGCCTTACAGTCAATAAAAAGGGGAAAGTACGATGAGGAAGCCAAGGGAAGGGGTGTTTTAATGTTTTACTCAATTACAGCTTAAATATATGCAAACCCCGTTTCCATATGAGTTGGGAAATTGTGTTAGATGTAAATATAAACGGAATACAATGATTTGCAAATCGTTTTCAACCCATATTCTATTGAATGCACTACAAAAACAGGATATTTGATGATCAAACTGATAAACTTTTTTTTTTTTTGCAAATAATCATTAACTTTAGAATTTGATGCCAGCAACACGTGACAAAGAAGTTGGGAAAGGTGGCAATAAATACTGATAAAGTTGAGGAATGCTCATCAAACACTTATTTGGAACATCTCACAGGTGAACAGGCAAATTGGGAACAGGTGGGTGCCATGCTTGGGTATAAAAGTAGATTCCATGAAATGCTCAGTCATTCACAAACAAGGATGGGGCGAGGGTCACCACTTTGTCAACAAATGCGTGAGCAATTTGTTGAACAGTTTAAGAAAAACCTTTCTCAACCAGCTATTGCAAGGAATTTAGGGATTTCACCATCTACGGTCTGTAATATCATCAAAGGGTTCAGAGAATCTGGAGAAATCACTGCACGTAAGCAGCTAAGCCCGTGATCTTCGACCCTTCAGGCTGTACTGCATCGACAAGCGACATCAGTGTGTAAAGGATATCACCACATGGGCTCAGGAACACTTCAGAAACCCACTACAGTTGGTCGCTACATCTGTAAGTGCAAGTTAAAACTCTCCTATGCAAGGCGAAAACCGTTTATAAACAACACCCAGAAACACCGTCGGCTTCGCTGGGCCTGAGATCATCTAAGATGGACTGATACAAAGTGGAAAAGTGTTCTGTGGTCTGACGAGTCCACATTTCAAATTGTTTTCGGAAACTGGACGTCGTGTCCTCCGGACCAAAGAGGAAAAGAACCATCCGGATTGTTATAGGTGCAAAGTGGAAAAGCCAGCATCTGTGATGGTATGGGGGTGTATTAGTGCCCAAGATATGGGCAACTTACACATCAGTGAAGGCGCCATTAAAGCTAAAAGTTACATACAGGTTTTGGAGCAACATATGTTGTAATCCAAGCAACGTTACCATGGACGCCCCTGCTTATTTCAGCAAGACAATGCCAAGCCACATGTTACATCAACGTGGCTTGGCATTGTCTTGCTGAAATAAGCAGGGGCGTCCATTGTAACGTTGCTTGGATGGCAACATATGTTGCTCCAAAACCTGTATGTACCTTTCAGCATTAATGGTGCCTTCACAGATGTGTAAGTTACCCATGTCTTGGGCACTAATACACCCCCATACCATCACAGTTGCTGGCTTTTCAACTTTGCGCCTATAACAATCCGGATGGTTCTTTTCCTCTTTGGTCCGGAGGACACGACGTTCACAGTTTCTAAAAACAATTTGAAATGTGGACTCATCAGACCACAAAACACTTTTCCACTTTGTATTAGTCCATCTTAGATGAGCTCAGGCCCAGCGAAGCCGACGGCATTTCTGGGTGTTGTTGATAAACGGGTTTCGCCTTGCATAGGAGAGTTTTAACTTGCACTTACAGATGAAGCTACCAACTGTAGTTACTGACAGTGGGTTTCTGAAGTGTTCCTGAGCCCATGTGGTGATATCCTTTACACACTGATGTCGCTTGTTGATGCAGTACAGCCTGAGGGATCGAAGGTGACGGGCTTAGCTGCTTACGTGCAGTGATTTCTCCAGATTCTCTGAACCCTTTGATGATATTACGGACGGTAGATGGTGAAATCCCTAAATTCCTTGCAATAGCTGCTTGAGAAAGGTTTTTCTTAAACTGTTCAACAATTTGCTCACGCATTTGTTGACAAAGTGGTGACCTTCGCCCCATCCTTGTTTGTGAATGACTGAGCATTTCATGGAATCTACTTTTATACCCAATCATGGCACCCACCTGTTCCCAATTTGCCTGTTCACCTGTGGGATGTTCCTAATGAGTGTTTGATGAGCATTCCTCAACTTTATCAGTATTTATTGCCACCTTCACCAACTTCTTTGTCACGTGTTGCTGGCATCACATTCTAAAGTTCATGATTATTTGCAAAAAAAAAAATTGTTTATCAGTTTGAACATCAAATACGTTGTCTTTGTAGCATATTCCACTGAATATGGTTTGAAAATGATTTGCAAATCATTGTATTCCGTTTATATTTACATCTAACACAATTTCCCAACTCATATGGAAACAGGGTTTGTACATTGATTGGTAAGACTCCCCCATACGGTAGTCTGCCGACTCACTTGTCCGTTAATTGCCTACTATCACTCCTTGTTGCTACCTAGGAAACCATAATTGCACAAGCAAAAACCTCTTCATCCAGCCCAAACAAAATGTCATGTCTCAATTGTAATTCAATAGATGTCCTCTGAGGTGACACATTCATCAAGATGATGATTTGCTGTCAAGTATAAATAAAGTATGTTGACCGGATCATACAAAAAGAAGGCTACAATATTACAGACGTACTATAAAGCCCTCCAAATAACAAATCCTCTCTGGGTCTGAGTCATGCTGGAGGGGAAAATATAAAACGAGTGGACAGACGTCAGGGACTTGGATGCATGAATCTTGGCTATTTATACACGATTCATACAATATGAATGCTCTGACTTGTCCATGTTATATTTATCAAAGGGAAAAATGGGACTTTTCTTTGCACTGAATTATTTTACGGATCTTACCGTATTTTCCGGACCATAGGGCGCACCGGATTATAAGGCGCACTGCCGATGAATGGTCTATTTTTTAAATCTTTTTTTCATATACAAGGCGCATCGGATTATAAGGTGCATTAAAGGAGTCGTATTATTTGTTTATTTTTCTAAATGTAAATACTTCTTTGTGGTCTACATAACATGTAATGGTAGTTCTTTGGTCAAAATGTTGCACGGATGATGTTTTACAGATCATCTTCAAGCCGCTTTCTGACAGTCGCTTCAGGATGCGCCGTTTTGTGGGCGGTCTTATTTACGTAGCTCACCTTCCACAGCGTCTTCTCCTCGTCATCTTTGTTGTAGCGGTGTAGCGTGCAAGGACGGGAGTG